>NC_140971.1:95078609-95493609 GCF_056783735.1 Eptatretus burgeri
TCTCTTTCTCTCTCGCTCTTTCTCTCTCTTTCTCTCTCTTTCTCTCTCTTTTTCTTTTTCTATCTCTTTTTCTTTTTCTATCTCTTTTTCTTTTTCTCTCTCTTTTTCTTTCTCTCTCTTTTTCTTTTTCTCTCTCTCTCTCTCTCTCTCTCTCTCTTTCTCTCTCTCTCTTTCTCTCTTTCTCTCTTTCTCTCTTTCTCTCTTTCTCTCTTTCTCTCTTTCTCTCTTTCTCTCTTTCTCTCTTTCTCTCTTTCTCTCTTTCTCTCTTTCTCTCTCTTTCTTTCTCTCTCTCTCTTTCTTTTTCTCTCTCTCTTTCTCTCTCTCTGTGTATCCCTCTGGAAGGACCTTTGGGAATCTTCCCATCTTCTATCTTAAGAATCCTCTTGAGGAAGTTCAGTCACTCAAACTCCTGGATCCCATTTTCAGCCATAATCTTTCTTTGGGAAACTACATTTCAATGTTAGCCTCCAAAGCCAGTCGCCGACTGGGCATCCTCCGTTGTGTAAAGTCCTTTCTTGGCACACCTGAACTCCTATCCACCTGCAAGGCTTTAATCAGCAACTTGATGGAGTACTGCTCCCCCCTTTGGGCTGTTGAGCCGGCCTCAGCTTGACGACGTGTAAACCAAGGCCTTCAAGATTATTGGAATGTCCCACACTGAAGCCGAGTCTTTGGGTTTCTTACTCTCCAATTGCAGATAGGTTGGTGGTCTCTGTCTTCTACCTCCTCCTTTTTTGGTATTTCACTCCTCTGTCCTCTCTGTGCTTTGTCTCCCCACTCACCCCCCCCCCCCTATATATTTCTGTAGCTCACATCAACCTCCTGGTGATCCAGGATCACATCTCAACTCCACTCATTTGTTCCTCTTTTTTTTCCTGCCTGTGGAATCGACTTCCTCTTTCTGCTGTTCCTTTTGTTCTGTTGCACCCTGATCTGTTCAGTGTTCTTGCTCTTCCACGAGCTTTGACTGTGTCGTCTGCACACACAAAAAAAAATTGTAATCTTTTATCAATTTTGAATCCGTACAATTTATATTTTGCACTTTTTATATTTGAATTGCACATGTTATGATCTTGTGCCTTTTGTTTAAGTTCTGGCCTTTGGATTGTTTACACTAATTTTGATTTTGATGTTTGTGGTACCAAATATTCTTCCTCCTCCAATTGTTTGCTTTTCTTATGAACATGGAAGCATTCGACATGTTTGAGCAAACGAAGAACACTGACGGCCTGTTGTTATTTTCTTGCGATTTGCTTATTCAAATTACACACCTGGATTGTCAGGTGCAAAAGTTATTTTTTTTTTGTTTGTTTCTTTTTTGACTGTTTGTTGA
This sequence comes from Eptatretus burgeri, assembly GCF_056783735.1. Lineage (NCBI taxonomy): Eukaryota > Metazoa > Chordata > Myxini > Myxiniformes > Myxinidae > Eptatretus > Eptatretus burgeri. Next base: position 95,079,943 of record NC_140971.1, read on the forward strand.
AGAATGTAGAATTATAAATCCAAGAAAAGTTTGTGTATAAACCACTTTTTTTTAATTTGCTGTATCATTGAAGATCTTGTTTGGGGATTTTGAATATTATTTGCTTTTGCATTCTGTGAGTTTTTCCATTTAAACTTACCCAACAGGAATTGTATGTACACAAAGGACATGATTACTTTTAATTGGCTAATTTTCTTCCTTTCTAATAATAACTGCGACTGAAAGAGAAAGCAAGGAAGGCAAGTGTAGTATCATATAGAATGTGAAAATATTATTTTAAGGGATTTTTTTTTATCACAGAAGCAGTCCATCCATCCATTGTGACCATACACTGTGCAGAGCGTTGGTGCTGCCTAAGCAGTCTCCTTGGCTATTGGACACAATCCTGGACGGGTCGCCACTCAGACACAGGATACCGGCAAGCTGGCACTCATTTTGCCGACCTCAGAAGGATGACAGGCAGAGTTCACCTCACATGGTATTAATTCAACAGCTGAGCAGGGTTTGAACTCAGGATCGTAGGATCCCAAGCCCACCACCCTAACCATTAAGTCAACACCAGGCATCTACAGAAGCAATAGAGTGCTGTTTGTCAAACCATTCCTTTGATCTTGCAAAGTCACCATTTTCCTCATCGGAACTTCCTTTAAAAAATGAAAACGAGCATTTTTGCACACCAGCAGTCTCTGTATATGTACAACTGTTATTTACTGATCTAACATCAATTCAGATAATCTATAGTGTAATACGCTAAGGGGGTTAGGTTACTTGGTGTGCTTATCTCCTTCGGTGCACTGCTGTCAACCTTCTGTGTTGGTATCAGATTCGTCGACAGTTTTTTTTTTTAACATTACCCACGTTAATTTAGCAGGGTTTGAGAGAGAGAGTCTGTCAATTTTTCTTGGTGAAAGTCACCACCATCTTGCTGCTCCAAAGCTATTGTCACATTGTTGTACCAGCTGTAACGTGGTTTTCTGCCAATGTACATCTGGAAAAACTGGTTGTGTGTGTGTGTGATGGTCAGCCAATTGAGCAATAACTGCTTGATGTATACTACTAATCGATACCTCTTCGGGTCTTGAATTGGGGAGTGATGGGGGCTGGCAGGATAGCCTCGAGTTATTTGCACTCACTTCTGAGCTGTCTAGCTTGGGTTAAAATGTCGGCATGGTTATAAACTGTCGTCCTGGTGTTTCATAGGTCGGGTGATGCATCAGTGTGTGTTCCGTCCCTCAGCTGGATTTTAAACTGACGTCCCTTTTGCCAGAATTATTAGTTGGACGTTAAAGATCCCACAATGTCTTTCGTGAAAAGTGGGCGAGCTATCGTCGGCACCATGAACAAATGGCTTCTCCAACCTGCAGAGAACACTGCATCAGCGGCAAAGCTGCGGCAAACCACTGCACCCAGCAAATTATGCTCCATGCCACCATGTGCTGCATAAGAAAACAAGAATGACCGCGCTGTGGTCACAACCCACGACAAAATCCGGAAACGGGCCGATTGGAAAATGCGAATTTGAAGCTCTCTTAAAAGTTGAACAGTGCGATTGGGAAACATACATTTACTGCGCTATTAAAAGATTTAACTCGACACTGCTCATCCACGTCAGCCTCTGCCACCGTTATATCAGAACGAGCTGATTTGTCACACAGTCACGGATGTTTAACCCCAACATAGGTCCCTTCAAAGAATACATAACACTTATTTTCGGTATACATGCATGGGCTTGATTAAACCTTACCATTAAGTTTATTCGACATATGATTAGATTTTTTTATGGTCCCTCATCGTGATATACACTCGAACCAAACAAAACCAATGGAAATCTAATGCTGAAAACCCGGGCATTGTATAATCCGCAGAGGCCTACAGGCCTAATGTGTTAGGCCCACCAGAAAAACCAAGATGGTGGCCATATCATTTTGTCTTGGTGCCATGGTGGGTGGAGTCAAGCGATCAATATGGGTTTGGTCCGGCAGCTGTCCGACCAATGGGTGCACATTTCAAAAATCGACCCCCAACAACAACAACAACAGCAATCTGAAGCTCTTGTAAACCTGTGACATTTGACAGGTGAAAAGAAGGGGACTGATGTGGACATATTTAACAGGTTTCTTTGTTACCATGGTGATTTAATTTTGCCTGAAGCCATGGAATGATGGATTACTTTTTATTGATTTTCTTTTGAACATAGCTTGCTTGCTTGTTTGAAAATCTCGGCATGTTGGCTATGTCCACTCCATAGTTTAGCAAGCCAACAAAAATATTATTGATTTTCTTGTGAAAAATTGCAATTGATTACTCGGCGTCCATATCACGCTCTTTCTACATTGTTTTTGGTGTCAAGAGCAAGTCAGTGGTGTAAGATACAGTGTAATTTTTTATGATAGCGAACGTAGTGAGCTACATACTCAATGCGTGCACATGAGAGAATAGGAAACAACAACAACAACAACAACAACAATACCCTGGCAATTTGGAATCCGTGTCGTCGGCTATGACCCTTTTGCTTCTGGTTTTTTGTCATGGGGAATGATGCATCCCGGGAGATAAAGGCATCGTCGGAGACATGAAAGACCTAAATATCAGACATGGTGTATATTTCCTCCACTGATTTTAATAAAGATATCTCCCGCATCATCAAAAAATAATTTTCAATCGTGATTTACATTATTTGATCGCTGATCCCGAATCCAGGCCGAAGTAACCGGAAATTGCGGCATCGAATGTAAGAAGAATTCTACGTTCGCTTCTAGGCTTTGCCTATTCCATATTATACTGGTATATGAAATAATAGTGATCATTTTGGTGATCAAGGTTGGAAAAGGATTGTGCTGAATAAGAACCAATACTAATTACTAATTATTACTAATTAATGCTAATTACTAATTCTTAAATCGTTTAATGGTTTCTTTCATGAGATAGTGTGTACAATAAGACATTGGCCTTGCACTGGGCTTGCATACCTAATGATGGATGGTGAGCCAATATCTAAAAGGCAACTAATTTCTACAAAGAAATGCATGTACGTTTCAACATTTTAAACACCTTGTACTTCACCTTGAAACGATCTTTGAAGTTATTATGAGCCTTAATGCTTTATTGTCGAAGACATGTCAATGATGTATCCTGTGTCCATTTAATTAATCATTGGGCAGAAGTTTTGCTAACTTGAAGTGACCACGGCTATTTATCGGGGCAAACTTGTTGAGTGTCCTAATAGTCTGTGATCTTCATACTAAAATATGCCATTTGATGTCTAATGTCTGTCTGGATCTTTTTTTTTGACCGTGATACATTCAGTCGTTACTTAGCCAATCTCAACCAAACTTTACAGGAGGACTAAGGGTCACAAGATGGAGGTTGTAATGACTTCATTTCCCCCCTCCTCAAGGGAGTGTTCTGCCTTGAGTGAAGTCTGTCTCAAGATGTATATCCATGTTAAGATAGCTGATGGTGGTGTTTTTACAAGGCCGCTTCGAATCACAAAAGTAATAACAACACTAATGACCATAGCCTAATATTAATATTCTTAGAAAACGGTATTAATACGAATAATATCTCCTATAAACAAGGAGTTTTTTCCTGATTGGACAAATGCCATGTTAACGTGTGCAAATAGCTTATCGTGGCGTTTTGTGGAAAAATCCTTCCTGGAAGGAAAAACGATTATATACTACAAATACACATGATTACATTTTAAAACAGTCACTACTGTTGTTTAACACAAAACTGACCAGGAGGAAACCTGGGGTGTATTAAATTACCAAGCAGCTCGGTTAGCACTTGCCAAGCCAGCCATTCATAAATCAGCGGTTTTGAACGGAGTGCTTACTTGAATGTTTAAGCATCTTGGCATGTGCTCAACAAGAAACTGGGTAATTGAACAGACCCCTGACATTCTTGAGGCTTGAGCCAAGATCGACATTAATCGATATACTCCAGAGAGGATAATAACATGACCCTTCCTGCCACTCCTGTCGGGAACGGTTGTACAAGTTTGTGAAATATGTATAAAAAATAAAAAATCTCTTGGATTGGACAACTTCATGAATGAATCGGCAAATCATTTTGCAACAAACACAATGGAGGATCAAGAGAGGCATTGTGGGTAAACCAACAAAGTGAAGGAATTATTGGTAATCTGAAAGCACGTATTGGAAGCATGCGTAGTTGTAATATGTTGTGACATCAAGGTAAATGAACAACTGCCAAGAAAATCCTGCAATGGCACTTTTCTCATCACTTTTCTTATGTCCCTCACGTTCGTCGTCACTCACGTTACAAACTTTTTAAGTGTGTAATATAAAAGAATCCATAAGCTCAACAGCGAAATTAAATTTCTTATAATGTACGACACAACAAATAGAAGGAAAACAATCTGAATACCATGAATGACCCCGATGTTGAATGAAAGCTGATGACCAAATTATGTTGATATTTGTTCTGCGAGGATTTTATGAAAATTATGTACGTTAAGACTGTACTGCACCAGAAGGTCCCAAAAGTGAAAACAGAAATCGAATAGAACTTCAGATAGCCTCGTGAGGTGGCGTGGAAGGCGATGGAAGCCTTCCCTCGGTGCAATGCATTCAGCACAGACCGAGGATGCAAATGTTGATGCAACTGAGTATGATCAACCTTAGCAACTGCGAAAAGTGAAAACAACTTAAATTGAACTTAAAAAAAAAATAAACGCGTGAGGCCGAGTGGAAGCCAATGGATTTCAACGACGCCAATGAAATCAAACAGCAACCGCTACCCACGTACATTACACGACGTGCAAACGGTATAAAATGTGATGTTTACAAACTTTATGACAACCGAGTGTTAATCAACCTCAGTGACTGCGAAAAGTGAAAACAGAATTTAAATCGAACTAAAAAAAAGCACAATTTGAAAACCCCTATTGACAGAGTCAAGCGTCGGGGTGAAAAGAACACGATCCTAGTTCAGCATTGGTGCATTCAGAAGATAGATGAAAAGCATTATCTTTGGTCAGTCGTGTTGCAGACAAAATACCAATAAAATATCTAGCACTGCAGGGAAAGTTTGGTGAAAGTTATAAAATAACCCTTTTCTCACAAAATGTGAACATCTGTGTTGTCAATACATTATACAATTTATCTTATAACACTTCAATGTTGGCAGGGAATTGGGCTCCTGTATTGTTGCCATTAGTAGGGAAAAAAAATGTGGAATATAATTGCGGGCATTCAAAATGTACATTTTTTTTTTATTTTTTTTTTATTTTTTTCTCCCTAAATTTTAATTATTATTCATGTGAAACTTCTTTATTTGTTACCCTCAAGTACACACTATGCAATGCAAACTTTAAATAATCACATTTGGATATTTGATTTTTAATTTTATTCATTTTAGCTCGCCTGTTCGAAGAACAGAGAGCTATAGCGATACCCCCGGCGTGAGCGTGACCGTGAAAATGTTAATTTTTTTTGGATTACGGAAAAACTCCTTGACGGATTTCGACGAAACTTGGTGGGGGGATTAGGTATGGTCCAAGGATCATGCCATTAGATTTTGGACTTGGTCCCCCCCCCCCAAAATATTGTTCGAGAATTATTTTTTTTTGCATTTCTACATGTTTTAAGTGATTTCCAACCCCCCCCCCCCCCAAAAAAAAATTGTTAGAGAAAACTTTTCTTTTTTTGCATTTCTACATGTTTTAAGTGATTTCCAACCCCCACCCCCAAAATAAATTGTTGGAGAAAAAAACAATTTTTTGCAATTTTTTTTTTTCAACAATTTCGATTTCTTTTTTTTGCATTTCTGCATGTTTTACGTGATTTCCAACCCCCCCCCCCCAAAAAAAAATGTTGGAGAAAAGAACTATAACTGTCAGCACTGTTGACATCATATTTAATGAATAAGATATAAGGTTCACTTGAGTGACCCAGCAGTATTGGCGGCAGAGGTTTTGCACTCTCCCGAGTGCTCCCCCTCTAGTTACTGATTACAATATACTAATACATATATTGCTTTAAAATTATTTGGATCAGACTTCACTGCAATGCTTTAAAAAAAAATTATTAGACTAGTCTTTTAAAAACGATTAATGTATAAACAGGCGAGCATTAGGTGGCTTTGACACCAACTCTGGTTTTTAAAGGCACGTCCCAATTTCCATGGAATGACCCCAAATTGAATAACAGTGCTGCCAGCCGCTGAATGATGAGGAGACTGAGCTACCCTGACAGCCATATTGATGTGTTGAGGATCTCCATTTGTATGAATAACCTGCTCCAAGAGCATATTATTACCAAACCACTCAGGTCTATGGCTTGGGCATTGAGATGCTCGGTTATGGAGGATGGTATAACTGGGCTATTTTTCTCTTTGCAGTTCAAGCCAATATTTCTGAACACCATTGATCCATCAAACCCCATGGCTAAACTGCAACGTGCAGCCAATAGTCAGAAGTGCATTCGTGCTGGTGGAAAGCACAATGATCTCGATGATGTTGGCAAGGACGTTTACCATCACACTTTCTTCGAGATGCTTGGCTCCTGGTCATTTGGTGATTACTTTAAGGTTTGTGCCACTTTGATTTTCTAAATAAGTGATGCAATTCCAGTAGTCGTCTTGTTGGTGTAGTTTTAATTCTTCGTTCTTCCAATGCTGCAAGTATGTAGATGTCTGCTCGAGTCATAGGAGACTTGTGTGCTCTTTTGGCAGGTCCCTTAGATTATTGGATTTAGTAAAATAGGGTCCACTTGGTGAAACAAGGTTGAAGATGTAATTTATTTATCTTTTCGTTGGAAGTGCAACTGTTGTGAAGTTTCGAGATAAAGTGCCGAGATAAAGTTCCTTTCAAAGTTTTCACCTTTAGTTGCCTTTAGCCTGGAATTAAATTGCATTAAATCAGACTTTTCCCACCTTCATTATTCAGCATAACCCACAACTTCCAAGTCAAAAACAAATTCCACAAATTTCAGGAAATTAATCAAAAATGCAAAACTAGAATTTCTTGGTTGGATTAGTGCCCAGCATCCGCCTGAGTTAATACTTGATGGAAGCACTTTTGACAGCAATTACAGCTGAGTTTGTTGGGATAGTTTTCTACCAACTTTGCACACCTTGATTGGGTAATATTTGCCCATTCTTTTGTACAAAACTGTTCAACATCAGTCGAGTTGCGTGGGGAGCATTGATGGACAGCGATCTTCAAGTCATGCCACAGATATTTGATTGGATTTAGGTTGGGGCTCTGACTGAGAACTCAAGGACATTGATATTTTTGTTCCTTAGCCACTCCAGTGTAGCTTTGGCTGTGTGCTTCACTTCATCATGTTGCTGAAAGGTGGACTTCCGATATCCCAATTTCAGCTTTTTTGCAGAGGGCAGAAGGTTTTCCTCTCAGATTTTTATGTATTTTGCTCTATCCATTTCCCTTCTATCCTGACAAGTGCCCCAGTCCCAGTTTATGAGAAACATCCCAATAACATGATGCTGCCACCACCATGCTTCACAGTAGGGGTGGTGTTCTTTGGGTAGTATGCTGTGTTGTGTTTGCTCCAAATGCAACGTTTTGCATTTTGGCCAAAAGGTTTATTCCATTCAGGCTGTTTTGGTTTCATCAGACCACAAAACTCTTTTCCCCATGGCTTCAAAATCTCCAGAGTGGCTTTTTTCATACCTCAAATCAGACTCAAGGTGGGCTTTTTTGAGGAATGGCTTCCTCCTTGCCACCCTACCATACAGGCCAGACTTGTAGAAAGCTTGGGACATTGTCACATGTACACAGTGACCAATCTTTACCATAAAGGCATGTGGCTCTTTCAAAGTTGCCATTGGTCTATTGGTGGTACCTCTGATCAGTCTCCTTGCTTGGTCATCCATTTTGGATGGAGGGCCTGATCTAGGCATGGTCTTGGTGGTGCCATACACCTTCCACTTCTTAATGATTGTCTTGACTGTGCTCCAAGGAATATACAAGGCCTTTGATATATGTATATATATATATATATATATATATATATATATATATATATATTTTTTTTTTATACCCATCCCCTGATCTGCACCTTTCCACAACTTTATCTTGGAGGTCATTTGAAAGCTCCTTGGTGTTCATGGTTGAGTCTTTGCTGTGAAATGCACTACCCAGCAGAAAAAACCTACAGGAACAGCTGATTTTATTCTGATATAATCAGAATCACAACAATTTAACCCAGTTGGATTTAAACAATTAACTTGGTGTGTGATTTTGAAGTTGATTGGTTACACCTGAGCTCATTTACAATTGCTATTATAAAGGGGGGGGGTGGTGGTGGACACTTATCAACCAATATATTGTTGTGTTTCTAGAATCGTGGGGAGGCCATTACGGATGGAGTGGCTCAGGTTACTTGGTGGACTCACCGGAATTGCAGGCCGTCAAATACCAATAACGTTATGACGCGACAGGTTGCTATACAACCGCGAATGCCAATAAGTCGACCCTGTGACTAAGGGTCCTCCGTCTAATAAACTGTTCACTTCAGGGTCACGTGACTTCATTACCTGGGAACATGCTCTCGATACAGGTCAGGTCAGGTGTGGTAGCATGCGCCAGAGCAGCACATTACTGCGTCCACTTTCCGTCGGTTCTTTTGTACAAAACTGTTCAAGCTCAGTCGAGTTACATCCACTTCAGGCGCCTTCGTGTGGCCATCCCCCAGGCAGATGCCTGGCCCATCCCCATCTCCTTGAGATGCTGATCAACCAGCTGCAACCATGAGGCACGTGGTTGGCCTGTTGGCCTCCTCCACTCACAAGGGTCCCTCGCTGAGAGAATCTGGTGAGCAGGATCAGCGTCGGGAAAACAAGCCACATGTCCATACAGCCGCAGCTGACACTCACAGACTATACAGGTAACAAATCCCATTTGAGTCTCTCAGCAACGAACCGCTCATTGAACACAAAGTCCGACCAGCGATAGCCAAGGATCCTCCAAAGAGACCTGGTACCAAAAAAATTGAGTCTCCGTCTCAGATCCCTGGTCACAGTTTCAAGTCTCACATCCATAGAGCAAGACTGGAAGCACCAAGGACCAGAAGACTCAGACTTTTGTCCTCCCGCACAGGTACTGACAGCGCCACACCCCACGATCTAGTGAATTCATGACTCCCCAAGCTGGACACAGACGTCTGTTGACCTCTGGCTCACAGCCCGCAGTCGTGAATATCACTGCCAAGGTAAATTAATCTCTCTGCAACCTTAACATCCTCACCACAAACAGGTACAAACAGGATAGCAGCATCCAAGATGTCATTGAAAGCCTGGATCTTAGTTTTGACCCAGGAAACGCGTAATCCCAGCAGCTGCGACTCCTCACTCAGCACCTCGAGGGCCCTCAAAAGGATATCTAGAGTCTCCACAAAGATGACCGCATCATCTGTGAAATCAAGGTCAGAGATCTTGACATTCCCAAACGATGCACCGCATCTTGATCTCTCCGACATCCTCCCTAGAATCCAGTCCATACAAGTGCTGAAAAGTGTGGGGGCCAGTACACACCCCTGACGAACTCCAGTAACAACTGGAAGTAAGTGAGTGATGCTGTCACCACATCTCACAGCACTCTCAGTACCAGAGTATAGTTCAGACATCAGATCGATCAGTTTTGGTGGCACCCCAGGAAGACCAAGAATCCTCCAGAGGGCATCCCGATTCACTGAAAACACTTTACAGAGATGAACATGGGCTGCAAGAAGCCCCTACCAAAACTATCGTCTGCGTTCGGTGAGGACGTGCAAGTTGCACCTGAAGTTGAAGTGCAAGTTGCACATGTTGCACCTGAAGTGCAAGGATACGGTCAATCGTTGACCTCTTTGGTGTAAAGCCTGACTGCTCTGGACACAGGTGCTCAAGCAGATGGTGGCGAACACTATCGAGAATTATCCAAGCAAAGACCTTGTCCGGCACTGAGAGCAGCGTCACCCCTCGGTAGTTGTTGCGGTCTTGGCGATCACCCTTCCCTTTCCAGAGAGGGACAACAAGGCCCTTCTTCCAGTCAGTTGGGATGATGCCTGTGTTCCAGGCGGAGCACAGAACTGCAAGCAACGACATGAGTACAGCATTTCCACCAGCCTTGAGAAGTTCAGCATGGATGCCACAGATCCCTGGAGATTTACCCCCATTTCAACTGGTTCACCGCAGCCTTTGTTTCCACATTTGAAGGTGGACCACAGTGGCTTGGAGGGTCAGTAATAGGGGTTGTAACACCCCTGTCATCCAACTCGACAGCTGGTGGATCAGCCTGGTACAACCGCTCAAAGTAGCCGGCCCACCGGGCCTTCAGCCTGGTGTTGGCTTCGTGGTTAGGGTGGCGGCTTGGGATCCTAGGGTCCTGAGTTCAAGCCCCGTTGGCCACTGAATTAAAATACACCAGGAGGTTGACTCAGCCTGTCATCCTCCCGAGGTTGGCAAAATGAGTACCAGTGTACTGTTATCGGGATGCTGCATCAGCGGCATAGCCGCGTCTCAACCAATGATGCAACCAGCAGCCACAGGCTGCACTAGAGAGAGACAGACAGACAGAGACAGAGACCGAGCCTTCGCTTCGGGTTCCTCTCTCAAGAACGCACAACCCTCTGCTCAAACTGCAGTACACCGAGGGACGGGTTTGGACTAATGCAATGCGCAATTTCCCCTGTAAGGAGGATGAGAATCACTTGGCCCCAGGTGATGCTCTACCTCCTCACAGATTAAACGCACATGAGCCTCCTCGCACATAAGTCCACCCTTGGTGCACATACAGTTTTATGCCTCAGCTCTACCCCCTCAGCCTGGCTCTGCAGCTCTGGCAAATGGTATACAGTGTCCCTTGAGATACAAAATTTTTCTTCACCCTCCGGTGAGTTCCAAAACGTCTACCAGCAACATCAAGGACGGTGGTCTTGAAGGCACTCCACAACTCTTCAGGATCCCCCAAAGCACCCACACATGCCAAATCTCCACTCAGCCTGTTCGCAAACTCCTCAGCTACCCTCTCATCCTTGAGCTTGCCAACATCCAGCCCAGGCTGGGATGGTGCCATTCTCCTGGATTTAAAGTACAACTTCAGTGTTCCAACAACAAGCCGGTGGTCAGTATTGAGGAACTGAGCACTCTGGTTGACCCTTGTTTTCTGGATCATCATCCAACGAGCACATGGTCAATCTCCTTTGCCACACCGCCAGCGTTGGAATACCAAGTCCAGCGATGAGCTTGTGGGCGCTGAAACCATGAACCAGCCACCCTAAGTCCATGACCTCTTGCAAAGTGAAGGAACTTAGTGTTATTCTGGTTCACAGTTCCAGACCCATGGGGACTAACACACACCTCAAAACCATCCCTATCAGTTCCAGTCGATGCATTGAAATCCCCTAAGATTAGAAGAGTATCTCGCCTGGGTTACTGATCAACCACAGACTCGAGCGTGGCATAGAATGCGTCCTTCACGGTGAGATCACTCGCCTCAGTCAGAGCATATACAGAGACCAGGGAAATGACACCTAAGGAGTGATGAATCCTTAGTCTCATAATACGCTTGTTGACCGGTGTTACCTCAATTATCATTGGAGTCACCTTATTGGACACAACTACAGCAACTCCTTGGGTATGGTAACCATCAGAGCGACCAGACCAATAGTAGGTGTCACCACCCGCCATGATCTCACCGCAGTCTGGTCTCCGAACCTCAGAGAGTGCTGCAATACCGATGTCTAAACGCTTGAGCTCAGATGATAACAGACAAGTGATCATCCTCTCTTAGGGATAGGTCATTCCAGCCACCCACCCAAAGGGACCACCTCAGGTTGACCCAAGGAGATCACTGTCTGGTGGATGACACCCTCAGCACCACCCCCTCACAATCCCACAATCTGACCTGGGAATGTTACCCCATGGTTTCCCTCCTGTCGTCAAAGATTGGGGTTCCTGAAGGCTTTGCCCCAATCCCGTCATCCGGTGAGCTGCCTTGCGAAAGGAAGTACTCCCATGGAGTGGGTCTTCCGATTTTTTTTTTTTTGATTTTTTATTTTTTTATTTTTTTTATGCTTCTGGCATGTTTTGCGGAATGAAGGGTTTTACAGTGGCCAGAGTGCAAATCCTGCCACCAACCTCCTAAGAAGTAACCCAACTGCAGGAGGACGTCCACAGACACAGTGGGGCACTAGATATGGATGGCCGTTGGCTCACAAGGAGCTCCTCCGCCCTTTGACAGGTTTTGTTCTTCAACCTGTTGGGTATCCATAATCAAACACCCTCCTCACCAAGAAACTTGGTGGGGGAGACGGTTTAGTCGCCACCGGATACGTATTTACTGTTACCTTGATACGTACTTGTCATTACCTACCGGATCAGGTGCAGCCTTGCGGAACTGCCAAGTACGTATCTGCTACGAAGTGAATCTTTGGGGAATAACGTCCCGGCTAAGCTCGTTTGTGAGCCATGCTGGATCAATGAAGGAAAACACGAAAAACGAGCTGGGAACATTTCTACACAGGGCATTTATTTACAACCAAAGCGAGGAAAGGTATGTTGCACAGTGAATGGGATTTATTGGTATGTATCGCAGGGAAATAAAAGCGAGTAATTTGTGGGGTGTGACAAAGTCAAGCAATCTAAGAAAAGCAGACACAGAGCAGAGTTATCCCATATATCTGTTTAACGACCTCTCAGTACCTGGCATGGTCAGCAGACCAATGCAACCCAGAACACTTAGGGAGAGGTATGTGGGAGTAATGCTGCTTTTGTCTAAAATGTGGGAATGGGAGGTGTGGTGTAGTGTGACATGGAGGTGTGGCGTTGTGCAAGAGGAAAATGTGAATGGGAGTCGGTACATTCTCTCCTTCAGTGCGGCCCATAAAAGAACAGTTGGGCTTCGCCCGCATTGATGCTCTATTATGCGTCCACAGTAGATGAGGTCGATGGAAAGAAGGATGAAAGAAATAGATGTGTAAGAACAAAGTCCCTATCCTATCTGTGTAAATGTCTGTACCTATTGGGGATGGCTCGAACGGAGCGGCTCCACATCACGGCAGTAGCGTGCGATCCCCCCTCCCCACTTGGTTTTGGGGACTTGCAGCGCCTTTCGCGCTCTGCACCAACCAGCTCGCTGACTGTCTGCTTGTCGATCCCATCCAGCTCCGCATTCCTTCGGCGGCTGCACCGACAACCCCGAACACAAAGGCAAGCAGCAGGATCGATTCGTGCAGGCGAGCAGGCTGACTGGAAGAGCGACTGACCCAAAAGAGCGGAGGGTGAAGAGGGCGAAGAAGCGAGCGAACTGGCTCTGCCCTTTTTATGACCCCTGGTGAAGGGAGGAGCAGAGGACAGGATCTCGATGAGCCGCAGGCAAAATCCCGCTCCCTGATTGGGCCACAGCAGCCGTAGCCCCGCTCCGCCAGGCCTTGGAGCCAGAAACTGGATCGGGCACTCGACGACCTTGGCATGGATCGGAGTTCCGAGCTTTGCATGGGGTCGCAGTCTTCGGACACGTGCTTCGGCCCCGAATGTGTGCTGCTTTTCATTCCAACATGGAATTGCGACAAAATCCCTGCGATACCCGCAGGTCCCTCCACGAGCCGCAGCACATGTCCGCGCCTCGCCTTATGCCCTGGAACAGTTCAACCCACGTCCCCTCCTGTTCTCTTGAGGTTGCAGTGTGGATTTGATGACCATGGGGCAGTTACGGCAGTTTTAGAGCAGGGCGCTCTTGTCTTTACATTCTTCGTGAGAGGTGGTTGGGATGTGGCATCCGCAGTGAGTGTTGATTTCCATGTGCCATCCATGGTGAGGGCCAAGTGCCACGTGGTGTCCATGGTGAAGGCCGAGTGCCACGCGGCTCTCGTCGTGAGATGGTGAATAAAAGTCGGGATTTAGCGTGGGTTGTGGCGGGGATATTTTCCCAGTTGGAGGAAGCGCTTGCAGTGAACATGATGAGGTGAGGTGGTGGTTATGAAGTGGCGTGCACATTGGAACGGGGAATGGGCGCGCAGACTCCAACAGAATGATGTACAGGTGTGCTGTTGGCTGGATACACCCACAGCTCGAACATGCTGGAAATGCTCGTCGCGTATTCTCCTTCTTATTTGCGTGGCGTGCATACTTGCTTGCATGGTTCTTGTAATGGAAAGGAAAAGGTCATTGGTTACAGTGGAGGATATAAGAGACATAAAAGACCTCACTATAAAGAATCCCACACAATGCTTCTTTCCCCTTTTACTCACGAGACATATGGAAGGAACTAACTGAGACGTGTACTCTTGAAATGACTGCCTTGGGATCGCTGTATGCTGTGTGCCATTGCCTTCGAGGCATGCGCTTTTACAGAACCACAACTTGATTCTAGTTTTGTATTTTTAATAAATTTTATGAAACTTGGAGAATGTTTTTTTCACTTGGAAGTTTGCGTTACCATGTGCAAGTAAAGGTTTTTTGTTTGTCATTCCATCTGCACACGTTCATGATATGGGCTGTTCAGAAAAGTGATTGTAGTCTTTCATACGTGTGAGCCTTTTATTGCATCAGTGACGTCTCTGTTCCAATCACTGCCTCCTTTGCCCCTTCTGTTTTGGCAGCAAGGTGCTTGTGAGTTTGCTTTGGAGCTCTTAACACAGGAACTGTCCTTGCCAATGGAACTGCTCTATGTGACCTATTTCGGAGGCGATGAGAAGGCTGGGCTGCCGGCAGACTTGGAGTGCAAGAAGATATGGCTTGACCTCGGGTACCATTTTGTGATTTGTGTTTGGACTTTTCCATCCCATTGTTTCCTCATCCACATACCTTAAAAACAAACAAACTTTTTTTGGGGTGTTGAGGCTTGTTTAGGAGCGAGAACACAGAACACGGACCACAGTGTAACAGAACAAAAAGAACAGCAGAAAGAGTGAGGGTGGGTTTGGGGGGACACCAACAGTAGGTTTGAGTTACAAAATATATTGAGACTTGGACAAATAATGGATATGGGGAAAATGAGGGGAAGGGGAGGACACACGGAGTGAACAAGATGGACACAGCCGCAAACTCTCGTTCACAGAAGTGGAACTAAAAACTGGAAAGCCAGAAAGAGGTGGGCTTGGGGAGGATTAACGTGGGGGAGAAAAGATCATGGTTGGTGGAAAGGGGATGATCTGAGCTGGTGGTGAGCAGCTGTCTTGAAGATCTGGAGGGAAGAATGAGATGAAAGAGAATGTGTAAGTTGATTCAACAGGTGGGAAAAAAGAGGAACAAATGAGTGGAGGTGAGCAGTGATTCTGGATTGTGAGAATTTCACCAGAAGGAGGTTGTTGGCAGACTTTGTGCACACTGCAGAAACTTTTGGGGGAGGAAAGAGCAGAGGGAGAGAGAGAAGGGAGAGGGAGAGAGACTGATGACTAAATTCAATTGAATAATAATGATAAACGTCATGGGTCGGGGTCAGGTGTCCAATCAAAGCGGGGTTGCATCAAAGTGGGACGTCTTGGTACCCGGTCATCATTTCTAGCAGTTATAATGTGGTAGTTCTAATTATGTGTCTCATCAATTACGTAACGCACCAGTACACAAACACCACAAAAAATACACCGCACAAAGCAAGTCCTGGCGAGGTTCTGCAATCTCTGACTGCTGTTTTCCTTGTAAGATTTGTTCTACCCAGTTCCTCGATTTGACCTTTCTGCCTCTTGGGCGTCCCTTTCCACTTTTGCCGTCTACTTGACCCAACATGGAGGTTTTTTTTCTCACAAATGTAGCCAAAGTACGACGATGAATGGCTGTCGACGCTGCCAAGTAAATCGGTGTTATGAGAAACGCCCATTCCCTACAGACTTCAAGTTGGAGGTGACCATCCCAACTTAGTGGACCATTTTATTTGTCCAAACAAGCCTCGGTGGTGTAATGGTTACATTATCCGCTAAGAGTCTGGGAGGTCAGCGGCTGGAACCCCAGCCAAATTGTACCAAAGACTTAAGAAACGGTACGTCTGATTATTTGGGTTGTCCGTCCGTGCTTGCTTCCATCTTACTTCTTTCTTTTTGTTTGTTTCCACTATAATTGTGCACCACTGAAGGGATTCTGACCAAACTTGGCACAAGTATAGACTTTCATAAAGATGACCTGACTACCTCTGCCACCAAAGGTGAAGGAGGGTATGTTTTCACCCCTCTCTCTGTCTGTCTGTGTATGGGATATCTCAAAAAGTTGTGGATGGATCTGGATGAAATTTTGTGGACAGGTTCGTGTGACACGGACGAACTGATTCGATTTTGGTGAAGATCGGGATCCTGATCCGACGACTGGAATTTTAAAATGAATCTTCACCATTGAGAGATTGGGCCAAAACAATATATAGCACGATATCTCAAAAAGTTATGGACGGATTCGGACGAAACTTGGTGGACACGTTGGGTGTGTGACGAGGAAGAATTGATTCGATTTTGGTGAAGATCTGAATCCGGATCTGATACGAGAATTATTTAATTTTTTTCATTGATTCTTCACCATTGAGAGATGGGGCCAAAAATGATATCGTCATGTATAGCATGATATCTCATAAATGTATTGGGCCCGATATGTTCTCGTGGCGGAGGTATGCCCTCAATTGAGTGTCCCAGTTACATTTTGCGTTCAACAGGTCAAAGATCATGTGACAGTTGAAAATCATTTTGCAGACCATAACCCAATTTAGAAGCATCTGATGTTATCTCTTATACTTATCTATCTTTCCTCCCTCTGTTCCTCTTTCTCTTTCTCTCTCATTTGACCTTAAATTAAGAACAAACATAACACTGGTTTGACCCCTAATGTAGACAGAGGCCTGTCTATCAACTCATTCACATCCTTCTATTTTCTCGTTCTATTTGCAATGCTTATAGATGGTGGCTACAGTTTGAGACTTCAAGGTATACCTCATCGATTGAGGTGATTAAAATTTCTTCTTTTTTTTTTCCCCCAAAACTCAAACGAATGACTTATTCGTAAATGATCACATGCTACAATTTTCTGCCACCTTCATGGTGTGAGATGCATTTCCTGGTGGTTTGGTGAGAGCAACAGGATAGGATTTGTGGGAAAGTGTTGCAGCAGGGAGAGATAGAGCGACTGAGGCTGTATTTTTGAAGACGTTTCTTATCATTTAGGCCTTTCTAGTGGAGAGCCTATCATCGGCTTGCCACTGTATTTTGATATTGAATACGTAAGTTTGATTATGCTATTCCAGAGATATTGAGAAACTGGATTAAACAATCCAGAAATGTGATCTGTTTCTCCCCCTTTAAAAAACGATCCTTATTTAACCAAATTGCTACAACCATCACCGAAGGTGGATGGACGTTGGTTTCACATCTGTTTGTTTGTCTCTGTCTGTGTGTGTGTGTGAGCATGATGTCACAAAAAGTTGTGGATGGATTATGACGAAACTTGGTGGATGAGTTGGGTAGGTGACAAGAAGAAGGCGATTTAGATTTTGGTTGAGGTACGGATGCAGACCCGGCCTATCAGTGGGATACACCAGAGTTGGTGTCAAAGCCACCCAATGCTCGCCTGTTTATACATTTATCATTTTTAAAAGAGTAGTCTAATAATTAGTATTTTTTATAAAGCATTGCAGTGAAGTATAACTATAAAGCAATATATGTATTTGTATATTGTAATCAGTAACAAGAGCGCAAGTAAGCACAATATATGCCCTAACAAGAAGGTATATACAGAATTGTGCCACTACATGGAAAACAGCATCCTGGTTGCCATGGCAACCACTTTAGATGACGAACGTATGTCACGACACACCGTCTCCACAATCTGTACCTATGTACCAAATATGAAACATGAAAGTTGAAAACTTTGGGAGTTAGAGTGCGGACAGGAACGGATGGAAAACAGCATCCCGGTTGCCATGGCAACCACTTTAGATGACGAAGGTATGTCACGACACACCGTCTCCACAGTCTGTACCTATTTACCAAATATGAAACGTGAAAGTTGAAAACTTTGGGAGTAAGAGTGCGGATAGGAACGGACGGACAGACAGTCAACCGGTATCACATAATACGCCCTGATATAAATATATATCGGGCGTATAAAAAATAGTGTGGGAGATAAAAACATTAGAAAGGAAAAAATAAGTTGCATCAAAAAATTTAACATTTTCACGCTCACGCTGACGCTCACGCGGGGTTATCGCTATAGCTCTCTGTTCTTCGAACAGGCGAGCTAAAAATGTAAACTGTTCAGCCTGGCAGAGGTATACACTCTACCGAGTGCCGTTCTAGTGGTTCTCATGAGATTGTCTGCTTGGTTGGCAAATGTCAATGAAAGTCAAGCCATTGCTGATCGACAATTTGATGGTACTTGTAATTGATGGCTATAGTGATTGATAACCACACTGTATTTCTTTTTAGCTTTGCAGAGGATCACGTGCTGCCTGGAAGCATGAAAGACAATTTTTGGGAAATGGGTGACACCGGACCTTGTGGACCATGCACGGAGATGCACTTCGATCGTATTGGTGGACGCAATGCTGCACATCTGGTGAACGAAGACGACCCCAACGTACTGGAGATCTGGAACCTGGTGTTCATCCAGTTTAATCGGTACTCGGACATGGGGACATAACCTCGTTTGATGTACCCAAATCAAATGTTTCTCACCACCCTTCGTTGAAGAAATGATACGTCAGTTACGTATTATCGGTATCTTGTTAATCTTTTTTACCGCTGACTCGCATTGGATACCCTATATTATTTATTTCACTTCAATAACCTCCAGAAACGTTAACTTGCATTAAGATGCGAAAAATAACTCGTTTCCATGATTAAAATGCTGACGTATTTCCAAGTTGATTTGAAGTGCATGTGCATTGATTGCAATGTAAACTCATAGGACCAGGAACCCGAATATTTCATTTACTTACTCGCAGACTACTCTTGTTCCAAGCATGCAACACGTTCTTCTGACACATACCTTTATTTCGGAGGTGTATAGGTGACTGACAGCTCTGTATATGCAAAAAAAACAACAACCCACGTTATGTGCATGAGGCAAAAACATACGTACTGCTTATAATTCAAAACACCTAACGACACTGGAAAGCCTGGGGACAGGAATACTGCACTGCTAATGGTGGAGACGTGTAATACCCTCCCCCACCTGGAGGTGACGCTACACGATACACATTTACGTCGAGAATTTGCATCCCCCCTCAACCCCCAGCACTCCCCAAAGACCACCGGCAAAGATAAAACACCCCGATACATTAATTGGGGTCATGCTGATCCTCTGTAGCAAGTCTGGGTGTAATTGGGCCAGAATTATCGGAGGGGTATCCCAACAAACAAATACACACACAAAGCAATGCACCAGACTTCAATCGATTGTGGATGAGGTGACGTGTCGGCACATTACGAGTGACAATAACCTTTTTTTTGTTTTTTAAAACTCGGACAAGTTCAACTTTGAGCTCATAAGGAAAAACATAAAATGAAATTGAGTGCCAGACGATGTTTACTTGCATCCCGGCCATTGGCATAATCGTTCGATCGTCCGCCCTGAGTCTGGGAGGTCGGCGGTTCAAACCCCGTCTGAGTCGTACCAAAGACTTTTAAAATGGTATGTACTGCCTCCTTGCTTGACACTCAGGATTTAAAAGGATTGAGCACGGGCAGTCAACCGCAAGTTTGTTGGAAGAATGAATTGCACACAAAGAAAAGGTTTTTCTGGTGATTATTTTTGTTTGTACAGTCAAGGCTTATGGGAGAGCGAGAACACAGAATGGATCATGACGCAGAAAGAGAAGGGGCAAATGCCAACAACAGGGCCGAGGGACGGAGACTGAAATACGGAAGCAAAACATTTTTTTTGTGGGGAGAGGGGGTGGTGGTGGGTGAGGTTATTCGGAGGGATGGTTTAGCGGGTATAAAAAAAGGTCTTCGATGGGGGATGATCTGAGATGGTGGTGAACAGCTGTGTTGAAGACCTGGAGGGAAAAATGAGATTGAAGAGAATGTGGAAATTGGTTCCACAGGCGGAAAAAAGGAAAAAATCACGGGAGGTGAGGAGTGATCCTGGATTTAGGTAGTTTCACCAAAAGGGTGCTGATTGTGGACTGTGTGTGCCGTGCAGAAACCGGGGTTGGGGTGGGGTTGGGGGAACAAAGCATGGAAAGAGCAGAGGGTGCAAGACCACAAAGGAGGTGGAAGAAAACAGACCACTGACCTGTCTGAGATTGGCAAAGTGATAGGCTCACACACGCAACCTTCATTGTGGGAGATTCCAATAGTCTTCGAGGCCATGGTCTCAGGAGGTCAAGCTGAGCAAGGTGTGAGGCAGTGGCGTCAGCCCAGAGGGGAGAGCAGTACTTCATCAAGCCGCGGATGAAAGCCTTGTCGGTGGACAAGAGTTCTGGTGAGCCAAGGAAGGATTTTGCAAGATAGATGCCCAGTCAGCAACTGGCTTTGGAGACCAACTTGACATGTGGTTTGCCCAAGTGAGATCGTGGCTGAGAGTGAGACCCAAGGGTTTGAGTGACTGAACTTCTTCAAGAAGGTTGGTAAGAGGACTGTGTACGGTCCTGAGACAGACAGATAGACAGAGAAACATTTTTGAAGGTTAAAAGACATATTCCAAGTGTTTGGCAGCTTGTGATTTTTGTCAAGGTCTGAAGAGAGGGAAGAGGCTGCAGCCTGTCTGTCTAAAGGGTGAGGGATGTCATGGCAGTGGAGTCATCAGCAAATAGATAAAGAATATTTTCCAGTCAGAGAGATCATTGATGAAGATCAGGAATATGACTGGGTGTAGAACACTACCTTGGGGGCACTCCAGCCTTCGCAGGTGGAGGAGTGTGAAGGTTCCGTTGAGTGCCGCACATTGGCTACGTGAGTGGAGGAAGTCAGTGAGCCACATGTGTGGAGTTGGCTTTGGATGCTACATGCAGAGAGTTTGCAGAGCAAGACGGGATGCCAGATTGTATCGAAAGCTCAAGATATGTCCAGACAGACGGCCGTAATCGGTTTTACAAGCATTCCAAGTTGGTTTTGTTTTTGCCTCATTTTACTAAGTGATTGCCATCAACATTAATAACATTCTGAAATTGGCCTTTCGAGAACGCATCCTGACACGCAATGTCTTCCTCAGATGCTGCAAAAGTGAACTTTCAAACGTGAACTTAGCATTTGTCAAAGGATTTGCAGAATAATGTATGATGTGCTGTTTTGCGAGCTCTTGCTATATTTGATTTTGAAACATAAAATGGCATGTCTGAGATTTGTTTAAGTCTTGTTGTCCAAAACGATGTCGAGCACAGAAGAGGAGTCGAAAGGTCTCATGAAATGGAAGACCAAGAAGGAACCCGAAGAAGTAAAGAGCAAAGATGGAGTCATCAGGAGGAACCTGGATAGGATTCGGGTTTCAGCCGCTACTCCCACAACCCTCAAACCCATCCAGGCACGGATGAATTCCGGATGAATTCTGATGAAACGGATGAATTCTGCAAGAATTCATTCACTTCTCCTTCGAGAGATCGATAACAAAAGGGAGGAATTGAGAGTAAAATTGATGAAAGAGAAGAAAAAGCAAGAATGAGAATGAATAAAGAGAATTGTGAAAATTTTTTTTAAAGAAATATGAAAGGAACAATGAACAAAGAAGTCAGGAAGAACCCAAATAGATAGATTTCAGAAGTTACCCCTCCCCCCATCCCCCAGGCTAAAACGCAGCAACATGTGTAAGCTACTAGAGGTCCGTAAGTAAGTTATCTTTTAGCCTCAACAAACGCGGTTTGTTGTCGGAACAAAAATAAAATGAAATTGTACTTCCACTCGTTCAACATGAACTGTTTTCCCCAAACATTTGATGGCTTCCCCTGTCTTCAGAGGAGGTTTCATAGGTTTATTTTTTTTTAAATTTTATTTCAACAATGATATGATGCTTCATGTAACTGGGATTATCCCGAACACGTAGTGAAGCCGGGTTGTTACTTGTATCGTGACAGGGAGCCTGATGGGAAACTGCTCCCTTTGGCGAAAAAGAGCATCGACACCGGCATGGGTCTGGAGCGTCTCGTCTCCATCCTGCAGGGCAAAATGTCGAACTACGACACCGACCTCTTCCTGCCATATTTTGAAGCCATTCGCAAGGTGATGTGTCGACCCTCGTGTGAATCATGTGGTTGCTTCCCGTCTGCATTGCTTTTGGAATGATTCCAACTTCGTAATGGGGTCGTTGCTGCTGCCGTCGATTGCTCGAGAAACAAATCACGGCTTGAAAATGTCCAGACTCGTCTGTTGCTTATTCCTGCTCCGAACAGACGTGCAAAGGAATTGTTCAAATACGAGAGAGTTGTTTTTATTTATAATCAATTTGAATGGTTTGTCGTTGCATTTTTAGCCTTCCACACTCAAAAAATATTAATCTCATCAGGTTTTGAGTTGGGTGGAGGGAGGAAGGAAGGAGTGTTAACGAGAATGGAGATTAGGTGGGTGGCTGTGAGGGTAAGGAGACAACGTGGGAGCACGTGACATCGAGGTTTATCGGTTCTCATCACCATCCGCTGGTGTGGATTGCCAAAAGGCAAACCCTGCAGGAAATTACTCGACCACATTTCCTTATCAACCAGGTGGTTGAGTGGTGTTTATGAGAATCTTGTGCAGCAGAGGTTGGTCCTGCATTTGTAAAGTTGCAGAAATGAAATAGTGTTGGGTGAGAAATAGGGGTTGTTTATTGTGTGGGTGGAAAAGTAAGAAGAGTTTGTGTTTAGAACAAATATCAAAGTGGTCTCTGTAATCCTTTCTACACGCTGCTTATAAATTGGAATCTCCACATTGTTTCCCAGTAATCGGCACGTCACCGGGTGGTTCGTGTTATTTTTTTTCCTTTGTTGAGAAGCACGTTTTGATGGAAAAGGCATTAATGTCGCCCTGCTGTCCAATTAGTGGTATTTTGGAGCGCACTAATTTGGAAGGAACGAGCAGGGTATCTGTCTCCGACGAGTCCATCGAGGCCTCACTTCAAATGGACCTTTTTCGGAGTGTGTTCAGAGACATGACAGAAGTAAATGGACACCATGATTTTAAAATAATTTATTTATTGAACATTTTAAGAACATTTGATCCATTTTAATGTATACACTAGTATTTTGTAGACTTGCTATTTGCAGATTTCAATGCTTTTACTCTTTCAGGCACAGAACTAACGAGCTCCAAAACTTTCTCTTGTGGGATTTCTGCCCAGGCTTCATGCAAAAGGTTTAGCAATTCTGCCCGTGATGTTGGTTTCCTGGACTTTTTCCGCACAGCTCGATCTAATATGGCCCAGAGGTATTCAATGGGATTCATGTCAGGAGACTGCGTTGGCCATGGAAGCTGCTTGATCCCATTTCTGTCCTGCCATTCTTTGGTGATTTTTGCAGTGTGGCATGGAGCTCCATCTTCCATGAACAGTGTTGTTATTGACCACCTGACCAGTGGAGAAGATGGGGGGACGTTCATCCTCAAGGATAGAAATGTGTGTCATAGTGTTGATGTTGCCAACACGCTCCACAAGCTCTGACCCACCAGCGCTCCAGATTGCTCCCCACACCATCACTGAAAAACCACCGTGTTTGACAGTTTGTTGTAATCGGTTCAAAGAGAACTCTTGACTGGGAAGTCTCCAGACCCATACACGTCCACTGTCAGAAAATTGAGGAAACTTGGACTCATCTGAAAAAATGACAGTTTGCCAAAACTCCAAGGGTCTGTTGGCCATCTCGTCAGCCCACTTCTTTCTCCTTTGAATGTTGGTTGGTCTAAGAAGAGGTTTTCTCCGAGCTGCTCTCCCATAGTAGCCCAGTTGATGAAGGTACCGCACGGCAGTTCTTCAGCTAACTTGGAACTCCTCTGCAACATCTGCTTAGCTGCCTTGCAACGGGGAGTTTTCTCAACGGACCGCTTGACAGCTCGAAGACATCTTTCTGAGGGCCCAGATCGACCAGAACGGGAAGCTGTGGATTCCTTGCCTTCGCCGGTGAATTGCACAATCACCCGATTGAACGTAGAAAGCGGAATGCCAAGGTTCTGAGCTTTCTGACGCTTGCTGACTCCACATTCCGAATGGCCAACAATTCGTCCTCTTTGAAAATCGGAAAGTCTGTGTGCTCCCTGGGGTCGAGGCATAGTTAATTGGCATACAAGACCCAGTAACTCGTTTCTGCAAAGAAATAGTCGAATATTAGTACAAATTGCTGAGTAAAACTGCGTTATACAGATGAAATGAAGAAATTTAAGGTGTCTATTTACTTCTGTCGTGTCTCTGTATTGTTAGAAACAGGAATTCATCGTGAAATGATGTCGTACATGTTTACCTTATATAGACAAAGGTGGTCCGCTCAGAAGAAGAACTATCGTTGTTGATTAAAAATGCATACATGTCATGCATCGTATGATACTTGTGAAGTCCAAATAAACAATAGTTGTCATGGAAACAGTAATTTGGTGATTCCAAAATTTGGACTGATCAAGCGTTTTACATGATGGAGTGTTGTGCAGAGGAAATTAGGTTTTGATAAATTTTATAATTGTGGCCTAATAATTGTTTTGCATGTGTTTGGATGGCATTGACCTTAACCTTGACCTTTGACCTATTTTGACCAGATTTTATGCACAGATACTACACATATGTGTAAATAAGCTGTGTCGGTTTCAATCTGATCTTGAAAAATTCCTGAGGTTTGGCAATAATAAAATGACAAAAGAAAGAAATCCCATTTCATTATAATGGGATGAAATTGTTGTCATGGACACCGTTTTCTCTTTGCCACATGGGGCTTTTCTAATGGTGGCTTTTTGATTATAGCTGGTGACCCTCAAGTGTCACCGCAGAAGAAATTTTTTGGGGTCTAAGGGTTCTAATGGGGTTTATAGGGTCTACAGGGACTTGGGGTCCTCAAGGCTTTCAAGGTATTAAGGGATCTTCGGGATGTGAAGGGGTCTAAAGTTATAGAGGGGTCTGGAAAGCACACGCATGCACGGCTCCTTTTATAGCATAGATTAAATCAAACCATCTCATGAAGGTTTTGTATTGAGGTGGTGTATGAGCATCGTCCAGTGGTGTGTAATGCTACGCTGTGGTTTAACCTCTTGCCGTATCTTGCCAAACCACAGTTAACTTTTTTTGGTGGTTTTCTGCACGATGCAAGCACAATGCATTTGTTATTGGGAAGTCCGACACGAGGGTTCAAGGTTACGCTCTTAGATTTGAGTTGTCCAGTTTGGGTTTGGGGCTGGCTGGATGGCTGAGAGGGACGCACACTCGCCTCTAAGCTGTCTCGCTTGGGTTTGAATCTCGGCCCAGCTTTAGACTTATCCTGGTGTTTCACAGGCAGGTGATTCATTAATGCGTGTGCCGTCCCACGGATGGACGTAACACCGGGCCTCCCATCTGCCGACATTCGTTGCTTGGGTTAAAGATCCCACGGTGCCTTTCACGAAGAGTAGGCAAGCTATCGTCGACACCCTGAACAACTTACAAATCCCTGCCCTAACTCCTTCAAGGAAGGCAATGGCAAAACACCCCAGCATAATGCTTGCCAGGAAACTGCTTTAACAGCACCGACATTCTGAGTATGATAAATCAGAATCAGAAGTCTGAGTATCGTTTTTGGCCCAATTATAAACCGTCAGATTTGTGCTTCAGCTGCATGGCGTTGCATCACAAAGTGCGCCATCCCTCGGATGGACCTTAAACTGGGTGTTAAATCTACAGTACTTGCATTAGTCGGTGAATAATAATCACACAATGTGTTTTGATGAAGAGAAGGTGAGTTATTGCCAACAGCCTGGTTAGATTCCAGCCCGAACCAACAGGGGGCATTGCATCACCACAGCGGCAGGCTGAGATCCAAACTGATTCTCGGTGCAATATGCAAACAAACACAAGCTCTTGGTTCAAGTTCTGTGACCTATGCCCGACCTTTTATCATATGTTTGATTTGTCGTGGCGTGTTTACATACTTGATATCCTGAATATTCATGGACCATCCTTTTATGACATATTTTCAACACAACTACTTGTCCATGGAACATATCTGTTTGTGATAACAAGACTCAATTTTATTAGAGCACCAAGCCTTACAGGCTGCTCCCCCGTTGATTTGGTTATGTTTATTATTTTAAAAATATTATTATTATTGTATGTCATCATTATTATACTTCCGCCACCGTTTTGTGGGTCTATGCCCTTTTAAATTCATTTTCGATTGAACAGCTTGAGCGATTGACACAACATTTTCACCAAAGGAGGGACCACTCACGCAGAATTTTTTAATGATGATTATGTCGTCAGTGAAGTGATATCAAAATTGACCAATTACTGCACCGTAGTCCAAGAAGGAAGCCAAGCAACACACACACACACACACACACACACACACACACACACACACACACACACACACACACACACACACACACACACACACACACACACACACACACACACACACACACACACACACACTGTACTGGTAAGTACTTACAAAACTTATTACATTTCAAGTTATAACCATCACTTATGAACAATTTACTGATTTCCCAACTGCCGGATCATCAGCTGGGAACCGTTGATCATCGAAGTTTCGATCCTTTCAGCCCAGAACCTCTCCAAATGGCGGATCCACAACCACGGTCACAATTCCACATCGGTGGATTACTCAACATCAGTAGACCCACAACCTCAAAGTTGTGTCCCGACAGTCAGTGAACACAGCAATGTAATATCCTAATTCAAACTTATTTAATTATTACTTTTATTTAAAGTATTACTATGTATGAATAATGTTAATCATCCACCCTTTATAATTTATATGATAATACATTAAGTTATAAACACTTTGCCCTGTAGACATGTCCATTACACAGAACCTCCATCTCACCATCGACTCAAATTGTCGTACAAACATTCAAATTGTCATGAACAACCGATTTTAATATGCTGCACTGTGTATCGTAGCAACCAACAAGAAATTATATTAATGCTTATTTATAATGTATTTTATAAATAAAATTTATTTATTATCTTTTTATCTAAATGCCTCCATTATTTAATACCATCGATTAATAAATAATATATATATATATATACAATAATAATTAAAGAATTTACCTCACTAAAATATTTAATTATCCTCGCCATAGGAGGAGGTCATTGCATTTGTGTCCGTTTGTTACTTGGCGAAATCTTCAATTTTGTCAAGTATGTTGGTCTGTTCCGTTTGTTGGTTTGTTTGTTTGTTTGTCTGGTCGTCGACAGCCCAAACGGCTGGACCAGTCGTTCTTAAATTTTTACACCTGATAGGCAATCCACCTGAGACGGTCCGCGTCCAAACCCCGTCTTAATCGGAATAAAATTCGCGACGTGACGTCGTCACTCAATGTGAAAACACATTTTTGGACACACCTCAGTGACCGGAAGTCGTAGCGACTTCCGGTTGATGCCAAATTAAACTTCATTCAAATATCTAAATGATTACTAAATGCATCTTATTACAAATTACGCATACTTTTCGCAAGCGTATGACGTCAAAGTTTTGCCTATTGACATAATTTAAAAAAAAAATTTACGCTCGTGTGCAGCCGAAACTACTGAAGCAATCGTTCTCAAATTTTAACACCTGATAGCCAATCTTGCTGAAATAGTCTGGGATCAAATCACGTCATAATCGCACTTAACGTCACGACGTTACGTCAAAAAAAGGTGAAAACAAGCTTTTGAACATAACTCGGTAACCGGAAGTCGTAGCGACTTCCTGTTGATGCCAAAACAAACTTCAATGGAAGATATAAATGTTTTAAAATGCATGTTAGTACAAATTATGTACAGTTTTTGCAAGCGTATGACGTCAAAGTTTTTAACTATTGGCGTGATTTAAAAAAAATTATATTTCATCACGTGCCTTGATGGAGCCAATCGCGAGACCCGTCATGGAGGCATGACGAGAAAATAGTGTATTTACGAAATTACAATACATTAAATGGAATAATCTTTAAATAGTAACGTGAACTTTTCGAAACTTTAAAGCAAATGTCCGAATATATTTAAAAGTTCATTATAGACACTCTCAAAAGGAACCCTCAATGCTAAGATGTGTACAGGTGTTTAGTATTTAAGAAGATCCGGATCCTGTATATCAAAGAGCCGCGTGCCGCGTCCTAAAGGTTTTGTCTTCAAAATGAAGAAGAAGAAGAACAACAAGAACAACGCAGAGCTCTCTGAGAGCCAGCGTTCGCTACACGAGACGCGGCTAAAATTTTTTTTTTTTTTTTTTTTGTATACCTTGGTCGAGGCTCGTATGAGAGCTAACACACAACTCACAGCAAGGAGGCATGAGACAAGAGGGGCGGGAGTGGAAGGGACAAAACATTGGGGAACAGACACAGGTGAACTGTGGAAGGGAGAGGGATGGGGATGGGACGGGGAACATGGCGAGGAGAAGATGGACATTACAGGGACTTTCAGGAAGGAAAGCAGGAGAATTGAAGGAAGTGGGCTTGGGTGGATTATCGGGGGTAGAAAAGATCGAGGATTTGGATGGGGGAAGATAAGAGGTGGTGGTGAACAGCTGTTTTGAAAGCCTGGAGGGAAGAATGGGAAAGAATAGAGTGAGGAAGTTTATTCCAAAGGCGGGAAAAAAGAGGAATGAAAGAGTGAAGATGAGCAGTGATTCGTGATTTTGGTAGTTTTACCAGAAGGGGGTTGTTGGCGGACCTTGAGCGCCCTGTGGAAATGTGGTTGGGACAAATTGCAGAGAGAGCAGGGGGGGCAAGGCTGGAGAGGAGTCGGTAGAAGACAGAAAGACCACCGACCAACCTGCGGTGATTGAGTGAGAGGCCCAAAGACTCAGCTTCATTGCGGGAGATGCCAATGATCTTAAAAGCCCTGGTTTCGACAGCGTGAAGTCGAGAAAGGTGGGAGGCAGGAGCACCAGCCCAGAGGGGAGAGCAGTACTCCATCAGGCTACGGACAAAAGCTTTGTAAGTAGTCAGGAGCTCAAGAGGGCCGAGGAAGGACTTTGCACGACGGAGGATTCCCAGTCGGCGACTGGCTTTTGAGGCAAGGTTGGAAATGTGACTTTCCCAGGAAAGGTGCCAAGTTTTGGGGGTCATCTCAGGATAAAATCGTCCACAGAAAGAAAAAAAAACATGACTTCATCGATCACGTGATTCGGCAGCCATATTGTTTAAAAAAAATACCTTCAAAAACTTCTCTGAAGTGGGTGAGCAAATAGAGGTGAAACTTTACACATATGACCACCTATCCATGAGGAACAAAAGGTTCACACATGATATCATTGGTCACATGGTTTGGCAGCCATGTTGGATTTACCTGAAAACCTATAAAAATACACCAATATGGATACAAACAAACACGACATAATAGTGACCGAAGCTTTTCGTGCTGCACTCTTCAGGGTAAAAATCGCAGCTAGTGAAGGAGGAAGTGAAGGTGCGTGCTTATATACGCGTTTCAATAAGGTGGACACTTCATTCACTTGCTGCGATTTTTACCCTGAAGAGTGCAGCACGAAAAGCTTCGGTCACTATTATGTCATGTTTGTTTGTATCCATATTGAAGTTCTGTAGTACCAAACATCTGTTTATTTATCAAAAATACACCACTCAAAAGAAGTCCTGGTGAAGGTCTGCAATCTCTGATTGTTCTTTTTCTTGTTTAAATGATATTTTATCAAATATAATGCAAAAGGAACTTGATTACATGAAAACCAACCAAACTTAAATAAAAGGTGACGATGGAGTCTAAAGACATTCTCACAAGTCCTGGTCAAACAATCAGCCAAATATCCTTTGTTTAACATGATGGAAAAAACCTTCTCAGCACGTTCCACAAAATCGTCCTTTACTGAACAAATTCTTGCACATCTAAGTATCTGAGATGAAAAGACATTGTAACCCATTTTAATTGGTATACTGCTACATGGAAAGATGTGCAAGACTACAGGGAAACTTAAATCATCAACTTTATGATATACACTTGTATACTAAAACCATTCTGTCAAACTGTTTGGCACTGTATGGCAGCCATGTTGGAAATAGGAAACCTTTGGCTCTCTTTCAGCAATTGCTCCATGGAAAAAAAAATTGAAACTTGGCACATGTCAAGTACTCCCCATGGGGAATATGTGATTATAATGATGACGTCATCAGTGCCTTCATGGTGACGTCATAATTGGATACATTAAGCGCTTTATCCAATCAGAATGAAAATTCTTGATAAATTGGTCATCTATTCTGGATAAATTGGTCGAGAGAATGAAGCTGATAATGTCATCGCTTATGCTATCAATGCAAAACTTTACAAATATCATCCAACACCATTGCTGCATATAGTTTTTAAAAAGATGACATCATAATTCATGTGGTTTGGCAGCCATACCGGATTAAAAAGAAAAATGCTTAAAAAACCTCCTCCAGAACGGTTTATTAGATCGATGCGAAACTTCATGCACATGATCTACGAGCCTTGAGGAATGTAGGGTGTAAATATAAACCTCATATGTCACTTGGTTTGGCAGGCATATATATATATATATATATATATATATATATATATATATATATATATATATATATATATATATATATATATATATATATATATATATATATATATATATATATAATACTGTGTATATATATATAATATATTTTTTTTTTTGAAGAATAAACCTTTCAATTTTATGTTCTCCAGAATTCACAAACATCATCGGCATCGGTCACATGGTCTGACAGCGATATTGGATTGGTTTTTAAAACTTTTTTAAAAATTCCTTCTCTTGAACCGCTTCATCGATCGACACACAACTTACACCAGCGTTTCTCAACCTTTTTACCCTTGCGGAACCCTTGAAATAGTTTCCATGTCTCAGAGAACCCCTGCATAAAAATTATTATATACCATTATTAATATCTAGCTCTTTTATATTTTTATCGTAGTTCACGTGGTAAATATAATATATATTTTTTGGATACCTGGTTTAAGGAAAAAATGACCCCCTTTATGTCAAATTTATTGGCAATGAAAAAAAAACATACTGCTCGTTTATGAGACCTCACACCGAGGTTTTAATTCACACAAAAAAAATCTTTTTTAAATCAAAAAAAAAAACACACCTCTGTAACTTGATCAACAAAACAAATAAAGCTGAAGCAATAAAGGTAAACAGAAGAACTAACCTTGAGAGAGAGACACTTCGTGCTAGGAAGCACAGAGAAGATAGATGGACACCGTGCATGCGTCCCGTACTTGAGTCAGTCACTCAATGATACAAGAATCCGCCGCGTACAGGACGTCCACTAACCAGTGAGGGCGGTTTCACACTGGCGCCATATAGACATCGTTAAATACATTCCCTATGGTTGTTATAATTGTAAATAATATAAGAGGTTGAAGCCTCTATTATAATAACCAAGGAGTTTCCAACAATATGCCGTATGTGTATAGTAAAATTACGAATATTAAATCAAACAAAAACTACTCAAAAATACATTAGCCTATTTATTACTGTTTCTCACGGGACCCCTAGCGACCGCTTGCGGAACCCTAGGGTTCCGGGGAACCCCGGTTGAGATACACTGACTTACACGTATGATCTTGTAGTCAGAGTAGGCCGTGGGTTCACAGGATAAAAGGCAGCTTGAAATTGATTTTTGTGACCATGATCTTGGAACTACTCAAATTTTGTATGTCTTGTAGCTGAATAGTTGCTGAATCTGTAATGACTTGTAACCTCGACAATCCTGCATTTTTTTTTTTTTTTTTTGTAGACCACTGAGCAGGGCTGTTGGCGTCGAAAAATTCACATTTGTAGCATTTTGCCCATTTTTGGGAATTAGCTGTTCCGTAATTTCAACTCTTACCACAATGAATCTCATTCAAGACACTCATACTTAGTTCCAGTTGATGTAGTTTCATAACTCTGACATGATTAATGGCTGAGATATAGGTAATGAAAATTGGTGATTTTCTTTAACCGATCTCATGTTTCATGGCATTTTAGCAGAATTGGCAAAGCTGCCACTCCGCAAATGTTGTTCCTCTGGATATGAAACTTCAGCATTACAGAGACATAAACATCTAGTTTGTGTATATGGGATTACACTTTCCTACAACCATGTGCTACAAAGTTAGAGACTCCCAAAGTAGGGTCAAGATTACTGAGTAGCATGTGCTATAAAAGACGCATTGTGCCTTTAATTTCCCCACTCTACCATCCTGAATGACTAGATCAGGTGGCTGACGTCCTCAACAGTGAAGTAAAATAAATGGCAAATTCATCGCCCGTTTCTCCACCACTTTTCAGGTAACTATTATTCTTATGGAGGCAGGTGTACGTAGGGCCAATATCAATGTCTGTGGTGGGGAGCTGCGTTCCTTGTATATCCTGCTTTTAATTTGATACATCATCAGAGAAGGAGTGGTCTTCAAGCTTCATTATTTTCTCAGTAGAGAAGGACGCTCAGCTGACTGTACTATGGCCATTCCACCATGTTGAGTAAGAATCCTGTTTGCGTGATGTGTGGTGCCAGAACCTGTGACTTTTTTTTCTCAGGAAAATGTATATTGTCCTCGAGTTCGACCAAGATAGTCTTTTGTTTGTTGACTCCAAATGGGATAACCAGACGTTGATCCAGCTGAAGTTGAGCCAACGCTGTTTTGAAAGACAAAATGGTCGAATGTGATGCATTAGTTACCTGAACTGACAATGCATTTGGGAATATTTACACTGAAGACCTTTCCTTCAACTGTGAAGTCCTGAAAAAGTTAAATCTTCAATCAACGAATATCAATGATTGATCTATGTGTGTGTGTGTGTGTGTGTGTGTGTGTGTGTGTGTGTGTGTGTGTGTGTGTGTGTGTGTGTGTGTGTGTGTGTGTGTGTGTGTGTGTGTGTGTGTGTGTGTGTGTGTGTGTGTGTGTGTGTGTGTACATATGGGGTTTCAGAATGTGGAATGGAGTCCTCCCATGGTGTGTTCAAAGTATCCACCTTCATTTTGGGAAGGGGTCACAATTCATAGACCAAGGTGTGAAGTTTTCTGTTTTCAAAGTTTTGTGTCGAGGGCTCTCTTCAGGATCGTTACTGAGCCCAGGAGGGCAGCCAACTGTAGTTCGTTTGTCGTGATATTCCCAGGGATGGTTTTTCATATCTCTGTGAGGGTCTTCATCATCACTGGTACAATTTTGGCATTCTTCAGCTTCCAGGAACTTTTCACTTCATGCTTGAGGTCTTGGTATTTTGTCATTTTATTGATTTCTGCATCGTTGGTCCAAAATCACCGGTATTAACACCTCAATTAGCAATGCCGTCTTCTCTGGTTTTTTTTTTGCACCTAAGTATGAAATCTGGTTGCAATGCTTTGTTTTTGATGTTCACGCTCGATGGTATCATTAGGTCGTACATGAGTGGTCGGTACTTCCATGTTTTCAGTGATTGCTTTTGGTTCATTTTTCTCAAATTTTCTGGAACTGGAATATCAAAGTTTTTGTAAATGTGCCAGCGGATTACTTTACAAACTCTGTTGTGTCATCGTGTGTACAGCTGTTCTGACAGGTTTTTTTTTCTTTTTTTCCCGTGTTTAGTCATTAAGCGTCCTATATCATTCTCTTTGCTAATCCCACCTCCACCCCCCACTTGTGTTTTTTTTTTTCTTCCTCTCCCCCAACTTTCTCTTTCACCTAATAAAATGCAGCACTTTCCTCCCATACCTCTGTTGCTCCCTCGCTGTCTCTGCCTCTCTATGTGTGTCTCTCTTACACACACCCCTCACTCCCACAGTGAATAGCAACATTTAGTGAGTGAGGTGTCCCTCTCCCCACCTCCCCCCTGGCTCACCCTTCTTTATCCTAGATGCCTCCCCTCCCCCTCACCCTTTACCTGCCTCCTCTCTCTCTCCCTCTTTCTACCCCCCCACCCCCTTTTATTGTCCCCATCAGCGATGCGACAGGTTGTATTTGCTAGTACTCAATAAAAAATGTCAACAAAAACATACCCAGAGTTCATGCAAGTAAGTGATTTCATGTGGAAATGGCACAACAAAC
Source organism: Eptatretus burgeri (assembly GCF_056783735.1). Classification (NCBI taxonomy): domain Eukaryota; kingdom Metazoa; phylum Chordata; class Myxini; order Myxiniformes; family Myxinidae; genus Eptatretus; species Eptatretus burgeri. Next base: position 95,113,996 of record NC_140971.1, read on the forward strand.
GAAAGCTTAAACTGAACTGTTCACTGATTAAAATCATGATTAAGATCATGTGAGAAAGTTTCAAAAATTCATGTAATTCCATGATATCATCACACATCTAATGGCTGGAGCCTTCTTTCCCTCCACGAAGTCATAGTTTTGCATATTTGTCATGTCGTTTGTTGAAGAGGGAGACAATTTGGTGGTTAATGACCTTTCCAATTAATTACACTTTTACAAAACATGTGGAATGTCTTGTCTGCATCAGTCTCCCCAATGAAAGAGAAAAGGAGAGTTCAAATCGGTTGAATTTTTCCCACCATGATCGTTCAAACAAGATCAGTTTGGTCGGATTTCAACCTCACTTACACGGATCCTGAACTTACCTTTATTCATTACACACAGTCTTCATTCATTATATGATGTAAGATACCCTTGCCATCCTTTTTCTATTTCTGTTTCGGCTCAGCCTGTCGTCCTTCTGTGGTCGGCAAAATGAGTACCAGCTCACCGGTAACGAGGGCAACTGCATCAGCGGCACAGCAACAACGAAACAACAACAACAACAACAACAACAACAACAACAACAAGGCTTCACGTAGCTTACCTCAAATTAAATAATTATTGGTTATAGTACTTTACCTTCGTAGATTATCAATAGACAGGCACCAAGCAGACAGTTTTTGGGTTTTTTTGACCAAGTGACCTCGGGCGTTGCATCGCTGGGTGCTGCCATTTTGTGTGATTATCCCTGTTCCCCCCCCCCCCCCCGGCCCATCAATACACTGCACTAATTCAGAGTTGTATGTATGCACAAGCTACTAAACGGCAGATCCATTAAAAAAAACTGCATTTCCCACATTGAAGCAAAAACTTTTATATTTTGCACCCGTAGCTGAACCTCAAGCATCTTTCAACTATATTTTTTATGTCATCTGAAGATTTCCTTTAAAATAGGAATAATTTTCAGATGAAAATAGTCGATCTTTGCAAACTTGGGTTTTGAAATTGAACTTCTGTTTCAATGTGACGTTGGCATTTCACGCTGCATCCTCAAAGTGTGAGAGTAACACTGAAACATTGCCAGATCATTTGTGGAAGAAATGTGGTGGAAGGGCTCCACAAGTGTTATGCTAGTTAGCGTGTCATCTGTTGATTATGTATGGGGGGGATGGGGATGGGGATGGGGATCTCCCCTTCACAAGAATCGCTCTTTGCATACCTAATACATCGATGACATTTTACGCTTAAGTCTGGTGGTGTTTGCAGGGGACAGGCGTGAGGCCGTACGAGGGCAAGGTCGGAGCAGAAGACGCGGATGGTTTGGACATGGCGTACCGCGTGTTGGCCGACCATGCTCGTACACTTACTGTCGCGCTGTCTGATGGCGGGCGGCCAGACAACGTCGGCAGGGGGTGAGTGTACATGCTCGGACTCGAGTGTGTCTTGAATTCATGCAAAGAGGAGCTGTTCAAAATTTGAGACTTCTTTTTCTGTTCTTGGCTAATTAATAACGAGTTACTCCCAAAAGCATCCATATATTTTAAGTAAAAGAGCTATTCAGCGAGATCTGGACAAGGTGTGGTGCACAGTTTCTGCCAAGGGATGTTTATTTCTGAAGGGGATTTTGGAGGGGGTTGGTGTGAGAGGGGGGGGGGGTGGAGGTTCATTTTGGTTTCAATCCTGCTATTTGATATGCAACTGAAATGATTATCTTTTCAAGGTTAGATCACCATCCTTGCAGTAAAACAGAATGAAATTTGAGTTTTGAAAGTAAAATGCAACAGGTCAAGATTATTGGATCTTCATCATGATTCGTATTCAATTGAATCCTCTGTTTTGTTACCTCCATCACTGAAGGTGGAGAGAGTTTATGCTTTCACCCCATCTGCCAATTTGGCTGTATATTTTGTTTTTGTCTGCCTGTCTGTCTGTCTGAGCAGGATATCTCAAAAAGTTTTGCACCGATTCAGCCAAAATTTGGTGGCCAGGTTGGGTGTGCCAAGGATGAATTGATTCGATTTTAGTGACTATCCAAATCCGGATCTGGATACGAGAATTTTTTTTTTCCAGTAATTCTTCATCATTGAGTGATAGGGCCAAAAACGATGCATGGGATCATATCTCAAAAAGTTGTGGATGGATTCAGACAAAACGAGGTGGATGAGTTGCGTAGGTGACAGGAACAAGCCGATTCGATTTTGGTTTAGGTCCAGATCCAGATCCAGCCGGTCGGTGGGAAACAAAATGTAATCTGTGCAGCCTGGCAGAGGTATGTGCTCTCCCGAGAGCCGTTCTAGTTGTGATCGTTTTCTGTTACAAGCCTGAAGGTACATGATTTGAATAATACATTACCATGGAATGATTGTGAAATTTTGACCAAACGCGAGACCACAATTTTGTTGTGCGTAGAAAAAGGACGTGTATTGTACTTTTAATTTAATTATTCTTTACAATAATGAGTCTCATGATAGAGCAATGACATTATTATTATTATTATTATTTTTCCTGTTTACTTCAATAACAAACATTACTATTTTCCTTAATCCACTCCATGTGGGATCTGTTTTTCTCGGAGGAATATTGACTGCTTCATAAGCCATTAGATTTTTCCACAGTTTTGGATTTATAAAGAAAATGGAACTACGCTGGGAGTGGAGAGTTATCAATCTTTTCACCAGTTATTTTCACGTTTCCCTAGATACGTGCTTCGCCGAATCCTGCGGCGTGCTGCCCGATATGCCATCGAGAAGATGAATGCCCCCAAAGGATTCTTTGCCTCACTGGTAGATGTCGTGGTGGAAAATCTGGTGAGCGTTTTGCCGTTTTCATTACAAAGGCACTATTGTGTCGTTTATTCCTTCCAAAGCACTTCAGTGGTTGTTCATCTCAAGGACCATGAGCTCATGGCATTTTACCTTTTCGTTTCTTTCCAATAATGGTTGTTGCACGTCATTTTTGTGATTGTTAGAAAATAAGTTTTCCGAGATAGAAGTGATTTTTATTACCTTCGCATTCTGCGAAAGGTTATGTTTTGGTCGGCGTGTATTTATTTATTTATTTATTTATTTATTTATTTATTCATTTGTAATCTTGTGATTCGTATTACTCAAAAAGTATTAAACCGAATTGCATGAAATCTGGTGGGATGATTGGTTATTAGCCAGGAAGCATTCGATTAGATTTTGTGATCGTTCGGGTCAAAGGTCAAGGTCAAGGTCACGAAAAGGTCAAAATCGTCTTTTTACGATAACACGGTCAATTTTTATTCAGTTTGCATGCAACTAACGCCAAAATGTTCAGAATTCAACGCCTCATCTTGTGATATGCAATATGACACAATGACTCCCATACTCTTGTTAGGGGTCAAAGGTCAGGGGGGTCACGACCTTGAAAAATATGCGGTTTTTGTCATAACGCGGTCAATTCTTGTCCACTTTACATGAATCCAGCACCAAAATGTTCAGAATTTAATGCCCAATCTTGTGACACAATGACGTCACAACACATGTCACCGGTTGGGGTAAAATGTCGGGGGGGGGGACAGCCCTTGAAAAATATGCGGTTTTCGGCATAACCCAGTCAATTCTTATTCGATTTGCATGAAACCAGCATCAAACGAGATTACCTTCTCTTGTTGAAACGTTGTATTCACCGAGCTTGCGAGTGAAGACTCGCCAAAACGACGTGAGTTGATTGTTGTTTAGTCCGTAGCCCCCGAAAGTCGGGGGGGGGGTCATGACATTATAGATATGTGGTTTGTGTCATAAGACCATTCATATGAAACCAGTTCCCCACACTCATACCAAGAACAAAAAAAGTAGTGGCGGCGAAGGTATGTGCTCTATGAGTGCCCGTTCTAGTTACCTCTGTCACCGAAGGTGGACTGAGGTTATGTTTTCACCTCTGGCTGTTTGTCTGTTTGTCTGTGAGCAGGATATCTCAAAAAGTTATGGATGGATTCAGACAAAACTTCGTACACAGGTTCGGTGTATGAATAGGACAAATTGATGAGATTTTGCTGAAGATTCGGATACGAGAAGTTTTTAATCCTTAAAAGGATTCTTCATAATTTAGAGATAGGGCCAACATATATATATATATATATATATATATATATATATATATATATATATATATATATATATATATATATATATATATATATATATATATATATATATATATATATCTCCCCATCCATCCATTGGGTCCATACTCTGTGCAGAGCGTTGGTGCTGCCGAAGCGGTCTCCTTGGCTATTGAGCACAATCCTGGACGGGTCGCCACTCCGACACAGAATACCAGCCAGCTGGCACTCATTTTGCTGACCTCAAAAAGATGAGAGGCAGAGTCAACCCCACCTGGTATTAGTTCAACAGATAAATGGGATTTGAACCCAAGATCCTTGGACACGAAGCCCACCACCCTAACCATTAAGCCAACACGTATACACACAGATGTGTGTGTGTGTATGTATATGTATGTATGTGTATATATATATATATATATATTATATATACATACATACATACATACATACATACATACATACATACATACATACATACACACATATAAATACATACATACATTGTTACGGTTCTCGGAACTAAGAGCTTTTATTTTATTTCCCTTTTTATTTGAACCACGGTACCTTCATCTCGCTTGCTACCCTCGTTTCGCTGGCCACAGCGTGACGAGCGCCTACCCAGAGACTGGTTTTCTGAGGCAGAATCCCGAGGATGGTTGCAGTAGCTGCACTGCCATTCACCTTCCCAAACCCAAACACGGTGGTGTAGGCGGTCCTTACCAGTGTCTGGCCAAAACCCCGCCCAGAAAGGTGGACCACATGAAGGCCCTGTCCAATCGGGACGGACAATGACGTTCGCTTCGCCATGGCTCCACCCCTAACTCCATGATCTATAAAGCACGGGACAATCCTTCGAGTTGAGTTGGATGCGAGGGGTTTTTGAGTGAGAAAGAAGGAAGGTTGTTGTGGATTTGAAAGGTCGAAGTGGTTGGTTTTGAAAGGGAGAAGTCGTGTTTGGTTGGATGTGAAGGTGTTCCCGCTGCTTGGTTCTGCCCACGTCTCGCCTCGACGGCCCGACTACGGAAGCTGTCCGCAGGACCTCGACCAAGCCTCTGTCTGGTCCTGCTACTGCTGATCCCTGCCTTGGACTCCGCTCTTCTCCCTTTCGAGCTCCTTCGCGAAAACGATCTCTACACGTGCGGCTGTGGACTAACTACACAACCTTTGTCGGGTGCCACACCACGGAGCATCCCTTTCCCCAGAATGCTCAGGTACCCTAAACTGTGACCTCAACTCCCTCCCACCCTGGCTGCAGAAGACCTTTTCTTTTCATTGGGTTTATTTTGTCTGAGTGTGTGGTGCCTGTCCCTTAAGGCCCGGTTACACCTTGACGTTTTAGCCAACGTATGCCGATTTTTGAATTTTTTTTCTAAAACGCTGGCACACGTTGAATACGTTATGGGTAAGTTTTGATAACATTGAGAGCACGCTGAAAAACACTGCCATACGTCGTTGTACGCTGGCTTTAAACGTTGTACTTTTCCGTTGTCCTCAAATTTTTTCATGCTTGAAATTTCACGACGTATGCCGGCGTATGACTCACACGTTCCGCTACGCTGGCCACAAGTTGTATGCACGGTCTGCGATCGTTGACAGACGTCAACACATGCTACTTGTAAGTTAATCATAAGTTGAGACACGCTGAGGTAATGTTTAGCGTACCCGAAAATTATTTCTAACCTATGATTAACGTGTTGTTGGCACGTTACGCGATCGTTGCCACACATCGACAGACGTTACTTTTAAGTTACTCATAGGCTGAAATACGTCGGTATAATGGATCGTCCTTGCGTCAGCGTCCACGGCCACGGCCAGGACACTTATTTGCAGCATTCTTCAAACTTTTCTTCGGCATGACGAGGATGTTCACACTTCGATGTCTAGCTTGGCTATGATTCCAATTGTCCATCGGCAGCGTCTATTTAAAATAGTCGAGTTTGAGCGTTTTAACACGTTCAGAAGAAACGCTTCAAATTTCAAAACCTCAGCGTCAAAAAACAAAGGCGAGTGACAGCAATTTAAATCGTTCCTTGTAAACAATGAAAATGGCTGAGTGGTACCGTTTAAAAGTCGTTGAGTGTAAAAAAAATCCAATTGTTGAGCGCAAGCGTCTACTTTCAATAGTGGAGATGCAGCCATTTAAATCGTTGAGTGGCAGCCTATGAACCTACCCGTGGACACGCGGACGCAAGGACGATCCATCATGACCCACACCCTCCCCCTCACACTCACCTACTACTGCCAACATGAACAAACTACTACTAATACTAATACTGATACTGATACTGCTGACATGGACATCGACTCAAAAAGGAACTTGAAAACACTGTTGGGTTCCCTTTTATGAGCAGCATTTTTGTATACCAATTCCCAAAACCGCTGGGAACACGTCTTTATATGGCAGTTGTAACCTAGAAACACGTTCATTTTTTTTTTTTTTGTCGACCGGAAGACGTCATTGGAATACGTCGACATACGTCGATGTGTGTTGGGACTACGTAAAGAATTGGTTCAAAGCACGTCAAACATAAGTTAGAAATAAGTTTCGCGTAAAAAAGACATTACCGCGACGTGTTTCGACTTATGAGTAGCTTATAAGTAGCGTTTGTGGACGTGTGTAAGCGTCCACATATCGTGTGTAAAACTTATCCCCATCGCATGCGGAACGTGTGTCATACGCCGAGTACGTCGTAAAATTTTGAACATGTTTAAAATTTCTTGACGTACTCTACTTACTACGACGTATGATAGCGTACTTTAGCGTTGTACTCACGTATACCAAACTTACTCGTACCGTATTTGACGTGCCCCAACGTTTTAGACACATTTTTCTTCGGTCGGCATACGCTGGCAAGATCGCCAAGGTGTGACCGCGATGTTGACACTTCCATTTCTACGGCAGTTATGATTCGAATCGTTGTGCGTCAGCCTTTTAATAGGCTACGTCACGACATCGTCGGCGATGCGTGCAACGCGCTATGCCTGAGTTAGACTATCGTTGGGCATCGGTTGTGTAGGCCGACAACAGGTTCAGCATTCGTTGGTATAAGTTATCTATAACACAACGAAACGTTCTGTGTACATTACTAATATGTTATGCATACGACCAACTCGTTATGAATACGTCCGAATCTTAAAAAAAAACATCAACAGTTCAATGCCAGCCAGCGTTTTACATACATTTTAATACGTTGCCATCGCTGGCTAAAACGTCAAGGTGTGACCGGGCCTTTAGATAAGCCTGTTTAAGACTTTTATTATTGTAATTGTTGCTTTTATTCGTCTCGCATTAAGTCTGCACTGTGTCTGCTTTTGTAAGTTGCTTGCATAATTGTTGCACGACACCTCTCTCATCTTCCCCTGCGTAACACACCAATAAACCTTTTTCCTGTGCCACATGCTTTTCCTCGCCTATTGTAAATAAATGATTGTTGAAATGTTCCCAGCTCGCCTTTCTCTTTTCCTCCATTGGTCCAGCATGGTTCGGATCTAAGTTTAACAGGGTCTTTATTCCCGATAATCCGTTCCTTCTAGCCGGTACGTCCTTGGCAGTGCCGCCCGACTGCATCCGATCCGGAAAGGTAGTCGGTAGTTGGTAAAGTGATCTGGTTCGGGCAAGGCGTACCGAGGGCGTGGTTCCCCGGTAGTTGAAACCGCGTGATTAATTAGGTAACTTGGTTCTAGACAGGAGGACCCTACGCCACACGGTTGAGGTATTGGCGTCCACGGTCAGTTAAGCGACCCGCCGCGTCACAAAATTATCCGTGAGCGACGGCCTACAATTCCGGGGAGTCTGGTGGGAAACGACGTAAATTCCCCCACCTTGCAGTCGTTCTCTCTACCAGACCCCGGCCCGCACATATACATATACATATACATATACATATACATATACATATACATATATATATATCTTCTTCTTCTTCTTTCGGCTGCTCCCGTTAGGGGTCGCCACAGCGGATCATCCATTATGATCCGCATAGTGATTTGGCACATGTTTTACGCCGGATGCCCTTCCTGACGCAACCCTGGTCGCCTCTTACGACACAGGGATATGGTACACCTATTTTAACCGGGGTATACACCGGCCCAGTATACTGGTACTCATTTCGCCGACCTCGGAAGGATGACAGGCTGAGTCAACCCCCTGGTGTATTAATTCAGTGGCTCAACGGGGCTTGAACTCAGGACCTCTTGGATCCCAAGCCGCTGCCCTAACCACTGCGCCAACACCAGGCTTTGTATATATATGTATATATATGTATATTTATATATGTATATATGTATATTTATATATGTGTATATGTATATATGTATATATATATATATATATATACATACATATATATACACATACATATATATATATATATATATATATATATATATATATATATATATATATATATATATATATATATATATATATATATATATATATATATATATATATACACATACATATATATATATATATATATATATATATATATATATACATACATACATACATACATACATACATACATACATACATACATACATACATACATACATACATACATACATACATACATATATATATATATATATATATATATATATATATATATATATATATATATATATATATATATATCTATATATACATATATATATATATATATATATATATATATATATATATATATATATATATATATATATACACATACATATATATATATATATATATATATATATATATATATATATATATATATATATATATACACATACATATATATATATATATATATATATATATATATATATATATACACATATACACATACATATATATATATATATATATATATATATATATATATATATACATACATACATACATACATACATACATACATACATACATACATACATACATACATATATATATATATCGTTACGGCTGTGGAAATTCGCAGAACACCATATAGGTCCTTAGTTCAGTTATGCCGATAAGTCCGTGTTCAGTTAGATTTCCCCACCGTTGTTTAATGGGAATTATTCGTGTCACCCGGGCTGTGATCTTCAGTCAGCCGTTTTTCTTTCGCTATCGTTATTTTGGATCAACACCAACCACGATCGCCTCAACCACCAACCACAACAACCACGATCAACACCAACCATGATTGCCTCAACCACGATCAACACCAACCATGATTGCCTCAACCACGATCAACACCAACCACGATTGCCTCAACCACGATCAACACCAACCACGATAGCCTCAACCACCAACCACCCTCTCCACACCGCCTTCATAACGACGACATCTCCCCACCATCTCCTAAACCGCATCTCCCCCACCCAAATAACATCGCCTCACCTTCATCCCCGAAGCGATGCCATATTGGCATCAGCCGCCGCGAGTCCCCAGCGAACAGCGTCGCTGCAAACCGACGCGGGGGGTTTCGTTGTTAGCGCAGGTTTGGTGATTTCACGCATGTCCGCTCTGTAAAAGCTTTGCCTCGGAAATCGGATCACAGGAGAAAAAGGGGTGGGGACTGTGGAGGTCAGAGGTCAGAGAGCACAGGTTTGGTGATTTCACGCACATCCGCTCTGTAAAAGCTTCACCTCGGAAATCGGATCACAGGAGAAAAAGGGGCGGGGCCTGCGGAGGTCAGAGGTCAGAGAGCGGAGGTCAGATCTCGTCTCGCCAACCCTATAAAAGGCCAAACGGAGCGCCAGTTCGAGGTCGTAATCATCGGTGGAGTCTGGAGGCGGTCGGAGAAGTCTGGAGCCGGAGGAGCACAGGCGGGGCGAAGTCCAGGAGAGCGGAGGATGCGCGAGGCGAAGAGCATGGCTGAGCCTGCAGTGTCGGGCAGATCTGCGCGTTCGTGTGGGAAGAGCCGGAGAGAGCTCGCCAGCCAGCACCAAACGGTCTGAGGTGATCGGGCTTCGGGACAGTCCGAGCGTCGCAGAGGAACGGACGGGTTCTGACAAAGAGCATCAACTTTGAAAGAGCATCCAAACCCGTTCGTTCCTCTCAGCGCGTCGCCGGCTGAGGCCCGACACCCGGCCGCCTGGCAAGGCCTGGGCGCAACCGCGGCTACGCTAGCTGCCGTGGGGAAAGAGCGTCGCGGGTCGCCCCATCGAGGCACCACGAGGGTGGAGTTAACCTGCAACGGTCTCGTGGGACTCCTTCGGTCCGCCAAGTCCCACGTAATAAAGGCCTACGGGTCCAGTCTGACCCCCTTGTCTCTGAGGGGGTCTTTCTTTGCTTTTATTTGTGTGAATGTTGTGGCACCATGTCCCACCAGTAGAACTGTGTAAGTGCTTGTAAATAATAATAATAATAAACGGTTGTAGTTCTTCTTGTCGTGCTTTACCTTGCTCGTGTCTTGTCCCCTTCCCCCATTCATTGCATGACTACTTATGTGCTTACGTGTCGTTTTATAAATAAATGTCCTTGTGTGAATGTTAACCCGTTCGTCGTGTACTTTCCCCCAATGGAACTGCTATCTTGCTCTCGGAATAATTGCGGGCTTTTTAATAGCCAATAAAAGAATTGGGTCCAGCGAGGTCTCGCGATAATACACTGCTCGATTATCCCAGAACGGAACGAACCGCTTAAGCGGTTCGTATCCAATCAGACCTCGCTGAGGTACGGTGTCTCGATAGTCTGCCCGCGCGAGTATTCAGGTATATCTAAAATTCGGCGATTGACCCTGTCGCGCGCGGGTAGAGTGTTGACAAGGCCGTGGTGTGCGTTTGGAGCACACCCGTGACTGGTTTCCGGCGTTGTTCCAGAAGGTCGTGACTGAATTGTCCGTCCGGTGGGCGAGACGGCCGCCATTGGCTAAAGCGGCAGTCCGCACGCTGGGCGGGTGGCAAATTCGTAACAATATATATGTATACTCGTAGTAATGCCCGGCGTTGCTCGGGCTAGCAATAAAGCCTGGCATTGCCCAGGCTTTCTTGCAAATTTCCTGAATAGCTGTTAGCGGTTAGGGTTAGGGTTAGCTGTTAGGGTTAGGGTTAGCTGTTGGGTTTTAGGGTTAGCTGTTAGGGTTAGGGTTAGTGTTCGGGTAGCTCATCCTAACCCTAACACTAACCCAAACCCTAACCCAAACCCTAACAGCTTGGCATAGCGGAGGTAAACAGCGCCCGGGGCAAAGTGGAAATTTGCGTCCCCCGTAGGCCTTAAACTTGAATGGATTTGAATGGAAAATCCCATAAGGGATATCGATTTATCGATTTTTTTTTTTTTCGAATATCGGAAGTGTTCTGGAAAAAATTTATAGCCAATGACATAAGTTGGACCAAAAGCCAGAATCGTACCGAATTTGAATGGAATCCGTTGGAGTTTGTGAAAATGCATCAAAACGAATTTTGAGGGGCCTCTAAAGGAAGACAATAATATCATTACTATATATATATGCCAAATCTTGTTTCATTTCATGCAGTAACAAAAATCTGATGGTGGAGCAAAGAAAAGGGGCATGCCGAAATATTAATATAGATATACATGTGTATGTATATATATATATATACACACACACACACATGGTGTTTCAGAAGGTTGTGGACCGATTATGACACAACTCGGTGAATGAGTTGGGCAGGTGACGAGAACAAGCCGATTATATTTTGGTTCAGGTCCAGATGCATATCCGACCGATGGGTGGGATACAAAACGTAAACTGTTCAGCCTGACGGAGGTATGCGCTCTACCAAGTGTCGTTCTGGTTTTATTTTATTTTGTCATCTTCATTTAAGTCAATGTATTTCCTTTAAAGTGCCAGCAACATGTTCAAGCTTCTCCCCTCCACAGTATAAACTTTTCTGTTCCCTGAAATGCTGTTCTTCATTATTCCTGACTTATCTCTCAAAAACTTGCCCAAAGATGTATTGCTTCATTTTTATAAATAGTTTGAGGGGGCCCACATCTAATGAATAACAGGGATGGATAAAGAATGAGTCATCGGATGGAACATCTTTCCGCCAATTAATAATTCCTCTTCGTGCAATTTCTTTTCAATGTTATACTTCAATCGCTGCAAAATGGTTGAGAATATGTTCTTGTGAATGCAATACGTAAATAGTCTGTCAATAATTTTGAATCATAAGGGATAGAGCAGCATATTCCCAGCTCAAGTTCTGAGCCAGATTTTTACTTTGATGACTCGACATCGATGGTGGAAGACAATCGTGGTGCTTCCAGGCCGTGCTGTGTCATTTTAATTTGGGATCAAACATGCTGAACCTACACGTCATCCTGAGCTATAACTTGGGTAACAGACTGCTCTGGGTCTTCAAAATATTTTTCCAACTTCAGAAGTTTTTTTGATGTTGCCTCTTTTTGGCATCGAAGGTATTTTTGGACCCATCTTGCAGACCTTTATTTATTTATTTATTTATTTTCAGGCCAAAGTGCTTATTCAGGATTATTTATGTTTTTTTCAGAAACGTACCATGTAATTAACCTCTGATCCTTCAAAATAATCATTTTCATCGTATGTGCCCAATCATGGGATCAACTTTCACCCATTATTTCCCCCATGAATTGGCACACCTATTTTTGACTGTTCCATAATGAAGGCCATACCCAGCCAAAGTATTAACTTTTCAGTTTTTATTTCCTGTAATGGTATTCTTCTCTTTGGGGAGGAGGAGGGGGCGGCGGAGGCTTCATTGTGGCGGTATTGTCAAACGACCATTTTGGTTATTTCGGACCAACACATTTTAACACAATGGTTAACTCGTCTTTATAAGGACTGGGATTGGTCTGTGTTGCCAGAAAACGAGGCAGATTTTATTTTCCCAACCAGATGTTGAGAGGGGTATGCATTGTGGGAAGGAAGGTGAAGCGACGTTTCGGGCATGAGGCCTTCTTGTAACTGAGAGCGTGAACCCTCTTCCTTTGAAGAAAGGCTCGCACACACAGTCTCTTCACCTTCTTTCTCATAGCTGTTAGCATACTTCCCTGAACACTGTTTTAAAGAATTCTGAGATTAAACAATTAATAGTTTGGAATTTGAAAGCTGAATTATACCGGCCATTTTTTTTTCATGCAACAATCCTTTGCTCACGCAGTGTTATATATTGGATAGTGTCAAAATTTGTTGTCCAACTCACATACAGTGGTATATTTCTATCCGTATTAATCATTATTTTATTGGTGGAACCAAAATACTGTTGTGGAAATGACTTATTGGGGTTAACATTTCATAGCATGGTTTAGTTATATCCCGTCGGAAATGTTTTCGAGTAAGTGTGAGGTAATTAATCATTATATTAGATATGCGTCGCTTTATGTCTTGACAGATGATGTCCACCCTCCCTGATGTGTTTGTCTAAAAACCACTTTTTGTAATGTTCTTCACTCTGGAATTTGGCTTTTATGTCCTTTTACGTATCTGGGTAGGCCATGAAGCAGCAGTTTAGGCAGGAGAAGTGGCTCCAAAGCCATAGCCGCTGCCACGGTGCCCAGACCATCGGGGTGGGAGGTACGGGAAGGGTCACCCCACCCCCAGACTGTGCTTCGGCCCAATGGTGAGTGAGCGGGGAGGGGTAAGGAGAGCCACATCCCCACCCAGCCAGCCATACTTCTCCTCCTCTCAGGTGGACCACAACTGCTGCAGGAACGTTTCTGGGCTGCCACTTGCATCGGGTTCCAAGCTGTGTCTCGTGGCATGGCTTGGGTAATTCCTGTTGTGTCCCTCTATCTGTTATCTATCTCATGGAATGATTGGGCCAATAAGGCTAAGGATATTAAAGGCTTTTCTGATCGTTCGTTGCTTCGTGGGCATACATGTTCAGTCGTGGGTAAGGGGTTCTGTTCATCGCGTCATTCATTGTTATGGCTTCGCTTTTGTATTCCCATCCCCACGTGCTATTGAACATTAAATATACACTACTTGGCCAAAAGTATGCGGACACCCCTTCCAATTAGTGGATTCAGCTATTTTCACCACATCCATTGCTGACAGGTGTATAAAATGAAGCACACAGCCATGCAATCTCCATAGACAAACATGAGCAGTAGAATGGGCCATACTGAAGAGCTCAGTGACTTTCAACGTGGCACCGTCATCGGATGCCACCTTTCCAACAAATCAGTTCGTCAGATTTCTGCCCCGCTAGACCTGCCCCGGTCAACTGTAATTGCTGTTATTGTGAAGTGGAAATGTTTTGGAACAACAACAGCTCAGCCGCGAAGTGGGAGGCCACACAAGCTCACAGAATGGGACCGTCAAGTGCTGAAGCGCGTAGCATGGAAAAATTGTCTGTCGTCGGTTGCAACACTCACTACCGAGTAACCGCCTCTGGAAGCAACGTCAGCACAAGCACTGTTCATCGAGAGCTTCATGAAATTGGCTTGTGTGCAGCTGCTCGGCCATGGAAACCCAAGATCACCATGTGCAATGCTAAGCGTCGGTTGGAGTGGTGTATAGCTCACCATCATTGGACTCTGGAGCAGTGGAAACGTTCTCTGGAGTGATGAATTGCGCTTCACCATCTGGCAGTCCGATGGACGAATCTGGATTTGGCGGATGCCAGGAGAACGCTACCTGCCCAAATTCAGTGCTAACTGCAAAGTTTGGAGGAGGAATAATGGTCTGGGGATGTTTTTCATGGTTTGTGCTAGGCCCCTTAGTTCCAGTGAAGGAAAATCTTAACTCTGCAGCATACAATGACATTCTAAACAATTCTGTGCTTCCAACTTTGTGGCAACAGTTTGGGGAAGGCCCTTTCCTGTTTCAGCATGACAATACCCCCATGCACAAAGCGAGGTCCATACAGAAATGGTTTGTCTAGATCGGTGTGGAAGAACTTGACTGGCCTGTATAGAGCTCTGACCTCAACCCCAGTGAACACCTTTGGGATGAATTGGAACGCCGACTACAAGCCAGACCTAATCGCCCAACATCAGTGCCCGACCTCACGAATGCTCTTGTGGCTGATTGGAAATGCATCCCTGCAGCAATGTTCCAACATCTAATGGAAAGCATTCCCAGAAGAGTGGAGGCTGTTACAGCAGCAAAGGAGGGACCAACTCCATATTAATGCCCATGATTTTGGAATGAGATGTTGGACAAGCAGGTGTCCACATACTTTTGGCCATGTCGTGTACCTGGTCTCGGGGTGAATTTGAGCTTGAGTGATCGTTATTGCAAATGGGCAAAGTCAGTTAAAGGACTGATTGGTTACAGGCAATCAGCCCCATAATACGACAGTGTCTCGTACACCAAAAACACCAGAAAAGCTTTGAAACTACGCCCGGTGCAGATGTGTCTTGCCATCTTCGACATCTTTAAAGCACACCAGGGTGAAGATCTGCTCGCCGATCTGAGGAGAAACAGCATTTTTGCTGCTGCCTGCTGCACCGACAAGCTCCAGCCATTAGATCTGTTCGTTGCATGTCGGTCAAGTGACGTCTTTGTTGGGAGACGTGACTGGGGAGGGAAATCAGCAGGTTGCCATTGACACAAATAAAGCCATTTTGAAGCCCATCAAGTGCCACGAGGAAATTAGGAATTGACGCGAACTCATCAGAACTGGTTTTGTGAAGCCTGGTCTTGAAATTTGACAAAGTCTTGTAACTTTTTGTCGACAGCTAATTATGGTGCATACTTTTAACTTTTAATTTAACAAATGTTCTATATTATTCAAATCTGGACTTGAGGCCAACTTGTGCTTGGAGAATGTTCTCTTGTTGCTCATATATAAACTTGTTTTTTGTTTTGTTTTTTCAAATAAAGAAGTTTATATTGCAGATCTGCTTTTTTTCTTTTCTTATAATTTGTGGAAAATGCAAAAAAAACAAAACATGGAAATTAATTACATATGAATATTAAGTAAACTACACGACTGTATATTCAGCGGTTCATGCAACTGGTACGCAGGTACTCATGCGTTGTTAAAAAAAAAAAAACACAAAAACAAACTGCGTACTTCAAAGATGCTCAGAAAGCTCAAAAGCATACGAGCACAGCACAGCACAGGCTTTTGATGGAAGGTTTTCTCATCCAGCGTCGGGGAGATTCTTCGTGATAATTCTGATGGACTGTGATTTCAAAATTTAAGTGTTCAAAATTAAGTTTATACATTATATCAATATAATTTGTATTACAACTTGTAACTTATAAAATTAAAAAAGAGAAAAAGATCTGAGAACACGCGAGCAAAGAGGAAGACGAAAGGGGGTTTTCTCAGCTCGTGTCAGTAAGATTCTTCCGTGATAATTCTGATGGACTGTCATTTCAAAATTTAAGTGTTCAAAATTAAGTTTATACATTATATCAATATAATTTGTATTACAACTTGTAACTTATAAAATTAAAAAAGAGAAAAAGATCTGAGAACATGAGAGCAAAGAGGAAGACGAGAGGGGGTTTTCTCAGCTCGTGTCAGTAAGATTCCTCCTTGATAATTCTGATGGACTGTGATTTCAAAATTTAAGTGTTCAAAATTAAGTTTATACATTATATCAATATAATTTGTATTACAACTTGTACCTTATAAAATTAAAAAAGAGAAAAAGATCTGAGAACATGAGAGCAAAGAGGAAGACGAAAGGGGGTTTTCTCAGCTCGTGTCAGTAAGATTCTTCCGTGATAATTCTGATGGACTGTCATTTCAAAATTTGTGTTCAAAATTAAGTTTATACATTATATCAATATAATTTGTATTACAACTTGTAACTTATAAAATTAAAAAAGAGAAAAAGATCTGAGAACATGAGAGCAAAGAGGAAGACGAGAGGGGGTTTTCTCAGCTCGTGTCAGTAAGATTCCTCCTTGATAATTCTGATGGACTGTCATTTCAAAATTTAAGTGTTCAAAATTAAGTTTATACATTATATCAATATAATTTGTATTACAACTTGTAACTTATAAAATTAAAAAAAGAGAAAAAGATCTGAGAACACGCGAGCAAAGAGGAAGACGAGAGGGGGTTTTCTCAGCTCGTGTCAGTAAGATTCTTCCTTGATAATTCTGATGGACTGTCATTTCAAAATTTAAGTGTTCAAAATTAAGTTTATACATTATATCAATATAATTTGTATTACAACTTGTAACTTATAAAATGAAAAAAGAGAAAAAGATCTGAGAACACGCGAGCAAAGAGGAAGACGAGAGGGGGTTTTCTCAGCTCGTGTCAGTAAGATTCTTCCTTGATAATTCTGATGGACTGTCATTTCAAAATTTAAGTGTTCAAAATTAAGTTTATACATTATATCAATATAATTTGTATTACAACTTGTAACTTGTAAAATTAAAAAAACAGAAAAAGATCTGAGAACACGCGAGCAAAGAGGAAGACGAGAGGGGGTTTTCTCAGCTCGTGTCAGTAAGATTCTTCCGTGATAATTCTGATGGACTGTCATTTCAAAATTTAAGTGTTCAAAATTAAGTTTATACATTATATCAATATAATTTGTATTACAACTTGTAACTTATAAAATTTAAAAAAGAGAAAAAGATCTGAGAACACGTGAGCGAAGAGGAAGACGAGAGGGGGTTTTCTCAGATCGTGTCGGAAAGATTCTTCCGTGATAATTCTGATTGATTTACAGTGATTTCAAAATTTAAGTGTACAAAATTAAGTTTATAAATTATAACAATATAATTTATCAGCTATATTGTAAGTTTATAACTTTTAAGATTAAAAATAAATAAATAAAAGATCTAAGGAGAACACGCTAGTGAAGAGGAGGCCCAGGAGCGTCCAGAACGAAAAACAAGCGATTTGCGAGTATCTCCTTTGGAACGTACATTCTGAGAGAGCGCGTACAGAGGAGTAAGATGCATACAAAGCTGAGCAGCGCATTAAAAATCGGAGTGCCGATTGGGAAAGCAGATGAGTTCACTCGAAGCTGACAATTTTTTTTTTTGTGCGAGAACCAAATCATTTCTGTTGATACTCATTGGAGAATCTCATTAAAAAAAATTGTGTGAACACCTGTGTTACTGTGTATATTATTATTTTCCTCTTCCATTTCTCCATTGGTCATCAATTTTGTTTGTGACCCGCCCAAAACATCCATTGTAAGTTTTATTCATTTTAAAATGGTCAAGAACCATTCCCAGTTTAACCACTCCCAGTTTTCCCTTCAAACTTTGGATCATGGAGTTTAATAAGATTTGATAATTCCTGACGGATCAGAGATTTGTCTGCAGGGCAGCGCCTTCCCAGAGATACGAAAGGATCCACAGACGGTGAAAGATATTATTAATGAAGAGGAAGAGCAGTTTCTCAAGACGTTGAGCCGAGGTCGGCGCATCCTGGACCGCAAAATCCTTAATCTGAGCCCAGGCTGTTTAACTGTGCCTGGTAAGCCCTCCGGATTACGTGGATGACAGTGGTGGGGCAGGACGGTTGAGGGTTGGCATCTCTTAGCCGCAACACTAAGAGGTGTATTTTGTGTGATCTAACCTTGTGCTATTGTTGTCCAAATTTTGATTATTGATCACTTGTCGATTAATGTTCAACCTTGCTGTTCAGTCGATTGCAAATCGGTTGCTCAGATTGTTTGAAGATGCAATGATGATTACTGTTTTGATGATTCCACAGTTTAACATGCCTGGTTGTTCCTTCTGGTTGTTCCTTGCAACACCTTTCAGGTGACACGGCTTGGTTACTCTATGACACATACGGCTTCCCGGTGGACCTCACTGGACTCATTGCTGAAGAACGTGGCCTGGGTATTGACATGGCAGCCTTTGAGCAAGAAAGGAAGGCTGCACAGGTAATTACTCACATTTGCTCATCTATATCTCAGAGATCTATTCTTGTAACATCTCAGATGTGCATTTGAAAACTTGTAAAGAGACATTTTGGTGTTTGAAGGCAACGAATAAGGCAACACTTTTAATGACCGTCACACCATACCACCTGAGATTCTTTCTGGAGAATCTTGCTATTCTTTGGACGCATTTGCCTGTCTGTTCATTCACTGTTGTGCATCCAGATCAGCTGACACTATTTGAGTTTACATTTTTCTCTATTCTATCTCCAGATACTGAGATATTCAACATTACATTAAAAATATTGTTGCGGGGTTACGTGGGGTTACGGGGGTGCGGATATCCCCAGTCCTCTCCAGACTCAACGGGAATCGAGGCTGTCGCACACAAATAAGTCTGTGTCGCGGCGGGTCGCTAATCAACTGCGGACGCCAACAATTTAACCATGTGACCCAGTGTCTGACAACCATTTAACTGGGAACACGCAGTCGCCTCATCAGGGAATCGCACCCTCGGCGTTGTGCTGCTCTTATCTTTATTGGATCTTGATTAAGGTGGCCAAGCTTACTGCAAGCACATTGCTGGACTGATGCAACAGCCAATTAGTTGGGGAATTATAATCTCCCGGCTAATCTATGTACAGACATTGCTGGACCAATGGAAGAAAGGACAAGCATGGGCAGATTGGAGATATAATTCAACAAGAATAATTTATTTGCAACAAGCAATGTGGGGTACGGGAAGGAGGGAAGGGAACTCGAGGACTTTAATGGAGTCAAGGAGGGGGGGGGGGGCAACCAGGGCAGGAAAAGGGGAAATGCAATAAGAAGCAATAAAGATGTGTTTATAAAAAAAAAGAACGAAAATGCACAAGTTGCAGACTTAGCTTAACCAATTCCTTACCTAACGGATAACATGACAGGGTACCCATCAGACCACACACGGGGAGACAATTGGGAGGGGCAGGGTGGCCTCAGCTTACCGGTATGTATATAACCGTCACCCTCCCCAGCTTGGTGCCGCTCTCCGGAATGGCCCTGACACTGCACTCCACAACCATCCATCCATCCATTGGGACCATACTCTGTGCAGAGCATTGGTGCTGCTTAAGCAGTCTCCTTGGCTATTGGACACAATCCTGGATAGGTCGCCACTCCGACACAGGATACCAGCAAGCTGGCACTCATTTTGCCGACCTCAGAAGGATGACGGGCAGAGTCAGCCCCACCTGGAATGATTTCAACAGCTGAGTGGGATTTGAACTCGGGATCCTCGGATCCCAAGCCCATCACCCTAACCATTAAGCCAACACCAGGCATACTCCACAATCGAGCGTCTGTGAGCTCCATCGGGAGCAGCCAGCCAACAGGCACGAGTGCTGCAGAACTCCACCAGTGAGCCAAAGCATCTTGGACCAGGGAAGAAAGGCAGAGTGATGACCAGGGCAGAGAGACAAAGTGTGATGCGACGGCCAGGGCAGGGAGAGAAATTGAGAGCAATGATCAGGGCAGGGAGAGAAAGAACTGGAGCATAAAGCACAGATTTGTAGCCCCTGAGGCAGGTGGGGCCAAAGAGCCACGTGCCAGATCCTCCGAGGCAGCTTGGGGCCAGTGATTGGGCCACATCAGATATTATGAGCTGGCTCCATGCCAGCCATTGGGGGATTCCCCAAAAGCCCCGCCCATCCCGCTGCCCACCCGGATATGCACTCGGTTGGTCCTTCCAGCTGTTGCCAGGAGCAGAGCTCCGCACTTAACATGGTGAAATCCCTTTTTACCCCCATGCACCCAGGACAAACCCCACATGTCCAAAAATCCCCACGTCACAAAGCCAGGGAATGGGGCAATTCTTACAGCAGGGTTGTGCCATGTCCTGGTTCGTTTACCGGTTATGTTCAGGTGGGGGGAATGAACAGAGAATAGGGAAACGAAATACAGTACAGGGGTACATGGCAATACATTGTAGTACAGGGTCGACGTCCGTACAGACGAGCAGACAAACAAGGACTTTGTGGGGCTTTAAACAATAAATGGGAATTCGGCGTGCATTTCTAAAGCCATGAGTAGGGTAAGAATACTGATTCTGGCTCACTTTTCCCCATGTAAATGAATGGGGGATTTTCAGCGATTTATATTTTTTTTTCCCTAAAAATAAACCCCCCTTTTTATCCCAAGGTATATTTATTTGTCTCCCCTTTTAACCTGGAGGTTGAACCTCATTGAATTGAACACCTGGGGGTTGAACAGCTCACTCATTGAACCTATAAAGATTTGTTCATTCTCAAATTCCTTCAATAGTTTAATTTTCTTTGCACAATAATCCCCATCTAAAATATTGACAAACAAAACATTTGAATCTTTATATTTTTTAAGATACCCCATTTGTGCCATTACGAAATGATAAACTTCTCTTAATGCTCTCATCTGACCACCTCCTGAGCCACATATCATTTTGATATTATAGTAAATTGTTTTTTCATTGTTCAATTGATAACCATCAAAGTTTTCAGTCCATTCAAGGATATTCATTTTTTTCTTTACATCCTCTAACTTACTAGTTTTTAAATTAATTCGCTTATTTGTTTTATTTACCTTTGTTTTAGTTATTTTTTCAATAAGACTTATTTGATATTTTTCACATTCATTATGTTTTCCATTTATATACCAAGACTGAGATTTTCTCCACTCTTTAGTTTGATTAATACTTGGTTTAACCATTTATATATTGTGAAAAAATAAGTAGCCCTTAAAAAACCCTAACCCATCTTCCCATCGTTAAAACATAATCTATTTTATACACTCTATCATACAATATCCATATGGAACACAATCTATTCCATTATCTAAAATAAATCTCTTATCATCAAAGGCTCCTAATGCCTTTTTATTTACTTCTTCACTATATATGTTATGTTTATAACTTCTTATTGTATTCATTTTCCTATATTCTTCTTTCTTATTCATCAAACAATTATAATAATTTCTAAAAGTTATTGATTTCTTTATTACATATTTCTTTATTCCCTTTAACCTCTTATCAATCTGTTCACCATACTTATAAGCATATGCCTTTGCTCTCAATCCAATAAACTCACTCATTACTTTTCCACCCAACTCATCCTTAAACTTACCAATAACCTTTTCATTCTTTTTGGAAAATAACTCACTCTTCTTGCTGAAATTACTTGTATCATATACTCCAATATTTTTCTTCATATCTTCATAAACATCATCAGTTTTTATATCTAGGATAAAACTATCAGTATCCATATACAACAATGAAACATTTTCACCATACTCTTTCTTTAAGTCATTATACAAATAATCATACATCAATATCTTTGATAAATCAAGAACTGCTGTTCCAATATAAATTGGTTTATCCATTACAATACTTTCCTTTTTCATATGAATTGCAGAAAAGTTCTCTGAAAAAACCTCTTCTCTCTCAAAACTTGGTTTATTTATCAATCTCTAGAAGCTTCTTTCCAAGATGTTACTTGAATCTAATGTTTTGTCTGTTTCTAACATTTTCCATAGTCTTTCCAAATACAGCATTATTCATTAATTTATAAAAGTCCCCTTCAAATTTTACTTTTGTATTTGCTCTCATATCTGTATTGAATTGAATATACTTTTTCACCCAAGGACTTTGTTTAAATTTTAAAACTCTATGAATTTTAGCTACTCTCAATCCTTCTCTCAAAAACTGTTTTAAGCTTCTCTGATGCAAAACATATCCCTCTTTATCATAGAATGTTGTTAATAACTTTTCTGTTGATTTACCTTTAATATTAAAACTTTTATGATAATCACTTAACCATTCTTTCTTTGGAGTTTCTTTCTCACATGCAAAAGGAAGATCTTTATGCTTATTATGAAGATCACTCGGGTACCTCAAATCAACTTCAAAATAATAACCTTCTTCTTCGTCATTCAATTCCTCTTGAGAAGAAATAACAATATTCATCAAAGCCTTTTCATAATCCTTTTCTTCCACCCACTCTAATTTACCATAAGGTAGAGATTGAGACATTGCCCATCCATACAAATTATTAGCATCAAAATACATCAAATAATTACTATCTCTTTCACTATCATAATTTGGGAGATATTTATTATTTGCTTTAGCATATCTTTTTGAACATACTTGTGATATTCCACCTCTCTTGGACTTCTCAATCATCAAAAGCATATCAACATCACTGATTAAATCTATATCTTGTTTTGTCATTTTCAACATTGCACTCCAAGCTAAACCAGGAGCTGTGAAATAGTGGGCAGGGTCTAATCCATAACAATTTTTATTATGACAGAGTGTTCTAAAAGCCTCAAACACATCAGCTAACAATAAAACATCTGTTTTTAGATATAAATCATGATATTCTCCAAGGTTCTTTATCTTAAATATTTTCCATATTTCTTGTGCGTGTTTATATTCCTTATCACTTATCTCTTCTTCATAAAGGTTATTATAGAAACTTTCTTTTGAAGGAAGTTGTGTTTCTTTAAATCTCATAAATGAATCCATATAATCATAAGGATAAATTCCCTTACTTGTAAGAATTTTCTCTTTACTTTGAATTTCATTCCTTGTTTGAATTTCCTCTCTCGTAAGAATTCCTTCTTTAATCAGAATTTCATCTTTAATCAGAATTTCCTCTTTAGTTCGAATTTTCTTTATAATTAGAATTTCATCTTCAGTTAGAATTTCTTCATTAATTACAGTTTCCTCTTTACTTTGAATTCTCTCTTTAATCTGAATTTCCTCTTTAGTGAGAATTTCCTCTTTTGGAAAGAATGAATTAAGATTTGGAAAAGAGTCCATGGAGCTTAGATTTGATGCGAGGTAGGCTAGTGGTGTTCCCATAAACTTGTAAGAATCTAAAAACCTAATACGAGTTATAGGTTTTGTGAATATCATTTTTGAAAATGAAATATACTTTTGACTTGTGTTTGTTATAGCAGAAATATTCCCTGGTGTTTTTGAAAGTTCATTTATAAATAGATGTGTATCATAGTTGGCGCTATTGTGAAGAAAGACTGGAATAAAAGAAGGTAATTTATAATTAAGATTACAACAGGAATGAGCGGGACCTCTATATTTACCAGTAAGATGACAATGGTCTCTAACTTTAGACTCCTTAATTTCCCCCTCACAAATATGACAGATATTGTTCATTCTAAATTCTAATTTTTCTTCTTTGGTTAATTTCATCGGTTCATTTGTTTCTTTCATTAATTTAGCGAGTCTTATACAATCCTTTTCTAATCGTTTTACAAACTCTTGTGAAGCATTTTTTCCACGATAATGTTCAAGTTTGTTATACTTTTCTCCAACAGATGATTTGATATAATAACAGAAACCACAAGGAATATGTTTTTGATATTTATTTGTATATGGTTCTTTTAGATTAGGAGAAGCAGTATTTATCTTTTAAGGATACATTCAAAATCAGCGTATATCACAAATGGGTGCATGATAGATTTATTATAATCTTCAAAATAAATCTTTTCACCAGGTTTAGGCATTGTAATTACAGCTGATTTATGATTACTACAATATTTTGAATGTTGTTCTAATCGTTCTTTTGTATGAAATGAATTAAGACATCGCTTACAAGGATATATTTTGTTTGCTGTTCTGAATACCTGAGAAGAGATTAATCTTGATAAATTATTGATGTATGTGTAATGTGAATTCTTTCCAACACTAAAATATAAAAGGTCAATGTGTGTTTCTTCATTTTTATAGTTGTTTGAAATTTTAATATTTGAACTTTGTTTGTATCCGTTAATCCATATACATTAATAGAAAGATTATTCTTTTTCTCAAATTTAGGAATATCTGTTAATGGCATTGGGAATTTAAAATCTTTAATGTCCAAGGTATTCTCATATTTCATATATTGTTTTACTCTTTCTGAATTACATTTTGGTGGATGTAAGTGAGCAAGAACAGACCAGAGAAAACATTTATTATCATTGTTCTTAATATTAACAACTGCCTTCTTTAGTTTTATTTCTTTTGGTAATTCAATATAAGAAGAAGCTTTAAGAGGGTTTGATTTTAGAATGTGTATATCTAAAAAGATGATTTTTTAATATTGAATCCACTTCCTACCACTGTATTATCAACATCCTCCTCTTGTCTTGATAGTTCTTCATAAACCCCACTATTCAAAAAATCTTGAAATGATGTTATAAAATGAAGATCTGTTCTCATATAAGGAGTTTGTTCTTCATCTTGTCTTTTTCATATTCATTTTTCACTCCCATATAAAACTTTAAAGTTTTTATTTCTTTTAATGTCTTTTTAATAAATTTTTCAACATTGGGTTTCACTATTTCAATTGATTCAGCTATTGATGATGGACCGGGTTCTCCAAATTGAAAAATCCTTATTTTTATATGCCCTTTAAATGCCTCATCAGTGTTTTTAATATAATAGTCTCCCTTTACTTTAAACTCATTTTTCTTGTGTTTTTGTGATTGAAGATGTTGATTATAACTACTCTTCAAAACATCCTTTGAACAGATATCACAATGTTTTCTTTCCAACTCAAGAGGAGATATTTGATGAAATAGATTAAATGTGTGTTTGTTGGTTCGGAGGTGTTTTCTATAATGTTTATATTCGTGATTACAAACATCGCAGTATGTTGTATTCACCATATTTATAGAATAAAACTTTGTTTAAACTAAAATTTTCTTGATGAAAATTTCGTTTAATTTATAGGTGAATCTGTGCTTAAAAACATTTTATCCTCCAACTTTTTCACTTAATAAATACAATGTTTCAAGACACAAAAGACAAGTTTCAATCAATCTCTTCATCTGTTAAAGATACTGAGAAATATGTTAAGGATGTAAAATTGAACAAAGATAAATATAACAACTATTGGATAAAAACTATTATGGTAAATAATATGAGTTCTTCAATTTCCTTCAGTGGAAGGGCTTTTAGTATACCTGGTAGAACATCAATTAAAGTATCTCTAACAAAAGTTTCTCCTCTCCTTCTAGTAATATATTCAAAACTAGAAAAAGCAATGAAACAAGAAAAAGTATCAAAGAACAAAAACCTTATGGATGAAGCTTTAGAAAGAAAAGATAAGACCATCTGTAATATGCAAGGAGAAATTTGTATTTTTTCAACAACCCTAAAGATGTAAATCTTGATGAAATAAAAGATGTTAATATATCAGGTGAAATGACATTTCGTTCAATAGTAGTTAACGATAATTTTAAAATTACCTTTAATATAAAAAATGTTGTCGTTGAATCTGATAATGAAAAAAGTATATCGATATCGATGGTAATATACAACTGAAAGTATAGATGAATTTCAGTTTAAGTAAAGATTTTACTATATAAATATGCTAGACTTTCCTGATTCTCCATATGACAAATTTGAGAATTGTCCTGCGTGTGAAAAGGCGGGGGATTAAAACACAGAGTCAAAAGCCTATAAACAATGTATATTCTGTGATTATCTTCTAATTAATGATAATAAAAAAATATAAAAAGGAAAATAATTCTTTTAGATTTACACCAAAAATGAATTACTTTACAAGATTGATTAGAGAAATGAATGTAAAGTATGAGGATGATAACACACCTTTCCTTACAAGGGAAGAAACTGAACGTATAAGAGAAATGTTCAAAGGATTGTTGTTGTATATTATTCATGGATGTAATTTTCAGGGAAATATCAACACAAGATATTGTATAAATAAAATAATGGATTATCTTGAAATTAAACCTGAACTTAGGATAAAATATAGAGTTTCTAAAAGCCAATAATAAATTAAATAACCTGTTTTTCAAATATATAAATGAATGATTTTTACCTATTTGGGAAAATAAGATAAAATTTAACAACCATAAAAATCTCCCAAATTCATTAAGATGTCTCATAGTTGGTTCAAGTGGATGTGGAAAAACCTGCTTACTTTTAAAAATGCTCCTCACTCCCAAATTTTTAGATTATGATAATTTAATAATTTTCACAAAGTCGAGTTTTCAACCAGAGTATCAACTACTCTCACAAGGTTTTAATGCTGGTCTTCAAAAGAAGATATAATAGGTTTATTTAAACGTCAAAAAACCTAAATGATTATAACATTGAAGATATAATTCAACTATTTTGTGATACACAGAGATGTAAAAAGAAATCAAATCTTATAACTTGTATTCTTAGTGATAATACGGATGATATACCGTCTCCCCAAGATTTGGATAAATCAAAAATGAACCTCGTTATCTTTGATGATTGTGTTAATGAGAGAAACCAAACGGTAATGGACAGCTACTACACAAGAGGGAGACATTCTTCTTGTAATTGTATTTATCTTAGTCAATCGTACTTTCAACTTCCTCGTCGTTCCATCAGAAACAATGCTAATACTTTTATTTTATTCAAGTTAAATTCAATAGATATCAATAATTTTTGGAGAGATAATTGTTCTACATTATGTAGTAAAAAGAAATTTGAGGATTATATGAAGCACCACGACTGAAAAATATAAATATATTGTTGTGAAACAAGATGAGATATTAAGGGATATATTTTTTGTTTTATAAACAATTACATATATAAATGACAACTATTATTATAAATCTTGTGGGTAAATCTGCTTCTGGAAAAAACTTTCATAAATCAAGGTTCTTGTGTAGTACAAATGAGAATATTGTAAATTTACTTAAAAAAGACCCGTGATACGCATTGTATCAACAACAACTAGAGCAATAAGACCTGGAGAAGTAAAAGGTGTAGATTATCACTATATTTCAGTGGAGGAACATATGCGATTGAGGAATGAAGGACAAATATTTGAGGAGGTTTCTCTTGGTACAACAAAATATTCACATTGTAAGAGTGAGTTAAAGAAACTAAAATCTGGTGGTGTTGGGATATTAGAAACTAATCCAGAAGGAACGAGACAAATTATTAAATATCTGAGCGGAGTGAAGATTTTATCATTCGGTTTTGATGTTGATGAAGAAACTCAACACAAACGTATGAAAAGCAGAGATGCAAGGATTAGTGAAGAAGAAATTACAACTCGCATTAATGGTAATAAAGAATTTGATGAAATATTTAAAGAAAAGGATTTATTTGAACACATCTACTTGAATGATGAAGAAAAGGAAAAATTCCCTGTTGATCTTTACAATTCATTAAATGATATTTTACAATAAATAAATGGATACAAAAGAAAGAGCAAGAAGATTTAAGGAACATCAAGAGTTGGTTTCAAAAGTTGTAAAACAACAGGAAGACATAAAGAAGAAACGCAGACAGAAACTAACGGGCGAAGAAGCATTTGAAAAAAAACAAGAGAAATTTTTTAAACCACTTTTAAAAACTTCCCAAGAAAAAATGAAAGATGTTTCCACAGTTCCCACAGTAGAATATACTCCTAGAAAGCTTCAAATGTTAAAAGATTTCAGTCAAATGACGGAGGAAGAATTAGAGCATATTGGAGAATTAGAACATGATGAAGGTTTATTTCAACAACTGGAAGAGATTAATCAACCCCCTGATTATATTGTGAATGCTGTTCAAAACAATGAATATTCAGCGGATTCAAAAACCAAAGCAGGACTCATTCCAACAGAACAACCAGCAATATTTCATCTTGTTCAAGAAAAGGTATTGATATTTAATGATGAATTAAGGTTCTTAAGTTCTGCTCAACCCCCCTGTTAAACTAACTCCGAGATTAATGTTTCTTCTCACAAAAGATGGAAGACAAGGTTCAACTGTGAGGGATGAATCAAAGTATATTGATAAACCATTGGATATGGAAAATAATGATGATAGAGTATATATTGATTTGCTGAACACTCTAAATTATAAGGTTATTCTTTCTGGTAAAAGTAGGAAGAATGAGAAGGAGAAACACATTATTCAGGCTTTAAGTATCCTTGGTTCAGGTATTAGTTTTCTTCCAAATGACCCATCGCAATTAGTTAATAGACTGTTATTGTTGTTCGGCAGTAAGAAGGCTGGAAATAACAATTGTTTTAATGAAGCATCAGCCATTTTAGACCAGTTGATGAACATGAAAATAATTAATAAATCTCAATATAAAGGCATTTTATCTCATATTAAATAAGATGAGAAGCACAATCCTGAGTTTTAATTTCACAACAAGCGACCACACATCTTCATTCCCATACCCACTACAACTTGACACAACAAAAGAATATGAGGCATCTTTATTGTCCATGGAGACTTATAATACCTTATTTAATATAACCGAGAAAAATGACAAGTTTAGTTATAATCCGGGAAGTGGATACAAAACGATAACAGTCTCACCAGACATACGAGATTTCTCAAATATCTTCGAAATTGCTCGTCTTATGAAAGAACAGGGTGATGAACCAAAAATATTATTATAAACATTCAAAAACATACTTCAAAATCAACGATTAAAGTTAAAAATAACTACAAGGTTGATTTCACAATTGATAATTCATTTAGAGAGTTATTAGGTTTCTCCTCAAAAAGATTGAAACTAATGGGACGTTTTACAGTGATAATGTCATTCAAATATCCTCAGGAATAAATTCGGTGTTAATTCACTGTGATTTGATTGATGGTGCTTATAATGATGGATTAAAAACAAATACAATATTTTCATTCAGCGCATACTCAACCCCAATTGGTTATAAATTCAATATGGAGCCTAAAAATTTGGTTTATCTACCTGTGTCAGGAAAAACCATACACAGAGTAAATTTTAGGATAACCGACCAAGATAATCGTGTGATCTCTTTTAATGGAGAAGTTATATCCATCAGAATTCACCTACGTGAAGTTTTTCAATAAATAAATACGATGGTTATTGTGAGGAAGCACGAGTTGGGAAAATATAAAATAATTACAGGGGATGGGATGTTCCTTTCCCGTACTACAAGGGTGAAGGTATGTATCTTGGTAGAGGATACTATAAACCTAAGAGACAAAGGGGTGTTGGACATCAATTTAGAGGAGATGGGATAATTGATACTCTCATGGGTATTGGTTCAACTATTCTTAAACATAAAGACCTAATTGGTTCAACTGCTTCTGCTGTGGGAAATGTAGCAGGTGCTGTAAAGAGTATAAAAGATGCTCAGAAAGAATCTCATAAATTACAAGCAATAAAAAGAAATTAAGAAAGGTAAAACTCAGTTGTCCCCCCAAGAACGACAGAAAATAATTCAAATACTTGGATCAGGGTTTCAAAAGTTTTAACATCTTTTTTCCTAAATAAATACAAGTATGGAAGCAATTGATAGTATCTATGATTTGGATGATACTATTATTATCTCAAACTCCACTAAAAAAGAAGATTACTTCAAGGTAAATGCAATAACTGGAACAGACTGGAATACAAATGGTACAAAAAGTTTTGAAATAAATAATCAACAAACCTATTTGAATCTCTCCGAAAGTTTCTTGTTGTGTAAATTTAAATTCACTAAGGCTGGGAATAACACAAACGCTACACTTGTAAATGATTTCTTCTGGAAAATGTTTGATAGTGTGCGATTGTATATTGGAACACAAGAAGTTGAAGCGGTTGATTATGTCTCTGCTGTATCTGAAATGATGAAATTTACACTCTATACATTCAGTGATAGAATGGGAAAGGGGTCTGTCGAAGGTTTTATTCCTGATATGTCAACGGGAACAAACACAGACCCTGGATATATTCAAGGAAAGGAATGTATAATGATGATACAAAAGCAGAAAATAGTTTTACTGTGGCAGTTCCTCTTAAAGGTATATTTGGATTTTGTGATTATGATAAAGTTCTGTATGGTCTTAAAATTAGATTTCAACTACAAAGGAATGATAATGAAAATAGATTGCTTTTTGGTGTTGGTAATGCTTTTGGTGATCAGAATAAATTTGTAATTGAGGAGATGAGTTGGTATATCAGTGAATATACTCCTAATCTTAAAACAGAAGAGATGTTGAATCGAAGACTTAACTCAAAAAAAAACACTCAGTGTATCATACCTCAAAAGAAGATGTCAACACGTTAAACTCAATCAAACTACTTACACGTGGAATTTGGGTGTTCTGGAAGGAAAGCCACGATATCTGTGGATGATTTTAAAAAAGCCAGATGGTGATACTGCGACTGATAAGAATAATGCATTGAGTGATAATGCTAAGGTGAAACAACTTCGCGTTTCTCTAGATGGAACATTTTATCCACGAGATAGATTGGAATTAATTGGGAAAAAAATGATTTTGCTGAAGCATACAAGTCTTACCAAAAGGTGTGTGAAAGTAATGGAAATAAAGAACCTATTTTGGATATGACAGCATTTAAAAGTTTGTATACAATCTATACGTTTGACCTGAGCGCTCAAAAAGAAACTATAAAGTCTAATCGAGTGGATACTTCCCTATACATTGAAAGAGGAGAGTGAAGAAGTTGATACATATTGTTTGCTTTTGGAAGAAACAGAATTGCAGATTAATACAGATAATGGTGTGATGATTAGTCTCACATAATTTTTTTGTTAAATAAATGAGTGGCAAAGTACCAACTGGGGTATATGTTAATCAAATCAATCTTCATAAACTATCATCTTGTGTTCAAAATCAAAAGCCTTGTACGATTAACGTTAATACAATTCAGAGAAAAGGAGCAGTAAGAATTGATGTTTTGCTCACAAGAGAACAGGTTAAAATCTTGAATGACACTGGCTCACTTAAAATTAAAATGACAAAACCAATGTTGAAAAAATATTCAATAAGAGGGGACGAGTGGAGGATTTCTCCCATTTCTAATTCCTTTATTTGCTGGTTTAAGTGCGGTTGGAGCATTGACGGGTGGTATTTCAACAGCGGTCAAAACTGCCAACGAAAGGAAGGCTCAACTCCAGGCTCAAAAAGAATTGGAAAGACATAACAAAGAGTTGGAGAAACAAATTAGTGGAAGTGGTGTAATTGTAGATTTTGCTGAAAAACTTGAAGGTCTGCCTGATAAAGCGAGATTGTTAGTTGGAGATATGCTTTCTTCTATAACACAAGCAGGTGTAAAATTAACGAAAAGAGGTAATGGATTATATCTTTCTAATAAATAAATGAGCATTGATGAGTGGTTGAAAGAATTTGGAAAGAATACAACATCAAATTTACAACTTGTCAAATATTGTAAGAAATTAAAAATTCATAATGTGGTTATTTGTATGAGAGATGAATTAACAAATGTGTCGAAACATACAAAGAATATTATTATGAACTTAGAAGATAATGATGGGAACGGTTCTCATTGGGTTTGTATTTTTAATAGTCAAGACAAATATTATTTTGATAGTTTTGGTCTTCCACCACCTGTTGAAGTCATAAAATTCTTACAGAATGGTGTTTATCAAACATTTCAAGTCCAAGAATTAAATTCCAAGTGTTGTGGTCAATTATGTCTATATGTGTTATTTCAACTCAACAAAAATAAAAAATTTTATGATATTATTTTTAATCTAATATAAATGACTTATGTTGGTAAAGATGGTTCTATCTTTGGTGTATCTCAAGAACTGGATATTGATTTATCAAATTATTACACAAAGGCACAGGCTGAGCGACATAAATATAATATAAACAAAAATATTAACATGAAAAATGCTTATAAATTAAAAAATTATCCAAGCCGGACTGGCACGAATGACTTGGTGAGATTAAGCGATTTATCACAATATATATACTTAAATAAAACGGCTGTGTATTCTAAAGATACAGAAGTGTTGATATTATCTCCAGGTCATACAGAATTCACAGTTCGAATTAAAATAAATTTTTATAAAGAAGGGCGTATCGTTTGTATGAGAATAGAACAATGGGGGTATGATATGAATGATTTAGGGTATAATTGGTCATTTAAAATTAACCTCGAAGACCTGGAACAATTAAATCAGTCTCGTAAGGAAGAATATTATCCACTTGGTATCGAGAATGAGTTTTGTGGAGCCACGATTAGTAAACAACAAATAAAAGAATTTAATAAGGGTAAATATAATAATGGTTTTGCCCTTGTTTATCTCATGAAAACAGAAAAAACAGGATTATATATAATAAGTAAGGAAATACAAAATGATTTAACTATGGGAAGATGGGGGACTGGTTCGTGCCATAATATTATTCTAACATATATTTCTAATACATAAATGACAGCAAGAAGGCTTCAAGAAAATTATCATTTCTGTGTCCAAGCATACCTTCAAGAAAAGGGTATTCGGTATTTTAATAAATATGTTCTACAACATAAGAATGAGGTATTTTCAATAAAAGATTGGCATTATGCTGATGTTGATAAACCAACAACTTTAGATTTAATTAGAATGTTAAATAATGAAAAAATTATAAGGTTAAGAAAAGGTAAGGCTCTTTTAGAAATTCAAAAGAAATTTTATTGGTTTCCTGTTGTAAAAAAATTATTTTGGATACAGGAATAACAAGAAATCCTGATGAATATATGTATAATATTCTATGGGGTGTAAACTTGATTCAAGTATAGTAAGGGATGAGGAAGGAGTTGAAGAAGAGAGGGAAGAGGAGGAAAAGGAGGAGGAGGAGAGAGAAGGAGGAAAGAGAGAAGAGAGAGAGGGAGGAAGAGAGAGAATGAATAAATATCAAAATATGGAAACCAGTGAGATTCAAAAAGAATAGAGGTATTAAAAGAAATTAACTTATCTCACCAGGGAGGAATACAAAGAATTAAAAAGTCTATTTGCAATACTTTCGACAAGACTATCGACATCGAGAAGACATGTATTTTAATTCAAGTTTTTTCTTAAATAAATGGAGGAGAGAGTGAAGGCATTTCTAAGGATTCTTTATGTTTTAAAAATTCAGATTCAAATGTGCATGTTGGAAACTAAAAAGGTTTTTGCACTCTGCAGGAATTTTTCTCATAAATAAATGAGTTATTGTCTCAAATGTAAAAAGAAAACTAATACTAAAAATATTTCATATATTAAAAGTAAAAATAACAGGGTTATACAAAAAGGTATATGTTCGGTGTGTGGTTCAAAAAAATCAATTTATCTCCAAACACAAACTCGGAGGAGATATACAAAAGTTTTTATCAGGAAGTAAATTTACAACTACTGGAATACCAGGGAATTACATCTTCCAGGTTATTCTTTCTGTGGTCCAGGCACAAACTTAGATAAAAGATTAGATGAGGCAGACAATCCTAAATCCTGGAGTAAACCAATCAATAGAGTTGATGAAGTGTGCATGAGACACGATATTGATTATGGGAATACCACAACGTTGGAAGAAAAGCATGAAGCCGATAGAGAAATGTTGTATAATTTGTCTCTGATACAAAATCCAACCTTGAGAGAAAAAGTTGATAGGTTCATCGTGAAGAAGATGATTAGTGCTAAATTGAAACTTGGACTTGGAAATTCAAAAAAACTTATAGGCTCTAATGATGCCATTAAGACTGAAGAGCAATTAGCTGATGAATTACATAAACCAATATTCACAAAGTTTCAGAGAAGGAAAGTTTATTCCAAGGAAGTTGATTATATCTGGTCTGCTGATTTGATTGAACTCAATAATGATAAGGGGTACAAGTATGCTTTAACCGTTATTGATTTGAGGAGTAGATATGCGTGGGTTGTCCCTTTAAAAAACAAAACAGGTAATACTCTTATGTTAGCTTTTCAACAGATATTTAATAAAAGTAAGAGAAAACCTAAGAAATTGTGGACTGATGAGGGTAGAGAGTTTTATAACAAGACATTTATGAATTTTCTAAAAAATAACAGTATTACATTATACAGTACCTTTAATGAAGGGAAGGCAGTTGTTGTTGAACGTTTTAATCGTACCTTAAAGAGAGACTATATAAAAAATTCACACAACTCGGTTCACAACAATGGTTATCTTTTATTCAGGATATTGTGGATAAGTATAATGACACGATTCACACGTCCAACGAATATGAAGCCATCAGAAACATTTACAAAATTAAAATATGAAAAAGAGATTAATGTCAGAAAACCTAAGTTCAAAGTTGGTGATATCGTAAGAATATATAGGTGGAAATCTCATTTTGAAAAGGGTTTTACTGAACGATGGACGAAAGAACTTTTAAAATTGTTGATGTAATAGATACAGTTCCTTGGACTTATAAAATATATGATTTGGAAGGGCAAGAGATTTTAGGCTCATTTTATTCACAGGAATTACAAAAGACAAAACTAAGCAGATAATACACCTTTGTGGACACTAGAGGCACAAGTCCGAGGTGTATAACAGTATATAATGTGTGTCAAGGGGGCGTTCTTAGATCTGTGAACCCCAAACACAGAATCCTCAACTGAATAGTCAAGGCTTAACTTTTGTTTGTGTGTGTGTGTGCAATGGGAGCAATAGGTTGGCGCTTCACTCCCTCCTACTATACACCGTTGTGGACACTCGAGGGCCAAGTCCGAGGTGTATAACAGTATATAATGTGTGTCAAGGGGACGTTCTTAGATCTGTGAACCCCAAACACAGAATCCTCAACTGAATAGTCAAGGCTTAACTTTGTTTGTTGGTGTGTATGTGTGTGTGTCCCAACCCTCACATTCAAAATCTCAACCCCAACCCTCACATTCAAAATCTCAACCCCAACTCAATCCTCACCCAACACAGTCTTTTTCAAAATGAGATTTCCCACCTATATATATATATATATATATATATATATATATATATATATATATATATATATATATATATATATATATATATATATATATATATATATATATTTTACGTTTTTTTTTTTTCTCTTCTTCCAATTCTGTCTTTTAAGGCTTTCAGGTTTGATGACGTAGAAAGGGGGAAGTAAGCCTGCACTTTCTTCCCAGAACTTTCTTGTTCTTGCTCCCATCACGCACCATCCGACAAACAACTACATCCATAGGTTCAGATCCTAAAGCGTGATAGCAACTCCAAAAGTCTCCAAAATATAAATAAATAAAATAATAATAATAATAAATAGATAAATAAACAAATAAAAGCCCCAAAAAAGTTTCAAGTGTCCAACATAAACCCAACTTTCCAAGTCTTCAAGGTATAACCACATTCCCGTTGAGTTTCCAAGATATGTATCACATTGTGAGTTATCAATCCAGAACCCACATTTCAAGTATTCAAAGTAAAACCAACTTACAAAGTCTCTTAAGGATAACTCATTTACTGATTTTTTTCAAAATTTGTGAGTCTCCAAGGTAGGCCCCATATTTAGAACCATCTTGGCAGAACCCTTTTCCTGAGTCTCCAAGGTAGTTATTTAAACCATCAAGGCAGAACTCATTTACTGATTTTTTCAAAATTTGTGAGTCTCCAAAGGTAGGCCCCATATTTAGAACCATCTTGGCAGAACCCTTTTCCTGAGTCTCCAAGGTAGTTATTTAAACCATCAAGGCAGAACTCATTTACTGATTTTTTCAAAATTTGTGAGTCTCAAGGTAGGCCCCATATTTAGAACCATCTTGGCAGAACCCTTTTCCTGAGTCTCCAAGGTAGTTATTTAAACCATCAAGGCAGAACTCATTTACTGATTTTTTCAAAATTTGTGAGTCTCCAAGGTAAAACTTGTATTCTGGCTCATCAAGGTATAACTTGTTCAGTGGGTATTGTCTTGATAACTCACAATGAGTACTATTGCTGTAAAACTCTTTTTCAGGATTTTGCTGGTCTCAAGGTATAACTCTTTGGTTGGGTCATCAGAGGACGAACTTCTCGTTCTGTGGGTCTTGGTCGCTCATAAGGTCTTCAACCAAGCCAACAATTTACTTCCCCAAGTTGTAGCAAAAAGCAGTATTTTCATTTCGTATTTCAGACAC
The DNA here is from genome assembly GCF_056783735.1 of Eptatretus burgeri. Lineage (NCBI taxonomy): Eukaryota > Metazoa > Chordata > Myxini > Myxiniformes > Myxinidae > Eptatretus > Eptatretus burgeri. The sequence goes on from NC_140971.1 coordinate 95,150,670, forward strand.
AATTTCCTGTGAGAGAAAATAATAATGTATTAATTAAGTTATTTAATTATTAAATGAGTATGCTTCAATCAAAGTTTGAAAATAGGAAAATAAAAAATCTTACCTCAATAGATAAGAGGTTTGAATCCAGTTCATCAACTTGAAGGTTTAGTTTCATAGAAGACAGAGAGTTCCAAGAAACACCAAAGTCATCCCACTCAAGGTCTTCAACCAAGCCAACAATTTCCCCCCCAGTTGTAGCAAAAGCAGTATTTTCATTTAGGTATTTCAGACACAATTTCCTGTGAGAGAAAATAATAATGTATTAATTAAGTTATTTAATTATTAAATGAGTATGCTTCAATCAAAGTTTGAAAATAGGAAAATAAAAAATCTTACCTCAATAGATAAGAGGTTTGAATCCAGTTCATCAACTTGAAGGTTTAGTTCCATAGAAGACAGACAGTTCGAGACAAGCACACAGAACACCATTGCCAGCAAAAACAAATGTTTAAAATGGAGCCTGGGTTTGAAGCTTTTATAGAGAAAGACTGGTGGGTGTGGTTTCCTTTGGAAATTCCCTGGGCAAGCCTAGGCAAGCCTTCATTGGGAAATTTTTCAAAACCATAACATCCTGTAATTTTCTAGTGATTTCTTTGTGAGTCAGAGATGAACTGGAAATGATGTAAGAGTGGGCGGGGCTTAGCAAAAGTAGGCGGAGCTTAGCAAAAGTGGGCGTGGCTTAGAAAAAATACCTTATGAAAAGTGGGCGGAGCTTAGCAAAAGTGGGCGGGGCTTAGGAAAAGTGGGCGTGGCTTAGAAAAAATACCTCATGAAAAGTGGGCGGAGCTTAGCAAAAGTGGGCGGGGCTTAGGAAAAGTGGGCGTGGCTTAGAAAAAATACCTTATGAAAAGTGGGTGGAGCTTAGCAAAAGTGGGCGGGGCTTAGCAAAAGTGGGCGGGGCTTAAAGAAAAGTGGGCGGGGCTTATTGAATACCTTGTGGAAAGTGGGCGGGGCTTAACAAAAGTGGGCGGGGCTTAAATAAAAGTGGGCGGGGCTTAACAAAAAATAACCTGTGGCTCAGGAGGTGGTCAAACAAGAGCATTAAGAGAAGTTTATCATTTCGTAATGGCACAAATGGGGTATCTTAAAAAATATAAAGATTCAAATGTTTTGTTTGTCAATATTTTAGATGGGGGATTATTGTGCAAAGAAAATTAAACTATTGAAGGAATTTGAGAATGAACAAATCTTTATAGGTTCAATGAGTGAGCTGTTCAACCCCCAGGTGTTCAATTCAATGAGGTTCAACCTCCAAGTTAAAAGGGGAGACAAATAAATATACCTTGGGATAAAAAGGGGGGTTTATTTTTAGGGAAAAAAAAATATAAATCGCTGAAAATCCCCCATTCATTTACATGGGGAAAAGTGAGCCAGAATCAGTATTCTTACCCTACTGCCATGGCTTCGGTCAAGGTTCCAGAATGCTGGTGTTATTCGCATACGCTGAGCAGCCGGGGCAGTGAAACAACGCACGCCCAACGTGACGACTGCAGTCACGGCACACATCATTACGTGCTGATGGCGCTATTGTCCCACCGCGTTGAGAGGGGGCGCTGGCTACCCAACCCAACACATTTAATTACATAATAATCCCTGCAGGGAAGGTGCTATTCTTAACGTACATTATGGAAATAACTATTCTGAGAGTCTAGTGCTGTGTGCGTTTCAATTTCGGCATACGGTTTATAAAACCACAACAATATATTCAGTGATAGCAGGCTGTTCACGTATAGCCTGACAGACCGATCCTCCTAGGATCGGTCTGTCATGCTACACTTGTGTTTGTTTACCAGCTTAATTTTTTTTTATTCCCGTAAATATTCAAAAACGACATTACCAAATGTAATAGGATAGTCCACACAAACCTGAAATGAGCCCTCCCATTATATATTCACATTATTTCACAGGCGAGCAGGCAGTCTTGTACACGACACAACCTCAAGAGACGTGCTTCAAAACAACATTTTGACCCGTTTACGCCTACCTTAGGAATACAGACACATTATTGGAAATCAAGTTAACAGGTGTGGATTAATAACGTCGTTCATTTCATTCCTGCATCGTCTGTACATACGTCTGATAAAATGGTATACGTTTTGAAATTTAATTGCTTGGCCAGCATTGTGTGTTTTGCTCCTGTACATCACATGATCTGTTATTGCATCTATCCTCTCACCCTAGCTGAGGTCTCAGGCAAGAGGTACATGTGGAGATGATCAGATCGGGTTGGATATCTATGCGATCGATGAACTCCGTGAACGAGGTGTTGCTGCGACGGTTGACTCTCCAAAATATAACTACCGTTGTGATGCGGAAGGCCATTATGGTATGTACATCGGACAACCGAGGCTGTCTGCATTCCCCACTTGCTGTTTCACATAAACCTCTATATCCCAGTCCTTGTCATCTCCTTCATTCGCTGGCACCTGATTTCCACAGTGTTCGAAGGCCTGCAGGCGGAAGTGCTGGCTTTGAGACAGAGCAAGCACTTTGTGGATGAAGTGCTTTCAGGGCAGGAATGTGGGGTGCTCTTGGACCGCACGTGTTTCTATGCGGAGCAGGGCGGACAGATCTTCGATGAGGGATACATGATCAAAGAAGACAAGGGAGAGGACGTGAGTTTGACTCCTGTTTTAGAACCACAAGGAAGGAATAGACGTTGAATTTTTAGAACACATTTGGTTGTTGTTTCTTTTCTTTTCTTTTCTTTTCTTTAAAAACGATCAAGTCGTGGATTTGTTGACCAAGCGCCATTGCTTCACGGTGACATCTGCACAAAGTTCCTCAAAATAAGCGGCATATTTCCTTCGAGACGATCTGGCTTGGAAAATGGAGGCGCTTGCCTCAAATATTTCCCATTGAAGTCTGAATGTTCATTTGATAAAGCATCATCAGTTGCATCGTTAATGGCAATGCTCGTTGCTCAAAGATCAACTACTATACAATTGCTACTCGTAGTGTTTAGCTCTTGTTTGTTTGGAAAATTATAAATTCGGTTTCTTCCTGTTAAGGCTAATAAATTCGTACATTAGGTTTGACTGCAGGAAATGTTTTCATCCAGCAATCCATGCCTTGCATCTATCTATCTGCAATTGCAGACATGACTAAGCCTCCCCGACCTGCTGACGTCACATGTTTACTGAAGGAATCCTGGGGGGGGGGGACTCTGAGTCAGTCCATCATCCTAGTTTATGGATGCCTTTTGCAATACTAGTCGGTCAACAGCACCGATATTTACTCTCACGAGGGGAGAGGGTGTTGGATTTGGGGTTTTTTGTCCGTTTGTCTGTCTGTTTGTTTGTTTGTCCACACAGAATATGAGTATGGTTTTGCTCTCCATCCATGTGTCAGATTGCCGCAAGATTTTCACCAGAGAAGCAACTATTCATGTAGAATGGTTTAATGGTGATTATGACGTCATAGGTCACGTGATGTGGCAGCCATGTTGGAAAAAAAGGAAAAACTGAATCTCTGTATCTCCCAAACAACACCAAAGAAAAAATTGACACTTGGCACATGGCACATGGCAAGTACACTAAGTGGAGAATGTGATTTTTTTTTTGTTTGTTTTTTGACATCATGGGTGGCCTTGTTTGGCCTTGTTGTGTCCCTCTTTGGAATGGGAAGGGTGATTATCATGACTTCAACAGCTCCTGAGGGGCGACGCTGCTCTCAGTGCCAGGAAAGGTCTTTGCTCAGATAATTAATTCTTCATAGGGTTCGCTACCATCTGTTTGAGCACCAACGCCCAGAGCAGTCAGGCTTTACACAAAAGAGGTCAACGATTTACCGTGTCCTTGCCCTTCGTGTCCTCACCAAATGCAGATGAGAGTTTCCGCAGGGGCTGCTCACAGTCAATGTTGACTCAGTGAATCGGAATGCCTTCTGGAGGATTCTTGGTCTTCGTGGGGTGCCACCGGTTTCCTGGGTCAAAACTAAGATTCAGGCTTTCATTGACACCTGGGATGCTGCTGTCCTGTCTGTGCTTGTTTGTGGCGAGGATGTTGAGGTTACAAAGAGATTCACTTCCCTTGGCAGTGATATTCACGTCTCTGCTGGCTGAGAGTCAGAGGTCAATAGACGTCTGGATCGGGCCTGGGGAGTCATGGATTTACTGTATCATGGGGCGTGGTGCTGCCGGTACCTGTGCGAGAGGACGAAAGTCCGAGTCTTCAGGCCCTTGGTGCTTCCAGTTTTGCTCTACGGATGTGGGACTTAGACTCTGACCAAGGATCTGAGACGGCGACTTAATTCCTTTGGTACCAGGTCTCTTCAGAGAATCCTTGGCTATCGCTGGTCAGACTTTATGTCCAACGAGCGGTTACTGAGAGAGACTCAAATGAGATTTGTTACCTGCATAGTCCGTGAGCGCCAGCTGCAGCTGTATGGACACGTGGCTCGTTTTCCTGACGCTGATCCTCCTCACCAGATTCTCTCAGCGAGGGAGTCTCATGAGTGGAGGAGGCCAGTGGGTTGACCACGTGCCTCATGGTTGCAGCAGGTTGATCGGCATCTCAAAGAGATGGGGTTGAGCCAGGCATCTTCCTGGGGGGTGGCCAGACGGAGGCCCCTGGAGTACCGGCGGAAAGTGGACGCAGCGACGTGCTGTTCTGGCACATGCTCCCATACCTGACCTGACCTGATCCTGCTCACCAGATTCTCTTAGTGAGGGAGCCTCATGCGTGGAGGAGGCCAATGGGCCGACCACGTGCCTAGTGGTTGCAGCAGGTTGCTCGGCATCTTAAGGAGATGGTGATGGCCAGACGGAGGCCCCTGGAGTTCCAGCAGAAAGTGGACGCAGCGACGCGCTGCTCTGGCACATGCTCCCATACCTGACCTGACCTGACCTGACCTGAGAAACCCCGCCTCCAGGAATGACAACTCGCAAAGCACGCTCCTGAAGTGGAGGATTAATGGGCCTGACGTCGGAGAGGACGTCAGGAGAGAGTTAGGATGGGGGTCATGACACGAAGAAAGTGTGGGAGAGAAGAAAGGAGGAGATGGCAGGAGGTTGGAAGAGAAGGGTATTATGGCTGGCTTTCCTTCAACACGATGAAGAAGGCTGCACGATTCTCATGTTCGTGCAAAGTCGGATTTGTCCGCGTGATGGAGCAAGACGCGAGCCATAGACTGTTTGGCTGGCTCGTGTGAGACTGTGCCTCGAAGCCTCGTGTTGTGCCATCGGGAAATAAGGCGGTGCCGTTCTGCAGATGAGCGGCGTCGGCAAGTGTGATCGATGAAAGAAGCTGCACGGCGGTTTCTGAGCCCTGTTGTTGAGTATCAACAGCCGAATTGCTTCCTGTATGTTTCCCGCCCAGAGAGCGGCTGGGCACCATTTTGGGCCCATTTCCCCTTGCAGTGACGATGCGGTTTGGCGAACCCCAAGTTTCAGAAACTCATCTCTGGGCACAGAGCTAAGTGCTGGGAGGAAGGGAGGATTTTTCTTTGATTTATTCTGTCCCCTTGTCTATATTAAAGTTTGCGTGGAGGTGCCTCAAATAGGAATGTCGTTCACCTCAGGTTTCGTTATTATCCTGTTTTGATTTATCCCGATTATGAATACTTCATTTATTGTCATTAAACCCTGCATTTATTGAAGTTGCTTTTGTTTATTTGTTGTGGGTTCGAGTATAAACCCGTGTGCGTCCGTCCTTCCCGTGAGCGCCATAATCTCCAAGGATCACGTGTTTGCCTCCAAGGGAGAACTGTTTGGTTATCCGTCCAGGTCGGGGCTAACCCCCCCCCCCCTCCCCTGGACTCGACAATATCTAAAGGTTATATTAATCACCTAGTAATTGATATATTTAAGTTTCCACTGGAATTCATGTGACGTTTCCAGGTAATTATGTAGTTTTAGTCAATTTTATTAATACATAGCAAATCATTATCATTAAAAGCAGACATATGCTTTATAGAATGCAAATGTCACAATGAATATTTATGTTTCCAACGGAATCCTCTCACGTGTATGTATATATGTATATGTAAATATGTAAATATATTTCATGGAAAAGTACACATTTTGTTATTTGGCTTTGCTTACGACTAAGTGGTCAAGTTTTGATATATTTCCTTGATGGAACATTCTTCCATTGAATATTTGTTTTCCATTCGGCTTGCCTGTTCTCACTTCTTGGTTCCAATCCTTGATTTCCTTGATTTACAAATTTGAGAATTATCCCACTATTTATGATCTGATTGTTTGTGTAGCATACGATGGAGCAATAACTCACCCACTTTTAATTTTTTTTTTGTATGCATTGTCGAGGCTCGTAGGAGAGCTAACACACAACGCACAGCAAGGGGGTGGGGGGGGCATGAGACGAGGGGTGGGAGAGGGAAGGACAAAACAGTGAGGAACAGAGACATTACGAGATCTGTGGAAGGGAGAGGGATGGGGTGGGGAACACGCGGAATGCAAGATGGACATTACAGTACAGGGACTTTCAAGAAGGAAAGCAGGGAATTTGAAGGAGGTGAGTTTGGGGTGGATTAACGGGGGTCGAAAAGATGGAGGATTTGGATGGGGAATGACAAGAGGTGGTGGTGAACAGCTGTTTTGAAGGCCTGGAGGGAAGAATGGGGTTGAAGAGTGTGGGAGTTTATTCCAAAGGTGGGAAAAAAGAGGAATGAAAGAGTGAAGGTGAGCAGTGATTTGTGATTTTGGTAGTTTTATCAGAAGGGGGTTGTTGGCGGACCTTGTGCGCCCTGCGTAAATCTCGTGGGGACATATCGCAGACAGAGCAGGGGGGTGGAGGGCGAGACTGGAGAGGAGACAGTAGAAGACAGAAAGACCACTGACCTGCCTGCGGTGAGAGAGTGAGAGAACCAAAGACTCAGCCTCATCACGGGAGATACCAATGATCCGAAATGCCTTGGTTTCCACAGCGTGAAGCCAAGAAGGGTGGGAGGCAGGAGCACCAGCTCAGAACGGAGAGCAGTACTACATCAGGCTGTGGACGAAAGCTTTGTATGTGGTCAGGAGCTCAGGTTGGCCGAGGAAGGACTTTGCACAACGGAGGATTCTCAGTCGGTGACTGGTTTTGGAGGCCAGGTTGGAAATGTGGCTTTCCCAGGAAAGATCATGGCAGACAGTGAGACCCAGAACCTTGAATGAAAGGACTTCTTCCAGAGGATTGTTGAGAAAGTAGATGGGGGGGAGGGTGGGGGTTCTAAATGGTCCTTTCAGAGAGACATAGTAAGAGTCTTAGATTTGTCAGGATTGAAAGACCAGTTTGTGATTTTACCCAGATCTGCAGAGAGCAAAGAAGCTGCTGCATGCCAGTCTGAGGGATGGCAGATGGTACGGCAGAGGGTGGAGTCATCAGCCAAGAGATGAAGAGGATTTACCTGAGAGTCGGAGAGATCACTGATAAAAAAAAACCAGAAAAAGAACAGGGCCCAGAACACTGCCTTGAGGAACTCCAGCCTGGACAGGAAGAGGGGAAGAGAGAACTCCATTTCGGGCTACACGTTGACTGTGACAGGAGAGGAACTGTGACTGACAGAGGACTGTGACAGGAGAAGGCCTTTCATTGTCTGCAGCCTGAAGGAAGTCTGCGAGCCATGAGTGGAGATGGCCTTGGATACCATAGGAAGAAAGTTTGGTGAGTAGGACAGGGTGCCAGACCGCATCAAAAGCACGCGATATGTCGATGGATATGGGTCTGATTTCATGTCCGGCATCGAGTACCTCCATCCATTGTTGGGAGAGCAGAAGCAGGCATATCCAGGGTAGAGTGACCTGGTCTGAAACCAAATTGATGATCGGAAATCAGGCTATTGGAGAAGAGGAAGGATTTAATGTCTGAAGCGATGGATACCATAACCTTGCTGATGATTGGGATAAGGCTGATTGGTCTGTAGTTGTAGGGATCTGTTTTTGCACATTTTTTGCAGGGCAGTGATGTTTGCTGATTTCCAAGTAGACGGCAGATGACCTTGATCAAATGAGAGGGTGAATAGAACAGAGAGAGAGGGTGAGCAAGAGCAGAGGAGCAGGTTTTTAGGGCACGTGGGCTGATGCCGTCTGGACCGGTTGCAGAATCTGAGTCGAGGTTTGACAGCAAGCTCTCCATTTTGTCAGAAGAAAAGGACAGAGTCCAGGGACAGTTCAGTGCGACTGGGTTAGGTGGGTACAGAAAGTGAAGGGTTTTGGACACAAGATTTCGATGCAGACACCGAGGTTAGCCATTCAGCCTTTTCACGTGCGGTATCAGTAGCGTGACCGTTTGAGGTGAGGGATGGGATGGAGGGGGAACATACACCAGAAACAGATTTGATTAGATGCCACAATCTTTTGCCATGTTTTGGGGGATTTTTTTTAAAGACCATTGAGCTGTGTGGTATTTTTCTTTGTTTTACCACAAAGATGGTGACTCTGCTGTGATTTGTATCAAGGTCAGATGTCTTGTATGTTTCTTTGAAATGAAAAAAATTGCTTCATCATCCCATTTTAACAAACAAATTGAAACGATTATAGAGGGATTTCGCTTGCACTCATCATTGTCACCAAATAATAAAACAAAACCACTGAGTTCAGAATATTTTTGGCACCATGGTAGGAATCATTATGGTTGTGATGTCAAATTCAGCAAGAAAATCTGTCCAAAATTAGAATGAATCTCATAGAAATTCCAACACCTCCTCTTCCAAGTGTTCGAACACACCATTGTTCTTTTGTCAACCAAGGCAAGCTCGACGAATGCACCCTCTGAAGATCAGTCCAGCTCTGAATTAGACAAACACATCTTTTAATGGCCCAATCCTCTGAGTTATTAATGAATGGAATGGAACTTGTCTATTTTATCAATAAATTGAACTTGGTATTAAAAGTAAATCTCAGCATTCCATGTGCGGTGCTTTCAGCTGTTTGCCTGTCGCGATACGGCCTTATTCCCTTCATGTTGAGATATCTTGCATTGATCTGGCACCATGTTCACCAAAGTACTCTTGCATGAGCTTGGAAACCTGTATTATTAATAAAGTGTGCAGTTGAGATGAATGGTGGGGATTAAAAAAAAAAACAAGCTTGAATGAGCTAAGATCCTCGTCCTCTTAATGATGACGTCATAAAAACGAATATGACGTCATTGTGATGTATCAGGTTTGCGATAAATTATCTGTGCTAATGCCCGGCTTGATTCTCGCAAACAAAATTCAAACAGCTTGCCGAGTTTCGGAGATAATGGGAGAGGCGATTTCCATTAGCGGCGATATTTTGACGTCAACTTTTTTTCTAGGATGAATTTCCAAAATCGGAGATGGTTACTGCCTGCGCATGGGCTTTCTGCATATATATGGCAAGTTTCACAAAGATCCGATGAAAACTCTGGGTTGTGAAACGAAAAATAGGAATGACGTCACAGTGATGTATCATATGTGCGGTAATTCATCTCTGATAATGACCTGTTCGATTCCCGCAAACAGAATTCAAAAAGCTTGCCTAGTTTCGGAGATAATTTTTTTAGGTGATTTCGATTAGCGGAGATATTTTGACGTCATAACTTTTTTTCTAGGAGGAATTTTTCAAAATCGGAGATGGTTCCTGTCTGCGCGGGGTATTTCTACATATATATGCCAAGTTTCAGGAAGTTTCGATGAAAACTGTAGGCTGTGAAACAAATTAGTCCACAAGAACAACAACGTGAGTAAGACTTAGAGATCCTCCACAAGGATATAAAAATTCTGTAAGTAAAGAAAGTTGAATAAAAGGAAGGTAATAATTTTTTTAAAAATAACTATAGTACAAGCCAGCCAATCATGTGCCTGGGAGCTTTTGCTCATTATGTGTCTCTAGGTGCTTTCAACCAGTCATTTGATTGAGTGTGGCTCAGCACAACACAACATCGAGTGTAAAAAGTTACCCCCTTCTCCCCCTCCCCCTTCCCCCTTTCAAGGACACCCGACATCCCAAATCTAATTTACACATATGTTGGATTGTTTTGAAACCTTGCTTAAATGAGCACACGGTACCTTTGGTACATCGAAGGAAACGACGTTGACTCGTGAGTCACTGAAGTTGACTCGTGAGTGTTTGATGATAAATCCTCGTGTTGTCTCGGATCTTACTGTGATGGCCTTTTCCATGCATGCTGTTTATCCAATGAAAGATTAAATCTGCTTGTATTCGCCAATGGATCCCTGGCGTAGTGGTTTTGAGGCACTATCTGTTACACATCCCTTTCATGTTTTTACAGGTAATTATGGCTCAAACGAAAGAACATCAAGAGCGTCCAATACACTCCCCTTCCAGCATAAAAAACCCAAAAACACTCTGATTCCATTACGACGAGTCGAGTAAAATCATCATATTTCTCTTCACTTTAAGAAAAAGAAAAAAAATTCACATCGACCATCCAAACCAAATGATTTGTAATCCAATTCTCAGCCTTTTATTCAACCAGACTGATTTGCAAAGATTTTTCCATGACCAGGTGGACAGATTAGCAATTTGTTCAGTCGTGTCCTCTGCATGTTTCATGGAACTCACCCGTGGGGAAGAGGGTGGGTACATGGTGTCGCCGAAGCTACGGAGGTCAAGTTCCTCGTCCGGCGGATGACGTATCAAATTTTTGTTCCTAAAAAAATTTAAATAAAAAAACTATACGTGTCTATTGTGGCCTCTGGACCATTTCACTGCAGTGATCTGAGATTTAAAAAAAGGGAAATAATCTTCCCTTTTTTTATCTCCGGCACCTCAAGCTCATTGTTTCAGCAGCCAATACCTTTTTACCTTCGCAAACTTCGTTTGACGAAGGTATTTTATTGACCCCTGTGTATTTATTAATTGGTAAATATGTGTGCGGACAACATTGCGCAAAAACTGCTGGACCGATTTGCATGAAATTTTCAGAGATGATGTGCAGTTACTCAAGGACGCCAGGTGAAGCTTTTGGGAGCGATCGGATCAAAGGTCAAAGTCTCAAAAAGGTCAAAATCGTTTTTTTGCGATGAAAGTGTCAATTTTGTTCCGATTTCCATCAGATTAAATCCAAAATGTTCAGTATTCAAATCCCGATCCACTGATATAGCGTATGGTATAGTGTTTGCAACCCTAGTTAGTCTGTGGAAGTCAAAGGTCAAGGGGGTCACCAAAATGGAGTTTTTGATTGGGAAGCGTTGTGGACAACATTACACAAAAACCACTTCGCAGATTGTCATGAAATTTTGTGGATGTGTTTGCCATCACGAGAGGACAAATCGATTAGATTTTGGGAGCGATCGGATCAAAGGTTAAGGTCAAGGTCACAAAAAGGTCAAAATCATTTTTTCGTGATTAAATTGTCAACTTTGTTTTGATTTACAGCAAATTAACTCCAAAATGTTCAAAATTAAATTCCCCATCCTCTAATATGACACATGGTATAGTACTTTTGTCACCCAAGGCAGCGGTTGGGGGTCAAAGGTCAAGGGGGTCACACAAATTCACATTTATATCAGAAAGCGTTGTGGACAACTTAACGCAAAAAAAACAAAACGCAGAGAGGCTTTAATTGTTCTGGATTTGTTTGGCATCATGAAAGGACAAATCCATTAGATTTTGGGAGCGATCGGATCAAAGGTCAAGGTCACAAAAAGGTCAACATCGTTTTTTCATGATGAAAACGATTAATATGTTTCCGATTTACATCAAATTAACTCCAAATTGTTCAGTGTTCAATTCCCCATCTTCTGAAATGACACAAGGTATAGTACTATTGTCACCCTAGGTAGCGGTTGTGGGTCAAAGGTCATGGGGGTCATGAGATTCATATTTGTATTGAGATGCGTTGTGGACAACTTAATACAAAGGTAACTAGTGGCTGCGGCGAAGGTATGCGCTCTACGAGTGCCCGTTCTAGTTTATTTTATTTTTGCTTCCAGGGTCGAGGCTCATCGAGGAGTGTGAACTGACGAAGATTTAACAGACCAAAAATTGGAGGAGGAGGTGGTGGGGCGGGGACAGGGAGAACACACCAACAAGTGTTTATGGACAGAAGAGAGGGAGACTTGGAAGGATAAGGGACACGGTGTGAAAAAAGAGGGATACAGCCGCAAACTCTCAATCACAAAAGTGAAAAGAAGACTGGAAACCTGGAAAGGAATTGGTTTTGATAAGGTTAATGGGGGTATAAAAGATCATGGTTGTGAATGGGGGGTGACCTGCGGTAGGTGCTGAGTGTGTCTGTCTTGAAGCCCTGGAGGGGAAACTGACATTGAAGTCTGACGAAGTTGGTTCCACAGGTGGGGGAAAAAAAGAGGAACGAATGAGTGGAGCTGAGCAGTGATTTTAGGTAGTTTCACCAGAAGAGGGTTGGTGGTGGACTGTATGGGCAAGCAAAAACCTTGTGGGGAGGGGGAGGGACAGCACAGAAAAGGCAGAGGGTGCAAGACCAGGAAAGAGGTGGGACGGTAAAGATGGAGAGACCACTCATCTGTCTGCGATGTGAAAACGATAGGCCCAGAGACACAGCTTCATCACAGGAGATTCCAGTGAATAATCACTGAAATAGACTTTCCCTCAATTTAACTTGCGACTGTTCCTGACTTATTTAAATTCTACTTTCATAACACCACTATCGAGCAATAAAAAGTATCGATGGACACAATTATACTTCCGCATTACGGGCCAGTTTTACTGTCGCCTGCAATTCTTGTTGAAGATTCCAGAGGATTTTGGAACGACACGAAGCCGGATTCGTTATTCGATAGCTTTCAGTCTGCCTTCAATTCAAGCCTGGTGTTGGCTTAATGGTATGGGTGTCTGGTTTATTAAGATTGTAGGCTCTTGAGTTTGAGCCCCTGTCACGGCATTGAAATAACACCAGGTCGGTTGACTCAGCCTGTCATCCTTCCAAGGTCAGCAAAAAGAGTACTAGCTTACTGGTAATGGGCACTGGTAATCAGCGGCACAACCGTATTTCCAGAAAATTATGCAACCAGCAGCCCTAGGTTGCGTACGAAACAACAAGAAGAAGTCTGCCTTCATTCACACTGGCTCACAGCAATGAAACTGTTTTGTTCTTTTTTCTATAACAAGCTATTCTTCATTTCCTCTGCCACCGGAGGTGGACGGAGGTTATGTTTTCACCCCTGTCTGTCTGTCTCTCTTTGGCTGTGAGCAGGATATCTCAGAGTTACAAAAGTTTGTGGGCAGGTTGGGTGTGTGGCAAGGATTAATTGATTCGATTTTGGTGAAGATCTGGATCCAGATACGAGTATTTTTTTTGTGATTCTGAACACCATTGAGAGATGGGGCGAAAAGGAGATATAGCATGATATTTCAAACAGTTGTGGATGGATTCAGACAAAATTTGGTGGATGAGTTGGGTGAAATGACGACAACAAGCCGATTAGATTTTGCTCCAGGTCTGGATCCAGATCCACAATCTCGGTGGGATACAAAACATAAACTGTTCAGCCTGGTGGAGGCTTGCGCTCAACCGAGTGCCATTCTAGTTCTGTGTGTTTTTATCACTTCTTCTCTTGGTTCAGTCCACTTCTTTAAATGTGGTTTATCATTTCCTTGCGTTACTTCAATCTCACTTAGTATCTCGGGGCCAGATCGTGCTTGGCTCAGATCTTGGTGCTTGTACACAAACTGTTTGCCGAAGGTTTTCATTCCAAACCCATTCCTTTAACTCAATCATACCCATAAGGTATGGTCATAAGTGAGCCATGACGGCTTCGCTTTTACCGACCACCTTGTCGATTTGTCGTGTCATAATATGTTTTGACATTTAGTTTGTTATTCTTTTACCGATATCTGGGCAATACCCAGATATTATTTTACCCACATATACAGATTTGTAACACCTACTGCAGCTTCAGCATCTTCTTTAACCAAAGTTCAATCCCGTATGATTGTTAGTTTCTTAATTCGACCATTTCAAAATCGGTCCCACTTTGGGTTATGATCAATCTTCCTCCTGAGTCATTGTATTTGATTGGGTTTATTTTATTTTGTTATTCATTACTTGCTGACTTTCATGGTAAGACATTTTCATTGCTCTGGAGTACGTTTGTGTGCAAATAAGGTTGTTGGAAGCTGCTGGGAGACCGAACCTTGTTGACCTGAAGTTGCATGGACATTTTACTTGGGTTTGGGGGTGATATCTTTACTTACTGAATTATCTATATATTAATCTATATATTAATACTGAAGGACCAATTTTGTGCTCCTCCTTGCGGTCACGTCACGTTTTTTTCGGTACTGTGAGCTGAGAAGTTTTGACACGGTGTTTGTACGTCAAAGTAGACACGTGCACAAATCGGGGGACTTCTTCACAAGAAGTAGTGTACACCAAAAATGGCATGTACAAGGACATTTTGTAGGCCTCATGAGGTCAGGCCATGGAGTACATCGACTGGGATCCGGCTCTTACAAGAGCCGCCACTGGTTGTCATATTGGGCTCATCCGTCTGTGACGGGGTTTCGGCTAGTTACACTGATACATGTCTGTGTGTGTGCATGCGTGCGTGTATATATAATAAATGACCGTTTTTACAGCCATTTTTCCCTGCTGTGCAGGGGTTTGGCTTTTTGTGAGGCAATGTTTTATGGCCGGATGCCCTTCCTGACGCCCACCCTGGTAGCCTCTTACGACACACAGAGATATGGTACACCTATTCTAACCGGGGCATACACCGGGACCAGTACACTGGCACTCATTTCACCGACCTCGGAAGGATGACAGGCTGAGTCAACCCCCTGGTGTTAATTCAGCAGCCAACGGGGCTTGAACTCAGGACACTGGGATCCCAAGCCGCCACCCTAACCACCAAGCCAACACCAGGCTTAGTATATATTAATCTATATATTAGTGCGTGTCTCCTCCATAAATGCAAAACCATGAAACCTAGCAGCCTGAAACTTTGCATGCATCCTAAGACAGTTCCAAGGAAGTGCAAGAGTGAAAATTAGGTGTTTGGGTAAATTGAAACACCCTTTTGAACATAATTAACGGCCTTATTTAATTATATCCTTCATCGGGCAATCCTCGGCCACCTCGCTCTCTGGGGTCTTAAGGGTTTCCTGGGTAACCTCGCTAGGGTCTGAAGCCACCATGTTTTTTGCCCTGCTCAACCATGCCCTGACTTGGAACAGGCCACAACGATTTATTAACAATAGTTTTTTGAGTTTTTTTTTTTTTCACTTTCCTCACACAAATTATCGAATGCCTGGTCATCACAGCTATGAATCGCTGGGTATATTGCAATGTTATAAACACCCGGAGACGTCGGCGTTCGTGGCTTTATGTCATTTCTGCACATGCGATCACCACGAGTGTCTCTTAAACTCAGGAGAATTCCAAAATTTGAGCTCCAGAGTCGAACTTACAAGCAGTTCTGACTGAGAAAAGTGTTGATTTGTCCATTTCAGACATATTTGACATTTTGGGCGTCTCCGGGAGGTGTATGTTTAATCTGACGGTTCGGTAATTGCCAACTTGTGTTTCAAGTCAGCCGTTTCATATCGACCGTTTTGTTGGAGTGCTTAAGCCAGTGCTCCACAATATTCGCACTGTCTACTGAATATCTCCAGCGATTGACTTGAACACTCGCGTGCGTTGGCCACGTGGTGTTCTGCGGTGCACCAGGCGGTGGCTGCCTCGCTGAAAATGTAAAATTTTATTTTCCACGACGTCTCCCGTTTTTGTTCTTCCATTAAGTGACCCGTCACTTCGGCATCGAAAATACAAATAAGGATTAAACGTTTCGCTTTAAAAGGTTGGAAGGCAAAATAAATGATATGATCACAATGAGAAAAAAAATCTTTTCAGTTCTGAAGTGAAGAATCGCCAAATCATGCCAGGAAAGCCGAGAGGTACTGGTACACATGCTCACTATGTGTAGCCAGGATTTGTATCCTAACCCAGCTCGAAACCGTCCTCCCAGTGTTTCGCAGGTCAGATGATTCATCACTGTGTGTGTTATCTCTCAGATGGACGATAAACTTGGTGTCACATCTGCTTGACTCCTTCTCCTCCTCTCCCTCCAAACCCTACCCTCTCTCTCCCACCCCATCCCTCTTTCTGACCCGACTCCCCCCCCCTCCTCTCTCTCTTTCTCCCCCCTCTCCCCCCTCTCTCTCTCCAAACTCTCGCCCTGGTCCCCCACCTTTTTCCCCTATTTTGAGGGGACTGTAGCATGTACGAATCAGATTCGGAGTCAACCGGTGGGGTGCTTAGGTCACCACATGTACGAGCTGTTGGTTTTGAATGTTCCCGCCACAGGTCTCCGTGTGTGTGTGTGTGTGTGTGTGTGTGTGTGTGTGTGTGTGTGTGTGTGTGTGTGTGTGTGTGTGTGTGTGTGTGTGTGTGCGCACGCGCGTGTGTACGTGTGCATGTGTGTGCGCGTGCGTGCATATATGGAAGTTGCTGTTGTTGCCTGCAACTAAAGTTTGTTCACGACAGGGTCATTCCATGTCAAATCATCAAAGAATCTGCCGTCATCTCTCAGATTTTTGTAAAACTTTGTGAACCAATTGGGACCCATGAAAAACGGCAAGAACTCAAATATTTTTGCTAACAGCCTCTTAATTAGTGAGATACAGACTAACGAACTTTGGACTAATTAGCACAACGTCGCGAATTCAAATGGCCATATCTCTAAAAGTATAACACCCAGAGAGCTGGTTTTGGTGTCATTTTAAAGGTATTTTCATGCCCTATGAATTTGTCTGGGCAACATTTTCCTACCTCCAACCACAAAAAGTTATCACAAAATATAAACTTCAATCGTGAATCCCCAAAAAATGTATCCTTCAAATTTCCTCAAATTCATCCCAGAGGTACCTTATGATGTCAAGAAGCTTCCACATAAGTTTTGTGATGGGCACTCCAATAGTTTCTGAGATATGAGCAATAATGTACATGTACGTATGGCATATAGGTTCGAAAATCAGCATTTGTAATGTATTATACAATCATTCTAACCTAGCCATGACAGGGAACACAGGGAACGACCATCAATTGCTTTGAAGTATCATATACTTTCATTTTCAACTGGGCCTGAGGGGAAGAAACAAGTGCTGCTGTTGCTGCATTGAAGAGGACATTGAAAGCCTTAGTCAGGTTAGTGAACACTGTGTACTTGAACTCACTTATTGATTGTATAATACATTACAAATGCTGATTTTCGAACCTATATGCCATACGTACATGTACATTATTGCTCATATCTCAGAAACTATTGGAGTGCCCATCACAGAATTTATGTGGAAGCTTCTTGACATCATAAGGTACCTCTGGGATGGATTTGAGGAAATTTGAAGGATACATTTTTTGGGGATTCACGATTGAAGTTTGTATTTTGTGATAACTTTTTTGTGGTTGGAGGTAGGAAAATGTTGCCCAGACAAATTCATAGGGCATGAAAATACCTTTAAAATGACACCAAAACCAGCTCTCTGGGTGTTATACTTTTAGAGATATGGCCATTTGAATTCGCGACGTCGTGCTAATTAGTCCAAAGTTCGTTAGTCTGTATCTCACTAATTAAGAGGCTGTTAGGAAAAATATTTGAGTTCTTGCCGTTTTTCATGGGTCCCAATTGGTTCCCAAAGTTTTACAAAAATCTGAGAGATGACGGCAGATTCTTTGATGATTTGACATGGAATGACCCAACATTAAGAAAAATCGGGGTCCAAGAGGTTCTATGGGTGTGGGGGCGGTGTGGAGTTGCCCCCCAATATATGTTTTGCTCTCTTTTCTGAAACCACATACACACACAATTTTGATGAAACTTGACCACAACCTTTATCACCCGTGACGTACCAAGGTTTGTTCATGGCATTAAAAAAACAAAAAATCCAGAGGCATTTATTTTCTTCTCCATTATATATTTTGTGCGTCATCCACGCTTACCAGTGAATGCCTGGTTATCTTACCCAGCCGCTACCAGGTAAGCGCCCAGGGACACTGCCCCTACGTTTAATATATATATATATATATATATATATATATATATATATATATATATATATATATATATATATATATATATATTTCAGGTTCTTTGTCATCATTCCTGCAGGTCTAGCTATCACTGGTGCAACTTTGGCATTCTTCAGCTTCCAGAATCTTCTCACTTCATTCATGAGGTCATATTGTTTTGGTCATTTTCTTGATTTCTGCATCGTTTAGTCCAAATTCACTGCTATTAACACTTCCTTTAGCAATGCCTTCTTCTCTTTTTTGTACCGAAGTATGATACCTGGTCACAACACTTTGTTTTCGATGTTCACGCTCGATTAGATCATTAGGACATACGTAAGTGGTTGGTACTTCCATGTTTTCAGTGATTGCTTTTGGTTCATGTTCCTACAAATTTTCTGCAACTGGGATATTAAAGTTTTTGCAGATGTGCCAGCAGATTACATTATAAACTCTGTTGTGTCATCATGTGTACAGCTGTTCTGACATGAGTTTGTTTTTGTGTTTGGTCATTACGCATAACATATCATTCTCTTTGCTCACCCCACCTCCACCCCTCACCTTTCTCTTTTTCTTTTTTTTCATACTCTCTCTCTCTCTCTCTCTCTCTCTCTCTCTCTCTCTCTCTCTCTCTCTCTCTCTCTCTCTCTCTCTCTCTCTCTCTCTCTCTCTCTCTCTCTCTCTCTCTCTGTCTCTCTCTCTCTCTCTCTCTGTCTCTGTCTCTGTCTCTGTCTCTGTCTCTGTCTCTGTCTCTGTCTCTGTCTCTCTGTCTCTCTGTCTCTCTGTCTCTCTGTCTCTCTGTCTCTCTGTCTCTCTGTCTCTCTGTCTCTCTGTCTCTCTCTCTGTATCACCCCCTCCTCGCACCCTCCCTCCTGCAGTATATAGCAACGTTAGGTGAGGCATAGCTTTTCCCACCTCCCCCCCTCTTCCACCTCTCTTCCTCTCTCTCTCTTCCCTCTCCCTCCCCCCCTTAATATCTCCACCAGTGAAGCGACGGGTTGTATTTGCTCATTTAAAAAAAAAATATAAATATATATTTAAGTGATGATGTCTTAAGCCATACATGTTGAGAACAAAAGTGAAAAAAATAAATATTTTGAGCAGTTATTGTATTTTGACTTTGTGCTCTTGATTTGTGTTGGTTGGTCACCTTGCGTGCTTGTACGTCTCTTCCCAGAATATGGAGTTCACAGTGAAGAATGTGCAAGTTCGTGGAGGATACATCCTGCACATGGGCACACTGTATGGCAAACTACATGTTGGGGACAAAGTTCAGCTCTTCGTTGATGAGGTGAGGGGATTGTGTGTCCCATGAAGCAAGTCTTTTAACTTGTACATTGACACCAGTTTGGGTACTGCACCACTAGGAAAACGAGACTTTGTCAAGCCTAGTGTGGGTCTGTTGGCAGACAGTTCAAAGGATTTGTTTCATAAACTGAAGGTTGACAAAATTGGTTCGACAAAAGAAAAAAAAAATACAACAACCTGAACTTTGATTTATTCCGGCAAAGGGTCAATGCTCGAAACGTCAGTGTTACGTTGCTTCCCATTGCAGGTAGCTTACCTTAACCTTTATTTGATTAAATATAATACATCTTACCACAACCTTACTTCTCATACTAATATGTAATGCCAAAATGCCTGTATTTGAATTGGGTTGTACTTCCTGGTGCACCTGCTTGTCTGTCTTGTGCAGGCTCGCCGCCGACCCATCATGAGCAACCACACAGCAACACACATCTTGAACTTCGCACTCCGCTCTGTGCTGGGTGAGGCAGATCAGCGTGGATCGCTCGTCGCCCCTGACAGACTCCGTTTTGACTTCACTGCACGTGGTGCCATGTCGAGTGCTGAGATCCAGCGCACCGAAGAGCAAGCGATCAATTTGATGAGAGAGGCGAAGGCAGGTGCTTTTTCCCTCCAGAAGCCTCATTCTGTCTTGGAGTTGAATAACGAGGTAAACATGACTTTCGTTGTCCACAGCCTGTGTACACAAAGGAGGTGCCTCTGGTGACTGCCAAAGCCATCCAGGGCTTGCGTGCAGTTTTTGATGAGACGTACCCGGATCCAGTCCGTGTCGTCTCCATCGGAATCCCCGTGGAGGACATGGTAGCTGATCCCTCCAGTCCAGCTGGTTCACTTACCTCTGTGGAATTCTGTGGAGGAACGTGAGTGCACGCTGACATTATGCCATTATATTGACCACAACTTTTCCTGATGATCTTAGGTAACACCATTCAATTTCTGCACAAGATTTGAAGAAAGGATTTTACCCCCTCTACTCCGGTCTGGTTCCCACTGCTCTCAGCCATTTTTTGTTCCTATTCCCTCCTGTTTGTGGAATCTCCCTCCTGAGGCTGATCACCTTCCAATCCCACTCTTCCTGCCAGGGCTTCAAGCGATGCACCATTATCTCGTGTCACCCACCCCCCACCCCCCACTCATGATGTATTGTACCCCAATTAACTCCACCTAACCCAACTCTTACTTGCAGGTTACTATGCTTCCTCCACTCCTCTGTCCAGTCCTTTCCAGTTCATGCATTCCCTTGTTGTGTCCAACTGCCGGACTTTCAATATGTTGCCTTTTTTAACCCTCTGTCACCTCAATCTTGTATAAAATAGTTGCAACCATTTTATGCCTGTTCCGATGTATGTATATATATATATATATATATATATATATATATATATATATATATATATATATATATATATATATATATGTGTATATATATATATATATATGTATATATATATATATATATATATATATGTGTATATATATATATGTATATATATATATATGTATATATATATATGTATATATATATATATGTATATATATATATATGTATATATATATATATGTATATATATATATATATGTATATATATATATATGTATATATATATATGTATATATATATATATATGTGTATATATATATATATATGTGTATATATATATATATATGTGTATATATATATATATGTGTATATATATATATATATATATATGTGTATATATATATATATATATGTATATATATATATATATATATATATATATATATATGTATATATATGTGTATATATATATATATATATATATATATGTATATATTGTTGCGGTCTTCGCGCCCGCCGGCGTGCGGACGGCCACGTAACTCGAATCGCGGCACGTCGCCCACCGGACGGACAATCCAGTCGTGACCCTCTCGGACTAACGCCGGGAACCAGTCACGGGTGGACCTTTCGGTCACACCGCGATCGAGCCAATCAGCCCCCGCGTGGGATAGGGTTGCTCGCCAAATTCGACCTACCTAAGTACCCACGCGGAGGGTAGACCGGGCGATCGCACCTCGCCGCAGGTCGACTTCGGACACGGGCCACTTAAGCGACCCGTTCCGTACTATCAGAATAACCGAGCGGTGTTATCGTCGACCTCGACGGTTCGATTAATTATCGGGCGTATTCAGCCCACTACCAACCCTTTACGTGAAGCAAGATGAGGGTTCAATGGGGGAAAAGACGAAGCGAAGCGGAGAACAGTTCAACAATAAAGCACATTTATTCGCGACGAACGGAAAGCACACAAATACAATTCCACCAAATGCACACAAAAAAAAGAAAACACAATTCCATTTACACAAAAGCAAATATAAAAGTGAAAACACAGTGCAGAGCTAATACCGACTACCGAGCACACGGCAACACTTATACAATTCTACTTCACAGACGGCGCCGACAACACATACCCAAAACCAAGGAAAAGAAATACCCTCAAGAATGAGGTAGGCCTGGGGCCGAGACCGGGTCGGGCCTACCCGTCTGGTGATGAGACGCGGAGCGGCGATGGCCCCGCAACCCGCGGGCCTCGTGGACAGTGCCTGGCAGGGGGGTGGGAACGGGGCCCCCTTGGTCGCACTATCTCAGCGCGGGGGGAAACAGGAGGGGGTTGCTGATGCTCGGGGTATAGAGGATCTTTATTATGTGCGACGAGCGTCTCCACCTCGGCCAGGTCGCGCTGTCGGCCTCCCTCGGGTGCAGCTTCCTGCACAACGCGAGCACCCCCTCGTCTGGTGTCGCCGCCTTTCCACAGCTCCGTCCCCTCCGTTCCGACTCCAACGCACACGACGAGCAGCTCCACCGCCCGCGAAGTCTTGACCCTTGCTTCCGACTCTCCTCTTCTTGACCTCCGACCCGTCTCTGCTGACTCTCGTTCCTGTTCTGCTGACTCCCTTCTGACTGACGAACACCGTCCCTTTATCCCCCCGTAACTTCGCCTTTGACCCCTCCCTTGACCTTTCACCTCGCTCTCCCCATTGGCCCGAGAAAAAGTGGGCGTGAAGGCTTTTGATCCACAAATTTGCATATATCGATCGTTCTGGAGGCGGGGCCAAATCGCCCCTCGCTCACCGATTGGACGGCAAAAAGTGGGCGTGTGTCGTTTTTGATCCGTTTTTGAAGCAGAAAATCCGTGATTTTGTACACGCTGTTCAACGTGCGCCCTACACGAGTCCAGCATCGGTGCCCATGAGTGGCGCGAGATGACGGTGATGCGATGGTGGCGAGTTGTGACGGTAAAGGTCGTGGCGGTTGTGGTGAAGCGGCGTTGTGGTTGGTGGTTGTTGTTGTGGTTGTGATCATGGCGGTTGGTCCAAAATAAAGATAGTAAAAGAAGAACGGCTATCCTGAAGAGTCGCAGCACGTATAAATGACATGTATTCCCACTAGACAACGGGTTCGGGCCTAACTACACATGTACTTACCGAGATACCTCACCTAAGGGACCTGAATGGTGGTTTGCGAATCTGGTAACCACAACACTACCCTTCCTTTTACAGACTCGTCCCGAGTCACAAATTTTCGTGTGCCATCATGTGTAGTTTTCCCCTAGTACATTTTACCTACGGATCCCTGAGTGCGACATTCATGGTATTCGTGTCTCAAAATAAATAACCTGAGGGCTGCGTAACTACCTAAACAAACTCACTCACACGGACGACTTAAATAAAATTGCCGGCGCTAAGACATACATGCCGGGGGCGCACTCATATTTACAGTACATCTTAACCTTAACTTACAAATTTTACACTAAACCATGGCCCAGGATCATTGAACTCTGCAAAAGAAAAGCAGTTAGCAGGGAGCCAGGCTGCCCACATGCAGTCTCTGACTCAAACAATGCAGGTGACAGGGAACGTGGCTGGCTGCTCACACGCAGTCCAAGGCCTCCCTTTTGAACTGAACGCAGTGAACCACAACGGTGCATGGGCTGCACAACGCAGTCTCCGTGCCAGCTCAAGTGGCACACGCAATGAACACAACGAATGGATGCATGAACGGTTTGAACTGAATGCAGTGAACCACAACAGTGCATGGGCTGCACAAACGCAGTCTCCGTGCCAGCTCAAGTGGCACACGCAATGAGCACAACGAATGGATGCATGGACACAAACACGGTGCACGGGCCGCCACTGCAGGCCCGTGTTGTAGCTGCCAACAGGGCAGTTCTTGCAGCTTGCAAACTGTTGCTTTCTGATCCTGCCGCACATGGAAATGAACAGTGGGGGGGGGGGGGCAGAGCAAAATTGAACGGGGCTGGTGAACAGGGGCAGTGGGCATGGCATGGCAAAGGTGATCAGGCAAACACAGCCCGCAGAAGAAGGCCGCTGCAGGCAAACATAGCGGGCAGATGAACTGGCCGGCACAGGCCTTGAAGTACCACAGCTGCAGACGAAGTGGCCGGCACAGGCCTTGCAGCAACACAACAGCTGCCGATCAAGTGGGCCGGCACAGGCCTTGAAGTAACACAGCCAGCAGATGAAGCTGGCCAGCCTTTGCCGTTCAGTGGAGGTTGGTGGAGGGAGTGCGGTGGTGCTGGCCACTTGGAAGGCGGGCTCGGACCTACCTACCTGTCTCCCTCCCAACCTATCGCCTTTGCCTGTCACTGTACATACCCACTCCCTTAATTTGTGAAAAACCAATTTAGCCCCCTTAATTTTTTTTGTTTTTTTTTTATTTTTACTTCCCCACTATAAATCGTCCCCTAACCCCCTTTATCGTCCTTGTTCGGCTAACCTATCCTGTCACCTAGCCTACTCCCAACCCCTACGTTCCCTTCCCGGAGGGGAATAAGGGAGAGCTAGCGTCCTGTGTCGAGGCCCAACGAAGCCTCAGAATGGCCTCCCCAGAGTTCGGCGATCTAACCCAAAGTGGGTCCAGCGGCCCACAACGACAGCGAGGGGATGGATGGTGCGGAGGGGTACATCTCCTAATCTACCCTAACCATTTAACTGTTAAACTACCCCGGGGCTTTCAACAAGCGCCTCTCGCTAAACTATTGGTTCTAACAACCCAGATTCCCGTCGCCTGTGTTGGTGTCCTCACAATTTCGGGCCTCGCCCCCAATTTTCTCCTCCGTGCCCTCACACGGTCTCCTGGCTGGGACACGTGGCTCCCTTTGGCAGGCACGACCCTCTGCCGAATCTCCGCTATGGCACCCCGGGCACTACACTGCCTCCGAGCCTACCAGCTCCCTAACACCGGGAGTGCCCCCATGGCACCTCCCCTGAAACGCACACGTGGCAGGCCGGCCTCCCGGGCCCCTTTCCGAGGGTCACCCGTGCCCACAACACTGCCCCACGCGGCTGGCCGGCGCCCCGGCCCCCGCACCAAGCAGGCGCACCCGTGCCCACTACGCTATCCCGGCCCCCATGGGCCCTTGGCCTACCGCGGCCGACCTAGCCTGGTGCCCGGGGTACCCACTCAGCGATACTCACCTTTCGCAGCCACGCTCCCAAGCCCGTCAACAGGGCTCCTGCACCCCTCCAAATGGGTCTCGAGCCTACTTTCCCACCAACAACAAAACGACCTCCATTTTTCAATTTGACTAACCCCCTAACTCACTTTATACTGACCCCGGGGTCCCTTGGGCGGGAGTCACTCCTCCCCCCAATCACTCATCGCACCATGCATTCCCCATTCGCTCCACTCACACAGACCCGCTGGCCTCACTCACTCAACATGTACACGTACTCGCCTCACAACTCTTCAACACACTCACCGCTGAACTCTGCCATCCTTCTAACTACCTCCCCTAACTAACTCGTGCTCCCACGTCGTCCCTTAAACTAGTAGCACGTTCCTTTTAACACTACGTAGCTAAACTACGTCCCCGCTACACATCCACAAGTCTGTCACTGTCTCCAAATCAATCATTTTATTTCCCAACCTAAATCTGGCTACAATCCCTCTAACTAATCCATTCCACGGACTCCATGAGGACTTACCCCTGCCCCATGAAGTCGGTCTAACTAAGCTAACCCTTCCCCCTAACTAGTTTTCATCCTGTGCCCAGGGTAAGGGGGTCTTTCACCCCTTGCCCAGGAATCCTGTACACCCGAAAGTGAGGCTTGCCTTTTCTCTTTTCCATGCGCAGCACCTGCGCGGCAACTCAGAGCTCGCGCACTTTGCACCTGCCCGTGACGTCATGCAGCTGCACGTGTTCCTCGTCCCTCCTTGGACGGGACCATCCGGCAGAGATACCCCTCCTGCCGAATTCCAACCCCACGTGCAGCCATGACGTCACCGTGCGCATAAAAAAAAACACAAGCCACACGTCTCGAGGGGTTCCCCACGCGAACACATGTGCTTTGCCCGTTGGAGCTTTACACACACGATCGCGTGGAGAACCCGTCCGGTCCAAATCCATTTACCTGCCTAACTTTGTCCGTCCGCGGGATCGGCAAATCCACCGCGTGCGTTTCCGGACCGGGACTTCACTCTCGCAAGCGAGCACGTGGTGGTCTCGTGCGTTGCACAGCACGAACCGCGTGCTCACTGCTGGGTGAACCCGGCACGGTCCTCGAAACAACCACAGCCGCTACTCGGCTTTCGTTTCTCCCATGTCGCCGTCGTCGTCTCCATTCAACCCACGCACACCTGCGTGTTACGACGCACACAGTCCACACCATCACATTCACACCGGGAGATGCGGCTGCGTGCTCCCGCATGCCAACCGACATCTCCCTCTCATACCGCTCTCTCACACACACGGTCTCCCTTGCACACAGCGACCTTGCACACGGCCGTTCACTCACGCACGGTGCCTCACCACTCACACAAACCATACTACTTACACACGCGGGGGCACTCACGCGCGGTGCCTCACTCATACACACGACGACACTCACACACGCGGTCTCTTCCACACACGGTGCCTCACCCACACACGCGGGGGCACTAACCCGCGGTGCCTCACTCACACTCCGTGCCTCATCCACACACGGCGTGCTGGGAAGCACGTACTCCGGCACCATCGCCACCACACCACTCACACGTGGTGCCCTCACTCATACTGGCCGTTTCACTCACACACGGCCTCCCTCACACACGGTGCCCCATTCACACTCGGCGTGCTGGGAAGCACGCACTCTGGCACCATCGCCACCACACCACTCACACACGGGGTCGCTTCCACACACGGGGACGCACTCACGCCTTGCACCACACACACAGGGACAACCACACTGGGGATTCGTGTCCCCACAAGGGTCTCCGGGGCCTCTACACCCCCCAAGCTCTCCGTGCACCCGTCCACAGCACTCGTCCCCTCAACCTCGCAAAGCACGACCGAACTCACCTGGTCGTGACTCGCCCTCAAGGGGACATACTCCCTCCCCTCGTTCCTGGAGGAGGCCATCCAGGTGCTCGCACCGGGTCCCAACACGCTCCGCGAGCTCAACCCCATTGTCCTCCACTACCTCCGTGTGTGCGTGCGCGTCACTTACCCCGTCTTCATCGTGTAGTCTTCCCTCTATCGTTCCCATCTCCCGTGTCTCTGCCAACTCTTCACCCTTTACCTCCCTTGTCTCAACTATTATTTCTGTTGTTGTCACTCGTGTCTCGTCTCACACGTTTTGGTCTCCTCATTTAATTTTTCCCTTTCGGTCATCGTCACGACCCTCGCCCAACACGTTCCACGAATTATTTTTTCACCCGCCTCCAGCGCGGGCCTGTCAGCCGTTGCACCCCGACCCAGCTCGTTGCTCCACACGTGGAGTCGCCATTTTATCTCCCCGGTCACGGCCTTCATGCCCGCCTGCAGGCTTCGGCCCATGTTCTGCGTCTCACCCCGCAGCTTTTTCATTTCCTCCTTCATGTTTGTTTCCATTCCGTTCATTTTCGTATCCATCTTTTCCTTTATTTGCTGTGTATTCGCATCCATCGTCGGTTTCACTTCATTCATTTGCTTGTTCATGTCTTTCATTTCGTTTTTTCATTTCATTTGTGTTTGCATCCATTTTTTTCGTTCATTGCCGCCAGCATGGCGCATAGCTGGGCCATGTTGGATGCACTCAGCTGAGCCGTTTCGGCAAGGGTTGGGGAAGGGTCTTGGTGGAGAGGGGGGAGGTGTCATACACCGCGGCCGCTGCCGCACCCACCTCGGGCCCTGTTCAGTTGGGCGAGTCCGTGTTCCTGCACAATCAACATTTCCTGCTCGATTCCATCCTGGACCATGGACTCTACATTATTACACATATACATTTCTAATACCCCGGCTCCCGCCGCCTTGAGACGCCATCTTGCTTCTCGTGAAGGGTTAATTTGCTCGCTCGTAATTTGGAGGGAATCGGGGGTCGCTTCTCTCACCCCTGGACCGATTCCCGTGAATTTAGCCGGAGACAGGAGAGCCCGTTTTCCTGTTCTCCGATACCAGTGCCGCGAGGAGGGCGATGAATTTGTATCGCACGACCTGACACCAGTGTTGCTGTCTTCGCGCCCGCCGGCGTGCGGACGGCCACGTAACTCGAATCGCGGCACGTCACCCACCGGACGGACAATCCAGTCGTGACCCTCTCGGACTAACGCCGGGAACCAGTCACGGGTGGACCTTTCGGTCACACCGCGATCGAGCCAATCAGCCCCCGCGTGGGATAGGGTTGCTCGCCATTCGACTCCTACCTAAGTACCCACGCGGAGGGTAGACCGGGCGATCGCACCTCGCCGCAGGTCGACTTCGGACACGGGCCACTTAAGCGACCCGTTCCGTACTATCAGAATAACCGAGCGGTGTTATCGTCGACCTCGACGGTTCGATTAATTATCAGGCGTATTCAGCCCACTACCAACCCTTTACGTGAAGCAAGATGAGGGTTCAATGGGGGAAAAGACGAAGCGAAGCGGGAGAACAGTTCAACAATAAAGCACATTTATTCGCGACGAACGGAAAGCACACAAATACAATTCCACCAAATGCACACAAAAAAGAAAACACAATTCCATTTACACAAAAAGCAAATATAAAAGTGAAAACACAGTGCAGAGCTAATACCGACTACCGAGCACACGGCAACACTTATACAATTCTACTTCACAGACGGCGCCGACAACACATACCCAAAACCAAGGAAAAGAAATACCCTCAAGAATGAGGTAGGCCTGGGGCCGAGACCGGGTCGGGCCTACCCGTCTGGTGATGAGACGCGGAGCGACGATGGCCCCGCAACCCGCGGGCCTCGTGGACAGTGCCTGGCAGGGGGGTGGGAACGGGGCCCCCTTGGTCGCACTATCTCAGCGCGGGGGGGGAAACAGGAGGGGGGTGGCTGATGCTCGGGGTATAGAGGATCTTTATTATGTGCGACGAGCGTCTCCACCTCGGCCAGGTCGCGCTGTCGGCCTCCCTCGGGTGCAGCTTCCTGCACGACGCGAGCACCCCCTCGCCTGGTGTCGCCGCCTTTCCACAGCTCCGTCCCCTCCGTTCCGACTCCAACGCACACGACGAGCAGCTCCACCGCCCGCGAAGTCTTGACCCTTTGCTTCCGACTCTCCTCTTCTTGACTCTCCGACCCGTTCTGCTGACTCTCTCGTTCCTGTTCTGCTGACTCCCTTCTGACTGACGAACACCGCTCCTTTTATCCCCCGTAACTTCGCCTTGACCCCCTCCTTTGACCTTTCACCTCGCTCCCCATTGGCCCGAGAAAAAGTGGGCGTGAAGGCTTTTTTATCCACAAATTTGCATATATCGATCGTTCTGGAGGCGGGGCCAAATCGCCCCTCGCTCACCGATTGGACGGCAAAAGTGGGCGTGTGTCATTTTTGATCCGTTTTTGAAGCAGAAAATCCGTGATTTTGTACACGCTGTTCAACGTGCGCCCTACACGAGTCCAGCATCGGTGCCCATGAGTGGCGCGAGATGACGGTGATGCGATGGTGGCGAGTTGTGACGGTAAAGGTCGTGGCGGTTGTGGTGAAGCGGCGGCGTTGTGGTTGGTGGTTGTTGTTGTGGTTGTGATCATGGCGGTTGGTCCAAAATAAAGATAGTAAAAGAAGAACGGCTATCCTGAAGAGTCGCAGCACGTATAAATGACATGTATTCCCACTAGACAACGGGTTCGGGCCTAACTACACATGTACTTACCGAGATACCTCACCTAAGGGACCTGAATGGTGGTTTGCGAATCTGGTAACCACAACAATATATATATATGTGTATATATATATATATATATATATATATATATATATATATATATTTATATATATTTATATATATATATGTTTATATATATATATGTATATATATATATATGTGTATATATATATATATGTATGTGTGTGTATATATATATGTGTATATATATATATTTGTATATATATATATATGTCTATATATATATATATGTGTATATATATATATATATGTATATATATATATGTATGTATATATATATATATATATGTATATATATGTATGTATATATATATATATATATATATATATGTATATATATATATATATATATATATATATATGTATGTATATATATATATGTATATATATATATGTATGTATATATATATGTATGTATATGTATATATGTGTATATATATATATATATATATATATATGTATATATATATATATATATACACACACAGTCAACCCCCGCTTCATCGCGGTTCACCTATCGCGCCCCCGGTTCATCGCGGGTTTTCCCTTGGAACGTAACTAATTTTTTTCTGCGGATTCCCCCGGTACATCACGGTGATAATATATAAAATATAAATTATTTAAGCAATAAATTATAACGCGTGGTGCTCGACCAGTCACACAACGAGACAAAGTTTTGCTTGTGAACTACGAATATTTTCTACGTTTTTTTTTCTCCAAGCCCCACGATGCCGCCCAAATGCCCTGCACCTTCTAAGGCTTCTGGCAAGGAACCGAAGCGCCAGAGGAAGGTCCTGGGACGCTCCAGGAGAAGGTTAAGGTAAAGGTGCTCGATATATGCTTCGGGAAGGAAAAAGGTTTGCTGCCGTTGGACGAGCACTGCTCATACCCAGCACCTCAAAAATAGACCAGACCAGACTAGTCGATCTCCGGCACCTCAAACCCAATCACTGCCAAACCGACCAAACCAGACTAGTCGATCTCAGGCACCTCAAACCCACACCGACCAGACCAGATGAATCGATTTTCTGGGGGAGGCGTCCATTCATCGCGGATTTTCACTTAGCGCGTGGAGGTTTGGAACGTAACCCCCGCGAGAAACGGGGGATTACTGTATATATCACCTGGCCAATTGCTCCAAAATTTACTCGACCGCATTATTTTAACACATGTTACTAGTTGAACATCACTTCATTTTTTTAACCCTTTGAACCCTGAGCTCATTGGACATTTCAGCTCCACCAACCACCCTGGCCTTCCCTTGGGGAAAATCCGGCTGGTCAGGTATATGGAGGTTTGAATAGCAGCTGGTAAAATGGCCGCTGGTGTTCAAAGGGTTAGTTATTTTATCAAATCGATGTTAAAACCAAAAATATCACCGCTCTCTGGCTGCAGGGAGAGTTGCGCAGCTTGGCTTGCGCTTCGGCCATTCTTTGTCGAGAATCGAATCAATTGCATTTCATCACTTATATTGCACATGCAGGATGGAAATGATTATGCAAGGGGTCCATAGTTGCCACAAGACAACACCGAGTAGAAGTAGTCATTGCACGATCCAGTGTGACCTCAAGCAAGGAAATGAGGTCATTTGGCCCATCATTGCCTCGGTGCACTCCCGGGTTAATGTTTGCTCTGGCTTTAAACATACATCTTGATGGTTCACTGAATTGCAAGTCACCCAGTCTTAATCGGGTGACTCAACTTGTCATATTATTTGTCGATTACAAGGCCAAAAAGTAGGTTCCTGTTTTTCTGAACGAGCTTTTTAAAATACAACGTGGCCATATAAATGATTGAGCATCTGTTTCATTATTCCCTTCTCCGGCAAGTTTCATGCCAACAACTAATGAGTTTGTTTTCCACTGTTCCGTCGCACCTCTGTTCGGCTTTGGGTTCACATCTGCCGGGATCTCTGTGAGGCTGTGGGTGGACAGTTATTGTTTCGTATCGTTGGAGAATTTATGAAACTAAATATTACTCATTATGTAAGCTGATTAATTAAAAAAAAAATTTCTCCTTTTGCAGAACGAGTCACAAAAGATTAATGTGTACCTGAACCAATGATTTACTACATGTGATGACGTGTGGAATGAAAATAGAAAGAGGAGGGTGAGGGTGCACCGGGCTCAAGGGAATGATGATGATTTGGAAGTCTGGTCCGTTGATTCGTAATTACTTTGCGGCCTTGTCATTTTCTCCAGGCACCTGCACAACTCGAGCCATGCCCTGCCATTTGTTATCGTGTCTGAAGAAGCCATTGCCAAGGGGATCCGTAGGATCGTGTGTGTGACTGGAACGGAGGCCCAGAAGGTGGAATTTTGAACCTTCTGCTGCGTCTACATTCAGCGTATATGGTGTACTCTTACCGCGCCTCCATCAGCAGGTTTCAGCCATTCGTGACATGCCTCAGTCTGGGTTGTATCTCCTTTTAGCGGCATGATGTCATCACGTTCTTTTTGTGGGCACTGTAATGGTGGACGATGTGGATCGCATTCTCTTGTTCTTGTTGTTGCTTATTTACCTTGTGTGGTATAATTGGTGTCCAAAGTGGATGACCTGGGATGAGGACTGCATGGAAGATGATCTGCATTGCCCAAATATTTGAATGGAAAGGCGAAAACGTCATTGGTGACGATGAGCGTACCCAGGCCCGGCCCAGAAGGCACAAAAGCTTAAACCTGGGCTGGATTTTTGTCATCGGACCACAAATTATGGTCAATGGAGATGCAACCGGGATCTGTCCCAAATGACTCGAACCTGCAAATGGAGATGAGGCATAAGCAATGATTGCAATAATCGATTTATCATATCTGTCACTGTGTGGAAATTATTGACTGCCCCTCCCCACCTCCACCCCTCCCCACCTCCACCCCTCCCCACTTCCGCCCATCACCACCTCCGCCCCTCCCCACCTCTGCCCCTCACCACCTCCACCCCTCCCTACCTCTGCCCCTCACCACCTCCACTCCTCCCCACCTCTGCCCCTCCCCACCTCTGCCCCTCCCCACCTCTGCCCCTCCCCACCTCTGCCCCTCCCCACCTCCAATCCTCACCACCTCCGCTCCTCCCCACCTCCACTCCTCACCACCTCCGCCCCTCCCCACCTCTGCCCCTCACCACCTCCAATCCTCACCACCTCAGCTCCTCCCCACCTCCACTCTTCACCACCTCCGCCCCTCCCCACCTCTGCCCCTCCCCACCGTCCTCCACTCCTCACCACTTCCACCCCTCCCCACCTCTGCCCCTTACCACCTCCGCTCCTCACCACCTCCACTCTTCACCACCTCCGCCCCTCACCACCTCCACTCCTCACCACCTCCGCTTCTCTCTTACCCCACCCTCCCCTCCCCTCCCAACTTCCCTCCATGCATGCCAGTCAGGGCTCTTTTTCATTTTTTTTCATCTATCTCTATCTCTCTCTCTCTCCCCCTCTCCTTCTCTCTCTCTTTCTCTCTCCCCCTCTCCTTCTCTCTCCCCCTCTCCTTCTCTCTCCCCCTCTCCTTCTCTCTCTCTCTCTCTCTCTCTCTCTCCCCCTCTCCTTCTCTCTCCCCCTCTCTCTCTCTCTCTCTCTCTCTCTCTCTCTCTCTCTCTCTCTCTCTCTCTCTCTCTCTCTCTCTCTCTCTCTCTCCTTCTCCTTCTCCTTCTCCTTCTCCTTCTCCTTCTCCTCCTTCTCCTTCTCCTTCTCCTCCTCCTCCTCCTCCTTCTCCTTCTCCTTCTCCTTCTCCTTCTCCTCCTTCTCCTCCTTCTCCTTCTCCTTCTCCTTCTCCTTCTCCTTCTCCTTCTCCTTCTCCTTCTCCTTCTCCTTCTCCTTCTCCTTCTCCTTCTCCTTCTCCTCCTCCTCCTCCTTCTCCTTCTCCTTCTCCTTCTCTTCTTCTCCTTCTCTTCTTCTCCTTCTCTTCTTCTCCTTCTCTTCTTCTCCTTCTCTTCTTCTCCTTCTCTTCTTCTCCTTCTCTTCTTCTCCTTCTCTTCTTCTCCTTCTCTTCTTCTCCTTCTCTTCTTCTCCTTCTCCTTCTCTTCTTCTCCCTCCCCCTCTCCTCTCTCTGTCTCTGTCTCTGTCTCTCTCTCTATCTCTCTCTCTCTGTCTATCTCTCTCTGTCTATCTATCTCTGTGTGTCTCTCTCTCTCTCTGTGTCTCTCTCTGTCTCTCTCTGTGTCTCTCTGTGTCTCTGTCTATCTCTCTCTGTCTCTCTATCTCTCTCTGTCTCTCTGTCTCTCTATCTCTGTGTCTATCTCTATCTCTCTCTGTCTATCTATCTCTGTGTGTCTCTCTCTGTATCTTTGTCTCTCTGTCTATCTCTGTGTCTCTGTCTCTCTATCTCTGTGTCTATCTCTATCTCTCTCTGTCTATCTATCTCTGTGTGTCTCACTCTGTATCTTTGTCTCTCTGTCTATCTCTGTGTCTCTGTCTCTCTCTGTGTCTCTCTGTGTCTCTCTGTGTCTCTCTGTGTCTCTCTGTCTCTGTGTCTCTCTGTGTCTCTCTGTCTCTCTCTGTGTCTCTCTGTGTCTCTCTGTGTCTCTGTCTCTGTCTATCTCTCTCTGTCTCTCTATCTCTCTCTGTCTCTCTATCTCTGTGTCTATCTCTATCTCTCTCTCTGTCTATCTATCTCTGTGTCTCTCTCTGTGTGTCTCTCTGTCTCTGTCTCTGTCTCTCTCTCTCTCTTTCTCTCTCTTTCTCTCTGTCTCTCTCTGTCTCTGCCTCTCTCACACACACTCGCATAACAGTGGGTTGATATCGAATGTGGGCGGTGACATATCCATCTACGCATCAGCGTCAAGTTCTACTTTGTCGTTAATTTAAACGGGACAAACTTTCACTGTGGATGTAGTCAGAGCTGCAGCAATGCAGGCATGACCCTTGAACTCCCAACCCATCCCATCAAGGGTGATGCAGAGATATAAATCAATGTTGCACTTCTTAAGCTGGGAGGTGTCTGTGTGTGTTGTTTGATTCCAACCACCCTCCGTTAACATCCACCAGCTAATGCTGGCACATGGGTTCCCACGTTAAGGTCCAGCCGAGGGACAGCACACTTTGTGATGCAACGCCCTGCGTGGGAAACACCACGATGGCACTTTCTAGTTGGGAAAAGAATCATAAAACCCAGGCCAGACAGCTGTAAGGGGTATGTGCTACCTGTGTACCATCCTGTCAGACATGGTTACATACAGTGTAGACTAATTTAAGTGTGATATCAGTTGAGTGTGTTATGTGGTGGAGCACCACAAACACCGTGTGGTTAAACTTGCAAACAAATCGGTTTAATATCAAGGATTGGAAATGCTGTGAATTGTTCCTGGCAGGCGTTGCGTAAGGCCGAGGCATTTACTCGCAGCATTGCGGAACTTGCCGAAAGGGTGAAAAGCCAGAATGCTCCGAACAAGGAGGTACAGAAGGAGATTGCCGAACAGGTGGAGGTGAGTCATGGTGTGAGACCGCCATGCTTGTTGTGTGGTCGTATGGCAGCTTAGCTGCCGGGGTAGCTATCATTTCTTGAAGCGCAACTGTGTCGCTGATGCAGTGCCCCTCTACCAGTACACACACACACTGGAACTGGTACTCATTTCGCCGACCTCGGAAGGATGACAGGCGCCATGCTTGTGATGATGCGAGGATCGTTTTGTTTATCTTGTTTAACTCGTGCAAGTGTACAACAACAGGGAAGACTGTCTTTAAAACGATGCACATTTGTCTTTTTTTTTCTTTTTTTTTTTTTTACAATATGAACATAACCAGATATTTAGATGTTGAAAGTTAACTCAAAAGGAGTTGAGATGGGAAGTCTGTTCGTGACCGGCTTTCCTTTACATTTCAAATTGTTCGTGTTAGCTCCTGGGCCCAGCTGTGATTCCCCAGTGGCGCAAGGACTCGATGCGTGAGCAGTTACACAGGTTGAAGAAGGCCATGGATGACTTGGATCGTGCCAACAAAGCTAACTTGCAGAAAAAGGTGAGACGATGTCAACAAAACAGGAAGTTCTCATTCTTTTTTTGCCCCCTCTAATATTGGAGTAAAAATCCACCTTCTTAGGTTTTCTATGCTCTATCGTGTAGGTCCCGGAACCATGGTCTGATCAATGGCACAAAAGTGTTTTTTAATTTAAAAAAGCAAAATATAGAATGTTGTCGTGGGGGGGGGGCTTGCGTGGGGAGGGGGGTGGCGTTGCAAATCTTCACATGATCATATGTTGTAATGAATTCTGTTGTACTGATTGCATCTTTCTCTCTGCTCATTTGACAATATCTGAGCCTGGCCGATGCTACGAGGACATTGCTATCATGTATATGTGTGTTCGTGCGTGTGCGCCCATGCACACCCACACACACGTGTTCTCGAGCCAGCCATAATATAACACATCTTGTGCATGAATCACCGCACCTTGATGTTGTTTTTTTTTATGGAGCAATCACATCTCAAGGCCAGACTGAACAGGTGTCGTCCTGTTAACGGAACTAAATCTGGCTCACAAGCGATGGACTGTCTTTGTTCTCATCGTCGTCCTTCATTGTACTCACTGCATCATTGACAATGTGAATGGCAAATAATATCTGTGATAACCGGTTAATTTTGGTGCAGTTGAGGGTCATCGATTCTCAAAGTTCAGCTCGTACGGTTCAGAGGGGCAGCAGTTCGTTCGGCGATGCTGGAGGAAATTCCACCCCGACTGCACGGATCGGTACCATCTGTTATCTGCAGGACCAGATGGTGTGGATTTTCTTAATTTGGTCATTGTCTTTTTTTATCACAGGTTTTGGATCGGACTCGCCAAGTGATCGAGAGCGAGCCGGACAAGACCGTCGTGGTGCTCGAGATGGAAGAAGGTGCACCAGCCAAGGTGCTTGAGTGTGGGTTTTTGGGGGTTTGTTAAGATGGGTAAGGGTGGGAATGCAATTGGAATGGCAAGAATATAATCTTTAAAAGAAGCATTGCAAGTCTGTTGAACCCAAATATCGACGTTGCTCGTCCCATTGATCTGAGTGTTGATTCCTTTTATAACCTGGTGTAAATTTCAGGGCCTGTGGCTTTGTTTCTTTTAACATTCTTTGATTTGTTATTTTGGCAGGCACTCAGTGAGGCCCTGAAGCTTTTCAAAAGCCTCTCTCCACAGACATCTGTCATGCTGTTCAGTGTAGATTCCGATGTGGGGAAGATCACTTGCCTTTGTCAAGTCCCTGAAGTAAGCGCTACTGGGCACACCGACTCGTTGAAACTGCTAATGGTGCACTCGGTTGTTTCTCATGATTTCTCACGAAGAAAGTGTCCTTTAGAGTCTAATGACACCAATTGTGTGGACCGGTCGTTGTGTCGGCTTCTCTCATTCAGGAAGTCCCCCATCATCCGGAAAACTAAACAAACCGTGGAATCGTGTTTGGAAGTACACTGACATGTTGCCTCTTTGCACAACACTAAATTCAACGTGAAACCAAATTGGTGTGAATACCTTCGACGAGGTTGATAAAAGTGCGGGTTCCGTATGCTTAGATTGACACAAAACAGGCCGTGGACGCAGACGAGAGAACATCATGCACATGCGCACGCTGGTGACTGTGGTTTTATAAAGTCACTCCTCAGCATGGTGATCCACCTTAGCTTTTAAGCTTCGTGTTGGCTTCACGGTTAAGGCGGCTGCCTCAAGATATTAGAGTCTCCAGTTTGAGCCCCTGTCGTGCCGTTGAAATAACACCTGGTGGGTTGACTCGGTCTGTCATCCTTCCGAGGTTGGCAAAATGAGTACCAGCTTACTGCATCAGCGGCACAGCCGCGCTTCCGGAAAATGATGCAACCAGCAGCCACAGGCTGCACATGAAACAACAACAACCACCTTGGCTTTGCACAAACTTCAGAAGAGTTTTACTCCTTCATATCGCTTGCAGCTTCTTTGTTTCATTACAGGAACAAAGCTTGTAGAAGAGCAAGGTAGAACTGACAGTGGGACAAGCGTTAAGGGAACGAATGAACAGGAAAAGAGGAGCGTGATGAGGGGAGGAAATACTGAAAATAGCAAGTTAGATGGTTGGGTTAGGAAAGGTTAATGGGGGTAATAAAAGATGATGTGTCAGAATTTGGGATGAGAAGAGATGGCGGTGCACTTGAAACCCTGGAGGGAAGAGTGAGACAGGACAGCCTCTAGAAGGTGGTTCTTTCAATGGGAGAAGTGAGGAATAAGAGTTGAGGTGTGCAGTCTGCCTGGATTTTGGAAGTTTAACCAGAAGGGGGTTACTGGAAGTTGTAGACATCCTTGAATAGATACGGAGTGTCTGAGGACGGAGAGCATCGGGAGCGATATCGTAGATTGGTGGAAAACGTGCAGACCACCGACCTGCTTGTGATGTGAAAGAAACAGATCTTTTGCTTCGGCCTCATTGCAGGAGATTCCATGATGTTACGATGTTATCAACGTAAAACGGTCCCCATAGCGACCCACAGGTCAACCTGAACCGTAACACAACTAATTGCCTGTACATGAGGGGCAATGGAAATACTGCTGCAGGTGATGCAAGACTTCGTGCACCGTTTTACAAAGTTTTACTTTTGTGAAGATCGGCCATATATTTTGAAGATATTGGAGGACTTTAGAATCGGTCAGAATTGTATGGCCTATTGTTTTGGTAAATGGAGGAGGGGACATGGGGATGGGAGGAGGGAAGGGGAGGTTGGTGGGGGGGGGTGCTTGGACCTTCAAAAGTTTTCCAAAGCAGATGTTTGCAAAGGTTCAATTGGCCTATTGTGAATATGCTGTTCGTGGAACGTTTTGAACACCCCTTGTAAATCACGTCATGATTTTGTGGGGGACACTGCTTATGGAAATGAAGCGTGCTTGTACTGTGTACCACTCCTTTTATGTCTCTCAACAGGCGGTCACCACAAGAGGCCTGAAAGCGCACGAATGGATCCAGCACATCGTGGCCCTGTTAGATGGTAAAGGAGGAGGCAAGGAATGTTCGGCCCAAGCCACAGGCCGGAACGTGAGCTGCGTAAACCAGGCGATAGAGCTGGCACAGGAGTTCGCTCAACTCAAGGTTGAAGCATAGGATGAAATCCGAGCTCATCTAGAAACCATCGTGCTCGATTGTTTAACTCTTGGTCACGAGCTGTTCTGACTCCACAGTCATGATGGCATGAGGTTGTGGGTATGGCATGCAGAGAATGCAGAATCTGCTGGGTTGTCTTGAAAGTGATTCTCGGGATCTCGTCCCTCTCACTCTACATTTTGTCTATACTTGAATATAGCATTTTCACCTGAGCATGTTGTTCAGGAAATATACCATTGTCATAATATGGATGTAACATGGTTTCTGGAGCCACTTACCTTTAACCGATGTTCCCTGTTCTTTCTTTTTCTTGCTCCTTTTGCAAAATAATGTTCAGTACTTGTTGGGATAATGGATACCACTTATCATGGAATTAAATTGTTGTTAATTATATTTGGCTGCTGATCTGCTTTGTGTATCGTTAAAAGACTCGCTGTTCTGTTGAATCGTGCAGTGAGAATTGCAACGATGGAATTGTCGTAATGTACACAGTACTGTATTTAGATATTCTGGTGCACTTGTGTAATGGTGCAGTGAATATGCTAGGTTCGAATAAATGGGATTGTAAGGTCATCCCCACGTTTTATTATACGAAGGTCGAGTCTCATGGAAGAGCTCGATGACAAAGGGACAGAACAGGTAGACGAGGTACAGAGAAAATTAAAAGGACAATGAAGCTGGGTCTGCCGTCGGAGTTGGAATTCCTAATCATCATAAAATTGAGTGAATCGGTTGCATTTTGAAATTTGATTCGAAGTGCAGAACTCTTAAATGGGGGAGTTTTGTCGATGCGTTTGAAATTTGCGAGGTATTCGCACAGGTGTAATTTCCTATTTCCATTGCCAAAATGTCAGGAGGATATCGATGAATCGCCTGAGATATGCACGCCACTTGAAAGCGTTATTTGACCAGCGTTTTGATTTTCGTGCCCACGACGAACACTCTCCCCCCACAACCGTTCAATACCATCGGCTTCTCACCTGTCAAACCACCGGTCTCTGTGGAGACTGCCGCCCCACGCGCTTCCAGCATCGGGCTTATCGAGTCGTTTGCCCCACTTGTTGTCTCAGCTCTTTGATCATATTGTGAAACAACTTTGATTCCTGATCATGAATTGCTTTTAGAGCCTTTGACAATGATCTGAGTTTGTCGAACACAAAATTACTTAATTATTAATTTCATTATCCATTCATAGTTCGAAGACTCTTTGGATATTGACGTCACTCATCCATTATTATGAATGTCCCACAAAGTTGTTCTCATCGTCCAGACACTTGACGTTCCTCTCGATGTGTGCGGAGGTATCACCAGGGGGCGCAAAAGGTAAGATATTCAATTGTTCTTTAATTTTTTTTTAAACAATCAGAGGAAGTTTATGATTAGTTATGTTGAATGTTTTAGATTCATCATGAGTTTGGCTGCTTGATTGCCATCTTTCAACAATGTTAAAAGGCAGAAAAATAGAAAAGGGAGAAAAATATTGGAAATGAAATTGAGGGTTTTGGTTTACGGTGGATTTCCACATGTGAGCATTTTTTTTTTTTTTTACAAACAAAGTTTTCATTCGTGTGCAATTTCCTGTGGATTGTGGGAATTCCTGGGTAGCTTTTGGAGTTTCACTACCATTCAGTGTAACTCAATAAGGAGGCTGGATTTGCTCTTTATCCAGCAGTGAACAAAAATTGGAGTTAAGGTTCGATTTCCTTTCGTGATTTTATACATCATTATCTGATGTGTGTATATATATATATATATATATATATATATATATATATATATATATATATATATATATATATATATATATATATATATCTTGTTCTAACCACTCACTCACTGACTGACAGATATTAAAGTTCGGTACCTTCTTGGTGATGTACGAAAGCTGAAATTTTGCGTACCGACAGACATCGAAGCTGATACACGGGAAAAATCACAAAACCGTTGGAAAGAGTCTGCAAATGAAAAAAATAAATGCAGGTGAGTGACCGGAGACAATGGGGAACCACGGTTCGTGATTGCTTACAATGTGAAGGCATGCCCCCTAATTTAATGTGCCATGCCCCAAAACCATATGCTAGCAAATACCACCTGTCACTTCACTGATTGGAATACGAAGAGAGAGATAGAGTGGGGAGTGGGTGGGGGGGGGAGTGTGGGGCTAGGAAAGGAAGGAAGAGTGAGGAAGGGGAGAGGGAGGGGGAGTGAGCAAAGATTATGTTATGTTATGCTCCATGATCACTCACATATACACATACACACACACACTTCCATGTATTTACATCACTAGTACGGGCCCATAGGGGCAGGCCCATAGGTGCGTGCCCGTAGGTGAGTGCCAGTATGTGCAGCCCTCTCTCGCCCCCTCTTTCTCGCCCCCTCTTTCTCGCCCCCTCTTTCTCGCCCCCTCTCTCGCCCCTCTCTCTCGCCCCCCACCTCTCCCCCTTTCTCACCCCCTCTCTCTCCCCCTCTCTTGCTCCCCCTCTCTCCCCCTAGTCTCGCCCCTCCTCTCTCGCCCCTCTCTCTCGCCCCCACTCTCATCCCCCCCCCTCCCGTCCCCTCTCTCGCAGATATTGGTCGACAGATAAATGGCCGTAACTTGGGAACCACTCGTCCGATTAATATCAAACCTTGAAAAGGCACATCCACGAGTCCCCAGCAATATTCCTGGCAATATTAATCAAATCGGACCGTCAATCGTGCAAAAAATAAATAAATAAACATTAATTGTGACGTCATTCGTGATGTCATAGCACCGTCTCTTGTCATTGATTGACAGATAAATGGCCGTAACTTGGGAACCGCTCGTCCGATTGACATCAAACCTCGAAAAGGCACATTTGCGGGGCCCTGGCAATATTCCTGGCAAGTTTCAATCAGATCGGACCGGTGGTTGTCGAGAAACGGCGGTCACAGACAAACAAACAGACAGACAGACACACACACACAGATTGCTGGAATTATAGATAGATAGATAAGTTCCTAGAAAATATTTTAAAAAACGATGTTTCAATAAAATAAATGCGTTCCTGACAGAAAAAAAAACAATGAGTGGAAATTTTTCAAAGTTTCTTTACTTTCCCTAATCGTCCCATTATGTTAATTGTTTGTTCATTAAATTTGATCTTTAACTTATTTTGCCTTCCTAACTCCGGAGATTCCCCACAGAGAACCCAGCCGTGGCCTTCTTCATGGCGATCCCATTGGTCAATTACTTGGCGAAAAATTTTTTCGCCAAGTATGTTGGTTTGTCGCGTCTGTCTCTGTCTGTCTGTCTGTCTGTCTGTCTGTCTGTCTGTCAATTTTTGGTCACAGTTTTCAAGCAATCCTTCTGAAATTTTTTTTTGTGTACGTCGGTGACTGGCCAAGGATAGCGACGATTAATTTTCGTGAAGGTCCGGATCCAGATGTGAGAATATTTTACGTGATTCTTCACCGTTGAGAGATTGGGCCAAAAACGAATGTATAGCACGATATCTCAAGAAGTTGTGAACGGATTTGGTTGAAACTTGATGGACAGGTTGGGTGTGCGATGAGGAAGAATTGATTCGATTTTGGTGAAGATCTGAATCCAGATCCTGATACGAGAATTATTTAATTTTGAAGTGATTCTTCACCATTGAGAGATTGGGCGAAAAACGATATACAGCATGATATTTCAAAAATTGTATTTGGCCCGATATCTTCTCATGCATCAGGCATTATTTGGTGGAGGTATGTGATCTACCGAGTGCCCATCTAGTTGAACACATATTTACAGGCAAAACGCACAGGAAAGCAAACTTAACCCGAACATGTATTCCCCTTACACATACTGAATTGGACAAAAGACATATTGCCATCATTCAATCCGGGAATAAGAGACAAGAACTATTGAGAAGCAAGAAAAAACGGAGCATTGGGGTCGACTCCTCTCACCTCACCCAATCCAACAGGGCTGGTCATGGTCAGGTCAGGTCAGGTCTGGGAGCATGTACCGGAGCAGCATGTCGCTGCGTCAACCTGCAGGAAACACGAGGAACATGGTCGGCCCATTGGCTTCCTTCACTCATGAGGCTCTCTTGCTGAGAGAATCTGGTGAACAGGATCAGCATCAGGAAAACGAGCGACATGTCCATATAGCTGCATCTGACGCTCACGGACTATGCAGGTAACAAATCTCATTTGAGTCTCTCAGCAACCGCTCTTTGGACACAAAGTCCGACCAGCGATAGCCAAGGATTACCCGAAGAGACCTGGTACCAAAGGAATAAGTCTCCATGTCAGATCCCTCTTCAGAGTCCAAGTCTCACATCCATAGAGCAAGACTGGAAGCACCAAGGACCTGAAGACTGGGACTTTCGTTGTCCTGCACAGGTACAGACAGTGCCACACCCCATGATCTAGTGAATCCATGACTCCCCAGGTATGACCCAGATGTCTGTTGACCTCTGGCTCAGAACCAGCAGAGACATATCACTGCTAAGGCAAGTGAATCTCTCCATGACCTCAATATCCTCACCACAAACAGGTACAGACAAGATAGCAGCATCCAAGATGTCATTGAAAGCCTGGATCTTAGTTTTGATCCAGGAAACCCGTAATCCCAGTGGCTCTGACTCCTCATTCAGCGCCTCAAGGGCCCACAAAAGGATAGCTAGAGTTTCCGCAAAGATGACTATCATCTGCGAAATCAAGGTCAGAGATCTTGAGATTCCCAAATGATGCAACGCAGTTTGATCTCTCCGACATCCTCCCTAGAATCCAGTCCACACAAGCGCTGAAAAGTGTGGGGACCAGTACACACCTCTGACGAACTCCAGTAACAACTGCAAATAAGTCGGAGAATCTTACAGCACTCTCAGTACCAGAGTATAGTTCAGACATCAGGTTGATCAGCTTTGGTGGCACCTGGGCCAGTCCAAATATAATTGGGGGGGGGGTGGGTGGTGGATTGGAAGAGACTGATGGGCTATTGAAAGGATTGGAAGTAGCAGAGGAGGGAAAGACATCACATTGGGGATACACAAACGAACCTCAACGCATGTCCCCCAAACCCTCAGATAATGCACTAAGGTCTACCTGCCACATAAACTAATGAAATAACTAATTTTCAGGACATCCAACATGTATTCGAATGCCTTCCTCCAGGGTACATTTCCAAAACCATATATATATTGTTTCGAATCTGGAAAGCATGATCACACTCAACATTCAGGTCCTTTAGCTCAGTTATTTCGGTAAGTATGTGTTTTATAGATAGCTCCCCTTCCCTTGTCTAGTGGGTAAATCAATGTAAATGTGCTGTGATTAATTTTAATAGTTAGGAGTTTTATCGGAATTATTTCAAGAGAAGAACAATGCTGCAGCGGAGAATGACCACCTCCGCCCCGAGATTCTGAGACGTAAACAAGAATGACGGTTAGAAAAAGGCTGCAGAGAAGAGCAACGATCCCCCGTCCTGAGATTCTCCACGAGCTGAGGAGGGGGAGCGCGCCGGAGCGCATA
Organism: Eptatretus burgeri; assembly: GCF_056783735.1. Taxonomy (NCBI): domain Eukaryota; kingdom Metazoa; phylum Chordata; class Myxini; order Myxiniformes; family Myxinidae; genus Eptatretus; species Eptatretus burgeri. Next base: position 95,194,606 of record NC_140971.1, read on the forward strand.
AAAGGAAGAAAAGGAGCCAGCCAGTGAGTGAGAAGGAGTGAGCAGAGGGCAGTGAACAGCGAGCCAGCCAGAGAGGAGAAGCGAAAGGCAAGCGAGAGAGAAGCCAGCCAGTGAGAAGTGAGGAAGGAGCGCTGATCTTGCTGGAGCGCTCACCATGTTGGAGCGCTCGTGTTGCGGGAGCGCTTGTATCCAAAGGCCTGGACTGGTCTTGCCGCTGCCGTCTGGAACGTCTTCTTCCTCCTCCTCCTCCTCCTCCTCCTGAAAGACCATCCGCCGCCAGAGCCGGAAGGGTTGCGTACCGTCTCCGGAGTGAATGGAGTCGAGGTTTTGGTGGCCGGGACGGGCGCAAAACCGAGTCATCCTGAAGACCGCACGAGGCGGACAGGTCCAAAATAGATCCTGGTCTCAGCTCCACTATCCTCCGAGCTGAAGGCCAAAATAAAGGCATCAGCCACCACTTCTTGTGTGTGTGTGTGTGTCCGTGGGCCCGTCCTCTAAGTAGTAAACTGTTAAGTGCTTGTGCCTGTACATACGTGCATTGTCTGATATTCGGTTTAATTCTGCCTCTTACGTGCTCCCCTAATTCCCCCCATTATTGTTGAATAAATACCCGATTGTTAAATGTATCAGCTCGTTTTGTGTTTCTTTCATTGGTTCGACATGACGCGTGATTGAGGATTAGTAAAAGCTATTACGGCCCTAAGGGGACATTTGGACCGACGGTTCTTGGCGATTAAACCGCTCGGAATCGCACACAGAACGAGCGCGCTAAGCGGCTCGTTTTCGTACGAGTTCCATCGAGGGTGAATTTCCCCGGTAGTTGGACCACGTGGGTATTTAGGTAAATTGAAATTGGCAATCGACCCTAGCCCACGTGGTCTATCCATTGGCGAATTTCGGTCCGATAGAGGGCCCGTCGACTCCGGACTTATCCGGGGCGACGACCTATACATTCTGGACGATCGGTCAGGCCGACTTGCAGCTCCATCTCGCGATCGTGCTCGCGGCCTATACCCGGCCCCGCAACAATATATAGAAATATATATGTATATGTATATATGTATATATATATATATATATATATATGTATGTATATATATGTATGTATATATATGTATGTATATATATATGTATGTATATATATATGTATGTATATATATATATGTATGTATATATATGTATGTATATATATGTATGTATATATATGTATGTATATATATATATGTATATATATATATATATATATATATATATATATATATATATATATATATATATATATATATATATATAATATAACCAGTCTCGGTGGCATAATGGTTTGAGCGTCAGCTCTGAGGCAGGTCGCTCAGTGGTTTAAACCCCAACTGAGACATTCCAAAGACATTATTAAAGAAAATGATACATGTTGCTTCGTTTGATGCTGGGAAGGCAATAGCAACCCAACCAGTATAACCCTTGCCAATAAACTGCTTCGGCAGCACCAACACTCTGTAAAGAGTACGATACATCAAAATCCAGGTCAAGAAGGTCATTCTAGTATTCCATAGGCAGGGTGAGGCATCAGTGTGTGTGCCTTCCCTGGGTGGACATTAAGCTGGGTGTCCCTTCTGCCAGCATCAGCTGGTGAACATTAAAGATCCCATGGTGTCGCTCACAAAGAGGCGGCGAGCTATCGTCGGCACCAGGAACACTTGAAATTCCTATCATAATTCCTGCTGGGAAGGCAATGGGGAAATTCTCCCCACCCAGCATGTACAGTACAGTAGAGGACTTGAACACACACTTTCACAATGTCAATTTTTTTAAATAAGGTAATGGTCCTTATTATTATGATGGCCCATATAAGGCTTAGTGAAGCCCAAAGATGGCCGATTATCAGGATGGCCGACAGTGAAAATGGATGTCAACTTGGCTTCCATTGGGCCATGATCAGCAGATTGGTTGCACTCTTATGAAGTCCTGGCTCCTTCAACCTTTCCTTATGGATGAGTCGAGTTAGGCATGTGGTACCTGTCCCCACTCCATGAGCTGTTAAACAGAGATCCACTATTTTTTTTTTTTATTTGCAGACACAGTCGAGGCTCGTGGAAGACCTGTGATACCCCGTTTATCTGCTCTGCCGCCTCCCTCAACACTCTTAAATGCATATCACCCATCTTGGAGCTTTGTCATCTCTTAAGGTTTCCTTCCTGTTTCTTCACTTCATCCACTCGCACTCGGATCTCTTCTAAAAGACCCTTGCTCATCCATATTCCTCAATGGACCTAAACTCCTCTTGACCTTTTCTTCCCCCCCTTAATATCCTAAAAAGGATGTCTCACTGGTACGTTTAATATTCTTGGCTCTGTCTTTATCATATTCCCTTTTGGCCTGCCGAGTTATTTTCTTAACTAGTCTCCGTTTCCTCCCACACCGATGTGAGTCAGACTCGAGTCCCACGATGTTCAACTTCATAAACGTCTCCTGCTGATCCCGAATTACATTGAAAATGACCTCCCTACTCAACCACGCTCTGTCTCTTTCTCTCTGATCTTCCTTTCCACATCACTGGAGTTTACATCCTCTACAACCCGACACATTTGCTCCTCGGAGGTTGCTCCCGATACAGACCGTCCACCGATTCACTTTACCCAATCTAAAACTCCCAAATCACTTCTCATAGTTTTCCCGCCAAATATCCAACAGCGTCGCTGACCTCCACATGACTATGTATTTCGACATACACTCGTTGAATTGAACAACCATCAAAGTTTGCAAGGAAATTTTTTTCCAAATCGAAATGCCAGGCTGTGCACAACCGACGCTCCATCGCAAATTTGTAGTTAAACGGGGTAAATATCCGGCGTGAAAGTTTTAAAACCAATTCGGAAGAAACAAGTACCTGCACTGAGCAAGATGAAAACTCTTGGAAACTCCGCCCCCTAGGGGGCGGAGTCTTAAACGACACGCCCCCTTTGACACGCCCCCTTTGGCACGCCCCACCCCTTTTTCCCCTTCCCCTTCCCCTTCCCCTGAAGACGGGCGGCGGAGTCGGCGCGATCACCGATCTGAGATCGTGTTCACGTCCTGGATTCCCACCTCACTCGGATTGGGATTGTATCCGCACCCGACAACGACCCGCTCCCCGCGGGATGTACTCGACCCGCATCACACTCGAGCGGCCCGAGGCTCCGGGCACCATGACCGCGTCGGACGCGGGAGACGCCACGGTGAGAGTCGGACACGGAGCGGGCTGTGTCTGTGTCTGTGTCTGTGTCTGTGTCTGTGTCTGTGTCTGTGTCTGACACGATTGGCGTTGTCCGTTCCGTCAATGGCGGAGCCGCCCTGTTTGTGGTGCCACGAGTCGGACGATTGCGTCGCTTTGTCGAAACGTCGTGAGGAGTCCACGTGGTGCCATCGGGTCCGGACTCTGGTCTTGCTCGACGGGTCGCGCCGCCTCCATGTTCCCGTCGATCCCACGACGTTGGCATCGGGAGTGGATTTCCCGTCCGTTTGGTTTGGCGTTTCCAATTTGTTGATGACTCGCACGGATCGACCTCTCTGTCATTGTTTCCTTTCGTGGACCCGAACTCGGGACCTTCAATCCATCTGTCGGTGACACACGAACCGGTTGTGTGTCACCAAGTGTTTATTTTTGTATTATTTCTATTCTTTCCTCCAATCACGAGGTGGGAAAGTCATTGCAAGCAATATCTTCTGATTCCCAACTCGAAGACCACCCCCTTCCAGCTGGAGGACCACCCCCCCCACCCCCTTCCATGTCGAGGAACCTCTCCCCCACCCCCTTCCAAGTCGAGGAACCTCTCCCCCACCCCCTTCCAAGTCGAGGACCCCTCCCCCACCCCCTTCCAAGTCGAGGAACCTCTCCCCACCCCTTCCAAGTCGAGGAACCTCTCCCCCACCCCCTTCCAAGTCGAGGAACCTCTCCCCCACCCCCTTCCAAGTCGAGGAACCTCTCCCCACCCCCTTCCAAGTCGAGGAACCTCTCCCCCAACCCCTTCCAAGTCGAGGAACCTCTCCCCCAACCCCTTCCAAGTCGAGGAACCTCTCCCCCAACCCCCTTCCAAGTCGAGGAACCTCTCCCCCACCCCCTTCCAAGTCGAGGAACCTCTCCCCCACCCCCTTCCAAGTCGAGGAACCTCTCCCCCACCCCCTTCCAAGTCGAGGAACCTCTCCCCCACCCCTTCCAAGTCGAGGAACCTCTCCCCCACCCCCTTCCAAGTCGAGGAACCTCTCCCCCACCCCCTTCCAAGTCGAGGAACCTCTCCCCCACCCCCTTCCAAGTCGAGGAACCTCTCCCCCACCCCCTTCCAAGTCGAGGAACCTCTCCCCCACCCCCTTCCAAGTCGAGGAACCTCTCCCCCACCCCTTCCAAGTCGAGGAACCTCTCCCCCACCCCCTTCCAAGTCGAGGAACCTCTCCCCACCCCCTTCCAAGTCGAGGAACCTCTCCCCCACCCCCTTCCAAGTCGAGGAACCTCTCCCCCACCCCCTTCCAAGTCGAGGAACCTCTCCCCCACCCCCTTCCAAGTCGAGGAACCTCTCCCCCACCCCCTTCCAAGTCGAGGAACCTCTCCCCACCCCCTTCCAAGTCGAGGAACCTCTCCCCCACCCCCTTCCAAGTCGAGGAACCTCTCCCCCACCCCCTTCCAAGTCGAGGAACCTCTCCCCCACCCCCTTCCAAGTCGAGGAACCTCTCCCCCACCCCCTTCCAAGTCGAGGAACCTCTCCCCACCCCCTTCCAAGTCGAGGAACCTCTCCCCCACCCCCTTCCAAGTCGAGGAACCTCTCCCCCACCCCCTTCCAAGTCGAGGAACCTCTCCCCCACCCCCTTCCAAGTCGAGGAACCTCTCCCCCACCCCCTTCCAAGTCGAGGAACCTCTCCCCCACCCCCTTCCAAGTCGAGGAACCTCTCCCCCACCCCCTTCCAAGTCGAGGAACCTCTCCCCCACCCCCTTCCAAGTCGAGGAACCTCTCCCCCACCCCCTTCCAAGTCGAGGAACCTCTCCCCCACCCCCTTCCAAGTCGAGGAACCTCTCCCCCACCCCCTTCCAAGTCGAGGAACCTCTCCCCCACCCCCTTCCAACTCGAGGAACCTCTCCCCCACCCCCTTCCAACTCGAGGAACTTCCCCCTCTAACCCTTGGTGTGCCCATTAGTTTTTTGTTGTGGAAATTTGTTATTGAAGTTGTCTCAGTTGGTTTGGAGTCCTCCATTGATTTCAGGGTTATCTCGATGAAGCTTTGTTGAGCGTGGAAGGAGACGGGACTTTATTGAGCGGAAAGGAGGTGATTACGAGGGGATATGATAGAGATGTTTGAGATAATGAAGGGTGTGGACACTATCGGTGAAGTGGAGATTTTCAGCAGGGTGGACAATGTTGCAACCAGGATCAGGGGCCATAACTTGAGGGTGGAGAAGATGAAGAGTCAGGACAGTTTTAAGGTCGGGGTCTTTCAGTTGGAGAGTGTCTATGTGTGGAAAGGTAGTTGGTGGCGGTTGTAGATTTGGGGTAAAGGGATAGTGACAGGACGTTTGTGTCTGTGTCATCGTCATCCCATCCCCTTTCCGTGGGGGGAGATGAGCGAGGAGATACACCGGGTGGTTTGCCCTAACTTTTCCAGCAAGCGTAATTGGGACAAGGATGTTGAACCTGTTGAGGCAGCTGGGAGTAACTCACCCGCTCTTCGTCAAAAAGCACTTTTTGGGGTCTTTAACGACTGCCGGCACACGTGACGTGACACCTGGCCTAACGTGCACCTTGTGACGCAACACCGGGCTTGCAATCTGATAGTTTGTAACAAGCTTTGGAATCGAACCCACGTACCAGTAGTTTAATACCCCTTCATCTTTCTGATGCCCTTGGCACGGTGTGCTGCACCTCCACTCACCATTGCCATTTCTCAGATGGAGAGAACGGGATGAGTGCGAATACCCAGTCCATACCCAGTCCATCGGCCATCCCCGCACCGTGACGTCCCGTAAATCCCACTTCACTGCGCTTGGGTCTCCACGGTCTGTCCGTGAAGGATGGGCGGACGTGGTCGTCCTCACACTTCGGATTAAATCCCTGTTAGCCGACTTGCTATCAATGGAGAGGTTTGTTAGTTTGGAAGCGAGAGGGTTGTTGAAGTTTGCCCCCCACCCACCACTCCCCCATCTTGCTTTAATTAATCTTTGAGAATTCCCACCGAAGTTTTTTAAAACTTGTTTATTTTTAAACGAATATTGCACGCCTTCAGTTTTGTTTTTGAGGTCTTTTTCATTTTATTTTGTCTTAAGAAAATATTGTTGCTGTGATGCCAACGCGTCACGTGTGCTTTGTGTGTCATTCTCAGCAGAAGACCCTGGACGGATACGTTGGATTTGCTAATTTGCCAAATCAGGTCTACAGGAAGTCTGTAAAGAAAGGGTTCGAGTTTACGTTAATGATCGTGGGTGAGTCTTCGCTTCCCTTCTCGGTCTTCATTGCAAATGCATTCCCAAAGTCAAAATGAATTCCCTTTTGGTGTATGTGCTGCCACCGACAACCACGACTACTACTACTTCAGCGACCCGGGTTATTCCCATCTCGTGTGGTCGGCCTGGGAAGGTTTTTATCCCGAGTCTTTCATAAACCGGCTGGCCAGGCCTGACGTTCGACTGAAGATGCAGGAATTTGTGATTTGTTCGGGGTGTGGGTGACATCTCTCCGACTCTTCGCAGAGGACATTCTGGGGGTCTTTAACGTCCACCAATGACCCGTGCTAGCAGACTGGTACTCCGGCTTAACGTCCACCCCAGGGGTGGCACGCCCTGCTTGCGAAACACCAGGGTGAGAGTTCATAGCTCGTCGGGATTCGAACCGGCAAGCTCTAGATGGCTCGAAGTGTGCGCATAACTCTCGGCCCTGTGCGACTACCCGGGGCCTTTAATCCCGAATAACTGAGCTAACCATCTGGATTCAACATTTGTCTGTTTACTCATCTCCACGCCGTCTGTCTTTCTTTCATCAAGTCTGCACATTCCCATTCGAGTCATTCGTGCAATTGATCTCTCGAGGTATTTACCTGTGTGTATTTTTAACCTGGAAACTTGAAAAGCAACTTTTTCCAGGTGTGAGTGACGTATGGTTACGAGGTTTTATATTTTTGGTTTTTTTTTTTTTTTTTTTTCTAATTCTGTAGATATGTTGGAGAGGGGGGGTGGTGGCACAGGTATTAAATGGAGTGCTTGCATCATGGTGCGTTGTGCTGAGATGTGCAACAAATTGAGCAATGACAGCTCACCTGTGCTGTGCAGGTGTTCTCTTGCAAATCTCCATGCAATTGCTCGTTGTTCTTTGTGTGTTTGTGCGAAAGCTTTTCTTGCTTAACTCGCTCTCTATGGCGACGAGTTAAAAATAAATAAATAAAATTTAAAAACTGGGTCTTGTTTATTTTATTTTATTTTCGCCGTGTGCCAAAAGGTTTCACCGCGTGCGTCAGACTTCGACATTCAGCGAGACCTTGGGTCGTGCCAATCTTTTAAAGAACCCATTGTATTATGGGCATACTTTTACTCGCCGTTTATTTTGCGTCGATCAAAGTTTGCCCAACTTGGAGCGCCCAACGACTTTGTTGGGATTGTCAGGAAATTTTAAGCCTTGACATCCACAGCGCAGACTTTTTGGGGAGATGCAAAGGTTGTGACGTCGAGGCACATCAACCTGTGGAGACGGTATCTTGTTAAACGAATCCACACAAAGGTACCTGCAGTAAGCTACCTGTTATCGTATTCATCCTTTTCTGAATGTCTCGTCCTACCCTGTGGTTGTACGACGACGTACCTACACGAGGAATCTTGTAGCGGCCGCTACTGTAAAAAAACACTGTTGTTTTGCCATCTTTAATTAATTAATTGATTAATTTGTGGGATAAAGTACAATAGATTTGTCCTTGAGGATTGACTTGTCATGTGTTGTGACTGCAGGAGAGGCTGGTCTTGGCAAGTCGACTCTGATCAACTCGCTTTTCCTCACCGAGCTGTACTCCACCGAGTATCCGGGTCCAACACGGCGTGTCCAGAAAACGTTGAAGGTCAGCACTCTCTTTCTTCAATGGATCCAACGACCAAACCGTGAATCTGCCCATTGTGTTTGTTTCGAGGGACAGAATCGTGTTGGGGGAGAGTAAAGGAAGACGTCTAATGGAAGGCCCTGTGATTCTGGGAACGAGGAGTACGTGCGGCTGAGAATGCAAGATTGTGGAAGCAGAGTGGATGTTGGGCAAGCATTGTTTAAATCCCATAACATGTCGTAAGTGAGGCAGGAAACGTATTCGAAAGGTGAAGTGTAAGTTTATAACCATCTATCTTGCTGCTGGTCTACATGGTAACGTACCCCGGGTTGAGGATGTGTGATTTGCCTTTCATCTACTCGTGCGATACGGGGATGCCGTAGTCATGCGTACCACGCGGACGTGAAAAGTCAACATGACTCGTCTGTTTTGCCTTTGGTGGCTTGGCTTTCTTTGTCGGACTGTTATCTCAAACTACCACTGGGAAGTTCCCGGTGTGTGCAGGACCCGTTTGGTCGTGCCCTCTCGGTCCCGGCGTTGAAGTTTAGCTGTAAAATTTGTTACGGGCTTGTTAGGAGCACTTGTCGGGAATGTTTAAATGATTTGTTTGCACTTGAAGGCCCTGGTGTTTGTCTGTTTCTGCGCTCTGTTGTGCGTTCCTTTGGCGATTACGAAATGCTTTTTGGATTTCCTCGTGTGTATCTGTAAGTTCGACGATGGGGCAAAGGAAGTTATCGTACGTGCGACGAATGTCGTGTTCTTTTTATAATCCTGATATACTCGTTGAGTGCCGGCGACGCGTCTTCAATAGAAATGTCCGGAGAATGATTCGGGCGTGACGCCAGTGTGATTACTGGGATTTCACGTCGGCGGCTTAGAACACAACTATGGCCAATTAAATACCAGGTGTAGCCATCGTTGTTGCCCTCGCCAAAGGAGAGGGTACTGCGTTTGGGTCCGTTTGTTTGTCTGTCTCTGTCTCTCCACACAGAACTTTCATGTTTTTCTCCGAAACTGCTTTGTCGGATTGAGATGAAATTTTCACCATTGGTGTGACCACTCATGGAGAATGTTTGTTTTAATGATAATTATGACGTCATCGGTCACGTGATGTGGCAGCCGTGTTGGAAAAGTGGAAAATTTTTGGACCTCTGTGTCTCTGAAACCGCACCAAGGAAAAAATTGAAACTTCACTCAGGGCAAGTACTCCTCATGGGGAATGAGTGATGTGTGTGTGTGTGTATATATATATATATATATATATATATATATATATATATATATATATATATATATATATATATATATATATATATATATATATATATTTATATATATATATATATATATAAAGCCTGGTGTTGGCGCAGTGGTAAGGGCAGTGGCTTGGGACCCAAGAGGTCCTGAGTTCAAGCCCCGTTGGGACACTGAATTAATATATGTATGTATATGTATATGTATATATATATATATATATATATATATATATAATGTGTATATATATAATGTGTATATATATAATGTGTATATATATATATATATATATATATATATATATATATATATATATATATATGTATCTATATATATATATATATATATATATATATATATATAAATATATATAAACCAAGTCGAAAACACCAGGGGGTTGACTCAGCCTGCCATCCTTCCGAGGTCGGCGAAATGAGCACCAGTTGTACTGGGCCCGGTGTATGCCCCGGTTAGAATAGGTGTACCATATCCCTGTGTGTCGTAAGAGGCGACCAGGGTTGCGTCAGGAAGGGCATCCGGCGTAAAAACCTATGCCAAATCATTATGCGGACAACAAAACGAATTTCCATACCGGATCGGTCGAGGCCCGGGTTACCAACGACCGCCACCGGTACCGGTGGTCAGCAGGGTACCAGTGGAAATTGTGCTACTGCTGGGCGAAGGAGGAGAAGGAGACGGGGAAGGCGAGTCCGGAGGCAGTGGGAGAGGGGGAAGGGTAGAAGTGTGGAGGTGAGAGTTGGAACTCTGAATGTTGGGACGATGACTGGCAAAGGGCGAGAGTTGGCTGATATGATGGAGAGAAGAAAGGTGGACATACTGTGTGTACAAGAGACCAAGTGGATGGGGAGTAAGGCGAGGAGCATTGGAGGTGGTTTCAAACTGTTCTACCATGGTGTGGATGGGAGGAGAAATGGTGTCGGGATAATCCTGAAGGAAGATCATGTCAAGAGGGTATTGGAGGTGAGGAGGGTGTCTGACCGAGTGATGAGTGTGAAGTTGGAAATTGAAGGGGTGATGATGAATGTCATCAGTGCATATGCCCCACATATGGGGTGTGAGATGGAATATAAAGAAGATTTCTGGAGTGAGTTAGATGAAGTGGTGGAGAGTGTATCCAAGGATGAAAGAGTGGTGATTGGAGCAGATTTCAATGGACATGTTGGGGAAGGGAATAAAGAGGATGAGGAGGTGATGGGGAGGTACGGTCTCAACAAGAGAAATGTGGAAGGGCAAATGGTGGTAGAGTTTGCAAAAAGAATGGAAATGGCAGTGGTAAACACGTATTTCAAGAAGAAGGAGGAACACAGGGTGACATACAAGAGTGGAGGAAAGTGCACACACGTGGATTACATCTTAAGTAGGAGATGCAACCTGAAAGAGATTAGTGACTGTAAGGTTGTGGCAGGGGAGAGTGTAGCTCGACAGCATCGATTGGTGGTCTGTAGGATGACTTTAGAGGTGAGGTTGAGGAAGAGAGTGAGGGCTGAACCAAGGACCAGATGGTGGAAGCTGAAGGAGGAAGACTGTTGCGTGAAATTTAGGGAGGAGGTGAGACAGGCGTTGGATGGTGGTAAAGATGGGTGGGATGATTGGGCAACGACAGCAGAAGTTGTGAGGGAGATAGCTAGGAAGGTACTTGGTGTGACATCTGGACAGAGGAAGGAAGATAAGGAGACTTGGTGGTGGAATGAGGAAGTACAGGAAAGTATAAGGAAGAAGGGGTTGGCTAAAAAGAAGTGGGATAGTCAGAGAGATGAAGAAAGTCGGCAGGAGTACAAGGAGTGGCGTCGAAAAGCAAAAAGAGAGGTGGCTAAGGCCAAGGAAAAGGCATATGACGAGCTGTATGAGAAGTTGGATACAAAAGAAGGGGAAAAGGATTTGTACCGATTGGCAAGACAGAGGGACCGAGCTGGGAAGGATGTGCTGCAGGTTCGGGTGATAAAGGACGCAAATGGGAATGTGCTGACGAGCGAGGAGAGTGTGTTGAGAAGGTGGATGGAGTACTTTGAGGAGCTGATGAATGAAGAAAATGAGAGAGAGAAGGTTGGAAGAGGTGGAGATAGTGAATCTGGAAGTGGGGTGGATCAGTAAGGATGAAGTGAGGACTGCTATGAAGAAGATGAAAAGTGGAAAGGCGGTTGGCCCAGATGGAATACCAGTGGAGGCATGGAAGTGCTTGGGAGAGATGGCAGTGGGGTTGTTAACGAGATTGTTTAATAAAGTCTTGGAAAGTGAGAGGATGCCGGAGGAGTGGAGATTAAGTGTACTGATTCCGATTTTCAAGAATAAGGGTGATGTGCAGAGCTGTGGAAATTACAGAGGGATAAAGTTGTTAAGCCACACCATGAAGTTGTGGGAAAGAGTAGTGGAAGCTCGGTTGAGAGGAGAGGTGACGATCTGTGAGCAGCAATATGGGTTTATGCCAGGAAAGAGCACCACTGATGCGATGTTTGCTTTGAGAATGTTGATGGAGAAGTATAGGGAAGGCCAGAAAGAGTTACATTGTGTGTTTGTGGATTTAGAGAAAGCTTATGATAGGGTGCCAAGAGAGGAGTTGTGGCATTGTATGAGGAAGTCGGGAGTGGTGGAGAAGTATGTGAGGATCGTGCAGGATATGTATGAGGACAGTGTGACAGCGGTGAGGTGTGCGGTAGGAATGACGGACCGGTTTAAGGTTAAAGTGGGATTGCACCAAGGATCGACTCTGAGCCCTTTCCTGTTTGCAATGGTGATGGACAGGTTGACGGACGAGATCAGACTGGAGTCTCCATGGACCATGATGTTCGCGGATGACATCATGATCTGTAGGGAGAGTAGGGAGCAGGCTGAATCGAGCCTTGAGAGGTGGAGGTACGCACTGGAGAGAAGGGGAATGTTAGTCAGTAGGAGAAAGACGGAGTACATGTGCGTAAATGAGAGGGAGGGTGGTGGTATGGTGCGGTTGCAAGGAGTTGAGGTGGGGAAGGTGGATTGGTTTAAATACTTGGGATCAACTGTCCAAAGTAACGGAGAGTGTGGGAGAGAAGTGAAAAAGAGAGTGCAGGCAGGATGGAGTGGGTGGAGAAGAGTTGCAGGAGTGATTTGTGACAGAAGGGTAGCTGCAAGAGTGAAGGGGAAAGTATACAAGACGGTAGTGAGACCAGCTATGTTGTATGGTTTGGAGGCGGTGGCGCTAACAAAAAGACAGGAAGCAGAGCTGGAGGTGGCAGAGTTAAAGATGCTGCGATTCTCGTTGGGAGTGACGAGGATGGATAGGATAAGAAATGAGTGTATTAGAGGGACAGTGCAGGTAGGACGGTTTGGAGACAAAGTGAGAGAGGCGAGATTGAGATGGTTTGGACATGTGCACAGGAGGGAAACGGAGTATATCGGGAGAAGGATGTTGAAGATGGAGCCCCCAGGCAGGAGGAGAAGAGGAAGGCCAAAGAAGAGGTTCATGGATGCGGTGAGGGCGGACATGCGGGTGGTTGGAGTGTCAATGGAAGATGTGGAGGATAGAGCAAAATGGAGACAGTTGGTCCGCTGTGGCGACCCCTAGCGGGAGCAAGCCGAAAGAGGAAGAAGAAGATATATATATATATATTTTTTTTTTTTTTAATGACTTCATCGGTACCTTCGTTATGACATTATAATTGCATATATAGACGGTACATCTGATCAGTATGAAAAATTTTGAGGGTCATCCCTGGATAAAATGGTTCACATATAAAAAAAAAATGATGTCATCGGTCACATGATTTGGCAGCTATATTGTTTAAAAAAAAACAAAAAAAAACACCTTCAAAAATCTTCTCTGAAGTGGCTGAACAGATTGAGGTGAGACTACACGTATGACTGCCTATCCACGAGGAACAAAAGGTTCACACATATGACATAATAGGTCACATGGTTTGGCAGCCATATCGGATTAAAGAAAAATAGTAAATAATGTTTTCTGTGGAACGACTTAATCAATCAATGTGAAACTTCAGATTTATGATCGATTAGTGATGGAGAATACAGCTAGAATTATTAATTTTTTTTTGATATGGGTTCTACATTATATATATATATATATATATATATATATATATATATATATATATATATATATATATATATATATATATATACACATGAAATATAAATTTATTTAAATAAGGCTCATTTGGCTGTGCCTGGATGGGTTTAACGGAAGAGTAGCAGCAGCTGAAATGTGAATCCTATCCAGGTTCCTCCTGATGACTTCATCTTTTCGTTTTTGCTTGTTTGGGTTCCTTCTGATTAATCCAATGCATGACTCGTACGTATTTGGTCTACAATTTGATTTTAATTGAATTTATTTTAATCCCATTCTGAATTCAATTGAATGATAATAAATGTCATGGGTCAGGGTCAGGTGTCCAATCAAAGTGGGACATCTTGGTACCCGGTCATCACCGGTAGCAGTTATAAAGTGGCAGTTCTCGTTATGTCTCTTATTAATTCGGAAACGCACCAGTACACAAGCACCACATAAAATAAACCACAAAACTACACAAAACAAGTTCTGGCGAGAGTCTGCAACGTCTGATTGCTCTTTCTCGGTTTTTTTTTTTTTTCATGCAGTGCAAAGCATGCAAGCTGTAAATGCAGTTTAAAAACAACAAATTAAATTTTAGTTTGGGTTTCAAAACGACAACCAACACGTTTCCGTGACGGCGAGAACGCTCCACTCGGTATTGGCATTCGAGTCATCAAATTATACTTTGAATACACAATGGAAAATAGTTCTTCCTGGAAGGCTCTTGTCGATCTGTGTCGGTGGACAGGTAGAAGGATGGAGGGAATGAACAGAATATTGATTGGGCAATACTAACCGCCGTGGGAAGAAGCTGACGTTTGGTGCGTTAACCCTTTGTCGGAGCAAAAAATGGTTCACCCCCAACACGTCAGCTTCTCCTCGCTTACCATGGGGGTTGTCATAGCTCTATCCTGTTGACTTGATTAATATTTCAAACACTGTTTCAACACCATGACTGATAATACCAGCAGAGTACCCTGCCTACGGGTGATCTTGTTCCAAGCATGCAAGACCTCCTTTTGACATATCCCTTTATTTGAGTGGTGTATCGGCAACAGGCTTCTGCTTCAATTGCTTCTGAAAATAAAAATAACCTGGGTTATCTATATCAAGAAAACAAAACAAACATGCGTACTGCTTATGTTTCCCCAACAAAGTCATGTATGTACTCATTTTAATTGATGAAAAATGCCATCCCTGTAGTTTTAGCCACACACCAACATACCTACATACCTACGTGCACACATTCTATAGTTCCATTGTCGTATGATGATTGCGAAAGGGAGCCGACTTGGCTGACCCGAACCTTTTATCTCTGCGATCGAAGAAGCCGTGTGCATGCGTGCGTGCGTCCGGGTTCCACCCATTGATTGGACGATTTGCCTGACTCCACCCACAACTTCTCTACTCTGGCCACCATGTTGGTGATTATTGCGATGCAAAGTCAGACGGCATCTTCACCATCACCAGGTGCCCACCCGATGAGTTTTCCCTTCATTGTAAAACAACCAAAGCGACAGTTGAAATGATTTCAAGCCAAAAGACGTGACGGGCCTTGTGAACGTAGGGGTAGGCCTCATTGATCGAGGCAGTGTTCTGTTGTTTATTCACCATACAAATAACTATGTGGTGTTCTCTCGAGCGGCACTTTTGCCACGGGGGTTATGCAGGTCCGTGCTATTATTTCCGACCATTTTCTCTTTTGAACTTGTGAAATGGACAGGTGACCGTGAAAAGTTTTTGTGAAGTTGTTTCATTTGCAGCCTGTGGCTGCTGATTGCATACATTTCTGGAAGTGTGGCCGTGCCGCTGATGCAGTAAGCTGGTACTCATTTTGCCAACCTCGGCAGGATGACAGGCTGAGTCAACCCACCTAATGCTATTTCAACGGGTCGACAGGGGCTCAAACTCAAGACCCGAAGATCTTGAGTCAGCAACCTTAATTGTTTAGCTAACAACAGGCTTTGTGAAGTGATTGATAGCATGATAGGGGAGTGGAAAGCATTCAATATTCTTCTGTTTCAATGTGGGAATGCCCATTTGTTTTTATGAAGGCAGGTCAGGTATGGGAGCATGCGCCAGAGCAGCGCATCACTGCGTCTACTTTCCGCCGGTATTCCAGGGGCCTCCGTTTGGCCATCCCCCAGGCAGACGCCTGGCCCATCCCCCATCCCCCATCTCCTTGAGATGCTGATCAACCTGCTGCAGCCACGAGGCACATGGGGTCGGTCAATTGGCCTCCGCCACTCACAAGACTCTCTTGCTGAGAGTATCTGGTAAGCAGTATTAGCGTCAGGAAAACGAGCCAAATGTCCATACAGCTGCACCTGATGCTCACGGAGTTGCAGGGAACAAATCTCACGATTCTCTGAAGAGACCTGGTACCAAAGGAATTAAGTCTCCGTCTCAGATCCGTGGTCAGAATCCAAGTCTCACATCCGGAAAGCAAGACCGGAAGCACCAAGGACCTGAAAACTCGGAGTTTCGTCGTTCTGCACAGGAACAGACAGCGCCACACTCCATGATCCAGTGAATCCATGACTCCCCAGGCCCGAGCCAGATGTCTAGTGGCCTCCAACTCACAGCCAGCAGAGACATGAATATCACTGCCAAGGTAAGTGAATATCTCTCTTTCTCTCTGACCTCAACATACTTGCCACAAACAGGTACAGACAAGATAGCAGCATCCAAGATGTCATTGAAAGCCTGGATCTTAGTTTTGACCAAGGGAAACCCATAATCCCAGCGGCTCCGACTCCTCATTCAGCACCTCGAGGCCCCCCAAAAGGATATCCAGAGTTTCTGCAAAGATGACTGCATCATCTGCGAAATCAAGGTCAGAGATCTTGATATTCTCAAATGATGCACCGCAGCTTGATCTCTCTGACATCCTCCCCAGAATCCAGTCCATACAAGTGCTGAAAAGTGTGGGGGCCAGTACACACCCCTATGAACTCCAGTAACAACTGGAAATAAGTCAGAGATGGTACCACCACATCTCACAGCACTCTCAGTACCAGAGTACAATTCAGACATCAGATTGATTAGTTTTGATGGCACCCCACGAAGACCAAGAATCCTCCAGAGGACATCCCGATTCACTGAATCAAACACCTTACAGAGGTCAATATAGGCTGCAAGCAGCCCCTGCCGAAACTCTTGTCTGCGTTCGGTGAGGACCCGAAGAGCAAGGATACGGTCAATCGTTGACCTCGTTGGTGTAAAGCCTGACTGCTTTGGGCGCTGGTGCTCAAGCAGATGGTGGCGAACCCTATCAAGAATTATCCGAGCAAAGACCTTGCCCGGCACTGAGAGCAGCGTCACTCCTCGGTAGTTGTTGCAGTCTTGGCGATCACCCTTCCCTTCCAGAGAGGGACAACAAGGCCCCTCTTTCAGTCATTTGAGATGATGCCTGTGTTCCAAGCAGAGCACAGAACTGCCCGTAATGACACGAGTACAACATTTCCACCACCCTTGAGGTTCAGCATGGATGACACAGATCCCAGGAGCTTTACCCCATTTCAACTGGTTCACTGCAGCTTGTGTTTCCACAAACTCATGTGGATCGCAGTTGATTGGAGGGTCAGCAATTAGGATTGTAACACCCCTGACATCCAACTCAACAGCTAGTGGATCAGCCTGTTACAGCCGATCAAAGTAACCGGCCCAGCGGGCCTTCACTTTGGACTCCTCTGTTAAGAGCCCACCACCCGCCGCTATAACTGCAGCACACTGAGGGACGGGCTTGGAGGATCGCAATGCTTGAATCCACCTGTAAGCAGGACGAGAATGACTTCACCACAGGTGATGCTCCACCCCCTCACAGATTCCTCGTACATAGGCCTCCTTGTCCACCATCGGTGCATGTACTGTTTTATGCCTCAACTCCCTGAACAGCTCAGCTCTGCCATTCAGCCTGGCCCTGCGACTCTGGTCAATGGTATCCAGTGTCCCTTGAGAGACAAAATTCTTCTTTGCCCTGCGGTGAGCTCCAACACTTCCACCGCAACATCAAGGACGGTGGTCTTGAAGGCACTCCACAACTCTTCAGGATCCCCCAAAGCATCCAGACTCCCGAAATCTCCACTCAGCTTGTTCGCAAACTCCTCAGCTACTCTCTCATCCTTGAGCTTGCCAACATCCAGCCTCGACTGGGATGCTACCATTCTCCTGGATTTAAGCTGCAGCTTCAGAGTTGCTACAACAAGCCTGTGGTTGGTATGGAGGAACTGAGTACTCCGGTAGACCCTGCAGTACTGGAACGTCCTCCAGCGACCATCATCGAGCTCATGGTCAATCTCCTTTGCCACACCGCCAGCGTTGGAATACCAAGTCCAGCAATGAGCTTGTGGGCACTGAAACCATGAACCGGCCACCCTAAGTCCATGACTTCTTGCAAAGTCAAGGAACTTAGTGCAATTCTGATTCACAGTTCCAGACCCATGGGGACCAACACACGTCTCATAACCATCCCCATCAGTTCCAGTCGATGCATTGAAATCCCCCAAGACTATAAGAGTATCTCACCTGGATCACTGATCAACCACAGACTCGAGCGTGGCATAGAATGCGTCCTTCACGGTGAGATCACTCGCCTCAGTCGGAGCATAAAGAGAGACCAGGGAAATGACACCAAAGGAGTGATGAATCCTTAGTCTCATAATACGCTCGTTGATTGGTGTTACCTGAATTATCATTGGAGTCAGCTTGTTGGACACAGCCACAGCAACTCCTTGGTCATGGTAACAATCAGAGCATCCAGACCAATCGTACGTGTAACCACTCGCCACTATCCAGTCTCCGAACCTCAGAGAGTGCTGCAATACCGATGTTCTCGTGCTTGTGCTCAGATGATAAGAGACAGGTGATCATCCCCTCTTAGGGATAGGACATTGCAGGTACCCACCTGCAGGGATCGCCTCAGGTTAACCAAAGGAGACCTCCGTCTGTTGGACGACAGCTCAGCACCACCCCGACACACTCTCCCGCAATCTGACCCAGGAAGGTTACCCCGTGGTTTTCCTCCCATCATCAAAGATTGGTCGTCCCGAAGGCTTTGCCCGAATCCCGTCATCCGTTGAGCTGCCCTGTGAAGGGAAGCTGCACAGGAGGTACTCCCATGGAGTGGGTCTTCAATTTTCTTTGCGTTTTTGGAATGTTTTGCAGTGGCTGGAGTGCAAATCCTGCCACCAACATCCTCAAAAAAAAAGTAACCCAACTGCAGGAGGACGTCCTGCAGACACAGTTGGGCACTAGATATGGATGGCCGTTGGCTCACAAGGAGCTCCTCCGCCCTTTGACAGGTTTTGTTTTTAATCCTGCTGGGTGTCCATACCATACACCCTCCTAACCAGGAAACCTGGGTGGGGGAGACGGTTTAGTCGCCACGAACCCGACCATGAAACGGGTTCGTACAGGTTTACATGGTACCTGTAGCAAGTCACAGATCGAATCTGACCTGACCTGACAATATTGAGGTTGTGGGTGTAAAGATGGGACCAATTTGGAAGGGGGTGGTTGAGGTTTTGGGAGTTGGTTTTGGACTTTCGTTTGGGGGGGGGAGGGTGTTGTGGCAGGGGTGGGGTGAGAGGGGTTTGGAGGGATGGATGCCTCAGGTTCGTGAGGGAAAGGGTGAAGAATTTGGTGGAGCGGGGATAGGGGTGGGGCGGGTGGGGAAGGGGGCAGAAAGCAGAGATAGGACAGAGTTGAGATTGCAAGTTGATGCTTTCGGGAGGGAGGCGGCGGACATTTGATGGGTGGGGGGAGGGTGAGTTGTCAGAATTGTATGTGTAAGTTTACTCGGATTAAAAGCGTGCGTGCGTGCGCCAGTCACTGTATGGGGGTGGCACTACCACCCTATGGTTACTGTGTTAGCAATGCTCATGTCAAAACCTGTTTTTCACGTCCTGTGAACCTCAAAACACGTCCTGTGAATACCTCTGGTTGTATCATCACGGTTGTCCTCATGTATATTGAAGACGTGCTGTGGTTATACCTACATGTACATGTTTATGTATATATATATATATATTGCAACTCGTGGTTCCTCTTTATTTATTTATCTGTACAGGTAGAGAATGCGTGTTGAAGTGTGTGTGAGTGTTTAGGTGTACTCACTTTACCGCTTGACAAAAGGTTCCGTGACTGATCCATCCGAGGTCCCCACAGCCATTTGATTTTGCGATGACTACACGTGCCCACGTGCACCACACGAACGTACTTGCCTTTTTTCAAGCTTGTCTCGTCTCATTTTGACAATCTGTAAAAGATAAGACAAACAAACGAGATGCTTGGAATGTTAAGAACCTGTTCTCGTGTTTTCCAGGTAGGGTGTTGCACGCTGACCTTTACCTCGGAGGAATAAGATTTCGATTTTTTGGTCCTTTTGCTTTCCATCTTGTTTTATGAACAAAAGGTGTTTGAACTTGTGCTGTGCATGGTGGAGCTTGTGTGATGTGTCGAGTGAGTAGCTACCAACCAACCAGTTCCTGATCCATGTTCCAGCAGTTACCAACCACCCTTGACGTATGCAGGTGAGTGCTTGGGCTGAAAGGTGGGTTTGGGGCTTCCGGAGGCAGTGAGCCACAGAGCTCGACAGAGAGATCCCACATTCTATTGATTGATGGTTTGCTTGCCTTGCCTCCCTCCCCCCCCCTTTCCTCCATGGGAAGTTTTTGGCTCAAATCTTTCACAAACTGGATGGCCAGGCCTGACATGTCACTAATAGTCAGGACAGCGATTTGTAATTTGTTCGTGGGGCTGAAGATAACTTGCCTACTGTTTGAGAAGGACACCGTGGGATCTTCAACGTCCACTAAATAATGCCGACGGACGTGACGCCCGTTTAACGTCCATCCGAGGAACGGACCACACGTTGTCGAATCACCTTGCCTGTGAATCAGCAGGATGACAGTTTATAGCCGTGTCGGGATTCAAACCCAGGCTAGACAGCTTCAAGGTGAATGCATGTACATGTCGGTTATCCTGCCGGCGCCCATTTTGACTCGGTTTCTTTTGTTTTTTTGTTTCGAGCTGATTTGTAACCTCCGCCTTTCACAATTGGTTGATGAAATGTAATACGGTCGACAACTTGATACGTTCTGCATATTTACGGTGAGAAAATGCCGCCGTCTCGCAGGTCGATGGAAGGACAACAAAGATGGCATGTCTGGTCGCAGTTCCATCCCTGAAATGTATTTGATAAATGCCACGTGGCATGCATTACGTTTGGGAGTTTTTGTGGGAGAGATAGATCTGATCAGGCAAGTGTTGTGATTCAATGGTTGTTGGATTCAACAAACTATAACTCGGTGAAGGTTACCACTTCATTAGCCCCAACCCCACCGGGTTTGTTGTTCTGCTGGGGTAAATTGTCGCGATCCACCTGCTCTCTCTGTCCCTTCTGCATTCCTCCCCTTCCTTCGTTGACATCCTTCTCCTTTATTTTTGGCTTTGTAATTGGCAAAGGAAACTGGCAGGGCTTCATGCTTGTCCTCATCGAGGGAAGCATTCATGGGAATCCCTCAGTGGATCTTTTAATCGGGAGCATAGTATTGCTTAACGGAGCTCGGTTCTGCTTTTATATGAGACGTCTGTCCAAGACGACAATCTTTAGGTGGATTTCCAAAGCTCGGCATTTAAATCGTCCTTCTTGGAGACGTGTTTCTGCCTTTGGGTTTCATCAGCAAAACGATCGCCTTAAAACGCGGAGTTTGCAGGCGATCCTTCCTGTTAGCTTTGTAATACCACATGGGATACCCAGGAAGAATACCAGGATACTTGATTTGCATAATCCAGAGGGAATCGGTGATGTCAATCCAATGTGGTTAAAGTGGTCACCAATCAAAAGCACAACAAACCAGACGGTTTACAATCTGTCCTCCCTTTCACTACTTGCGACATGCAGACACAAACATACGCGACACAACACAAGACTGTGAGACGAGACAAGCAGCCACTGAGCTTGGGGGAAGTGCCGTCACTTCCCGGGGTACTCTGGGTGCGAGCGACTTCAAAACAATGGCGCTGCTTTTCTCACCACACTCTTTGGTATGACTCGGCCGAGGTTCGAACCGCCTACCTCCCAGACTCGGTAACGGACGTTTTAACCATTACACAGCCAAGTCTGGTGTCAACTGAGTTTGCTGTTGAATGTCTTGTTCCAAGTAAGTGACCAGCATGTTATCTTGGTCATGTATGATGAAAGGGGTTCAGCAGCGGCCGGCCTTTCACATGAGGGGGGGGAGTGGGGAGGGAGGCGTCACCAAAATGGTCAAGTCGGTTTTCAAAAGAATCGTATAGATTCAGTATAAAATAGGTCCGAAGATTCTGCCTTGTATAGCTGCAGCCTGAAAGGAAGGATCATGGGAAAGGATACCGTCGAAGGCCACCCACTGTTTCAATACACAAGAGTAAATCAGACTACCACTTAAACGAGGGGCCGTAGATTCCAATGGAAGGCAACTTAGGAATCAAGGCTGGATTTCAGACAGTGTGCGATGCTTGAGAGATATCCAGAGAGAAGACCCTTACCTCGTGTATCCACTACTGTGTCAGAAGGATTAACATAGGCCGGTTGGAAGCCCAACTGTTCGTCAGAGATTAACGAATTAGAGAAGAGAGACTTCCTGAGGTCGGCTGCAATGGTGGTCTCCATTGTTTTGCTTATGATTGGGGTGGGGGGAGGAAGGTTTCCAAAATTTCCAAAATGGAGGATGCTATGGATCAAAGGACATTTGAAAGAAAGTGGAGAAGAGTGTGTGATAGGACTGGTCTTTTGAGTGAAGACGGAGAATGGAAGAACTCTGCTTAAAAAATATATATATTTGTTTTTTCTTCTGGGGTCGTGTCCTGAATCGCACTATCTTTAAGGAGAGGAGGTATGGAAGGAGTGTGTGTACCAGGAACAGACCTGACTAGCTCCCCCAGGCTTTGGAAGATGGTAAGAGACCTGAAAATTTAGATCACAGGTGAGCTCACAGGCCCTTTTCTCTTCTTTGGACAGGTACACAATGTTTCTAACTTGTGCAGAGAGACTGCACATTGCCATCGGTCTGCTTTGCCTACCAGGAAGAGAATGCGAGTTGTTCACGATGTATGGCCTTACCGCATGTATTAGTGTACCAATGTCGAGATGACGGACACTAAAGTTGAATGCGGCATGGAATGAACTTGTGAAGGAGAGATCTGTCCATTGTAGATAAACTTCGAGGAGCCGGTAATGTTGGGAGCTTCTGGGATGATGGACCAGTCTTGACTGGAGAGCACGGATTTTCGCCTTGGCATGCTCCGATGACTACGAAAACGATGCTCACCATTTCCAAGATGTGGTCAGAAGTGCCTCTTTAGTGGAGCTGAGGAGGAGCGGGAGGAGTTTGAGGAAAAGCTTCACATGACGAGGCCCAGTAATGAAAGGTTGCCATTTGGGGAGATGTGTTTTCAAAGAAACAGATCGAGTTACTCAAGTGGTTTCACAGAATGATTTGGCTGCTCAATCCTGTCCTGACTTGTGTTAACCTAGCATGGTGGCAATGTCTCCACACATTAGGAAGAGCGAACGGGGTGAGCAGAGAGCAGAGTGTCAGTGTTTGTGGAGACGGGTCATATATGGAGTCATAGAAGTTGTGGGGCGGAGCGGAGGGGACTTTAGACTACACAAAGAAACAATATGTTGTGGAGAGACACACGAAGCCAAACGTACAACTTGGGTTGGGGGTGACCATTGAGGGGCATGGCTCATTAGAAAGGGAGGAACCAATATGGAGCCACCACCAACAATGCCAGAATCAGGCCTGTCTGGAGCAGGTGAGATGATAACCAGGGAGATGCACAGAAGATTTTCCGACATCATGTGAAAGAATTTATTTTTTTCCCTGACATACATTTGTTGGTTCACTGCAACAGCCTGTCTGGACAGATGTGTGAAGTTTGAGCACATATCGTACCGACGATGACGATGACGACAGGGTTGGAGACGGGGAACAACCCAACACCAACACCAACAAACGTTTTGGAGAAGGTGAAAGGAAAAGAGGACACGGCATAGAATTGTGCGACAGAAGATGGGGTAGAGGTTTGAAGGTAGGAGGGGAGTCACAAAACACATGGGTACAAGGAACCGGACTCGTGTTGTTTTTATGTTATCCTAGCAGATACCCGTCTACGACGGGTATGGGGGACAGGATGGATCACAATACTCGGTTACGGTGGTTTCTTTGGATGTTTTGCGTCGCATTCAACAGCTCAGTTAATATTGGTGGCGTGTCTGGGTGTCCATGGTGGCGTTTGAGACCGGTCGCTTTAGATTGTTGGCCTTGACACATTGTGCCGGATGAGTAACACGAACGATTTTACATATTCATCGTTTCTATATTACCTCCATCAACAGATTAACAACATGGCAGGATAAAAGTCGTAAATGCCGAGTTGAACAAACGTCCTGAACTCATGGACTTGGTTAAGTAAAGCACGTCGTCTGGAACCCGGCCGTCGGTTTGCTGCCGAACGCTGCTGATTGTGACGTCATCGATTTCCTCTTTGAAAATTTCATCTATATTCGATTTTTTGAATCCGCTATCACCTTACGTAAGTACATGGAACACATAATGTGAAGATTTCGGAAGTATGAACAGAATGTGTTAGAAGTTCCAGGATTACGCCCATTATATTATTATTATTTTGCTCCTTGTGTTACTGTTATATCCCATCCACTTATCTATGTCAAATCAGACATTGTTTGTGCAGACCTGTTTGCTGGTCCTTTTCTTCTGTTGCATCCTGATCCGTTGAGTGTTCTAGCTCTACCATGGGCCTAACCTTGTATACAAAAAAATGTAAGACGAAGAGGTGGAGAGTGTCGATCTCATGTGTACAGAAAGGAGGGAGAGATTGTTTTTTTTTTTTTATACTCTTTCTGCCCGTCTGGCAAAGCAAAGTTTAAAATAATTCCAAACGGGAAACTTACCATCAGCGACGGAATAAAGGACACAAACAGGCACGGATGACTCGTGTAACGTGTTAGATAAGGTGGTGTAACAGACGCTGCGTCAACGGCGGTAAACTTCCGGGAGGGGGGAGGGGAAGTTTTAGTCCAATTTTTTAAATCTTTATCTGAATTAAATTTAATTATATAATATACTTGAACACCGCAGAACACAAATCACCTTCTTGACATTTTCAAAATCCTTCCGTTTAGCGGTACTTGGACAAAATATAACGGCAACTTACCATCGTCACGACCAATCAAATTTACCGCTCGCAGGCCCCGCCCACGTCTTCGTTTCTCAAGCCGGCGCAGGTTCAGGTGTTCTCTCCAAACTCTCCAGTTAACAATGCTCCTCCTCCCGAGATCAAGCACAGGATTACTCATCGTAGTTCGATTCATCTTGCCATAATGATTGTGAACGACGTAGTAAAAGCTGAAATGTGCTGCTTCTTCATGGTTGTGGTTTTAAGGGAACCTATCGATACACTATTTTATAAACACAAAACGACAAAGCACAGCGAAGTGGAAAGTGGAAGTGGTCGGAGCATGAAGTCAAAATGGAAACGATGATACGATTTGTCCTCATCAGGAGTCATCGGGCATGGAAATTGGAATTTTCCCGCAATTGTAAAAACAAATGAGTGATCGGGCGTTAAATTTAAATGAAGTCGGCAAGAAATCGCAAAAACAAATAAATAAATAAATAAAATGTGGATGTGTGTGCTCGCTTGTTGGGTTTGTCCCGATGGTTTGCTCTTGGTCACGTGGTTCGTCTAATCGCCAGTTGTCAGATCTCCACTCTTGTCCTTCTGGGCCCGGGTTTCCAAGGGTAATAAGTTATCCGACCGCATTGTGAAGTGTGTGACGTGTAATCACTCAAATATTTTAGAGTGAGCAGTTTGTGGCCAGGGTGACGAGTCGTACGTCCATATTACGGCAATCGCGTTTGTTGACGGGCCTTGTCAATGTGTACAACGGACATTGCTTGACTCCGTGTCCCTAATCCTCGATTTCACTCCTAATATCCTAATCTCGGTCAAATCGACGACATACACAACATCCCTTTGTTTCGATGATTCACAGGCTCAGACGGTTCCACCTCTACCCTGTTCCTGACGCCGTGTCGGGCCTGTTTGAAATGGACGATTGTTGAGTCACCACAGTTGATTTGTCCACATTAATTGTTTAAACGAACTGTTGTTGGTCAAAATTCTCACTTTTGTGCGCCTTTAGAGCAAAAAAAATTTTGGAGGAGTGATTTTGTTTCTCCAAAATGGTTGAGGCTCATGAAAATGCTTGTAACGTTATTGCATGACGGACAAGGACCAGAGGTATTATTTATATATTTGTTTGCTTTTTTTTTTTAAACGAGAGTGGCAAAGACAGACGAGTGAACAAACTGCCAGGCCGGCGGTTTGACTCTGACCCGTCAAACCAGACTTCAATGAATGCGACGTGCTGCTTCGTCACTTGATGTTCAGCATTTCGAGGTTAGATCGTGGATAAACCCTGTGGGGTGCCATCTCACGAGGGGGTGAGGGAAGTGGGGCTTGAGGTGGAATTTCTCAATTGCCCTGCTGACTGGCATGAGAAAGCTGGCAGGCACCCACCCAAAGTGCACCAGGAAGTTACTCACCTCTCTCGAGATCGCTGTTGTGTTTGTCTAAAGTCAAGGTATGTGTGTGCGAGCGCATGCGTCACCTTTTTTCTCAGAGATGGCCAAACAGATCTTTGTCAAACTTTCAGAGGTTCATCAGTGCGTGTCACAGAGCATTTTAGGAAAAAAAAAACCACAAGGTTTAATTTTTGGATGTATAGTATATACAGACGTCCAGTTTATCATAACAGATGTACAGCTCCTGGCACTGTAGAGTGATGTTTAAATCCCTTTATAGTGCCTTAGCGTCTGTAGCTATGTAAAAGGTGATATTAAATGATTCGTTTGTGGGTGTAGGGAAGTGTTTGAGGCTGCCACAAAAATAGAAGAAGAATAAAAAAAAAAAAATCAAAATTTGATTTCTTCAAAATTCAAACGGGCTCAGAACAGCACGGAGGGCATGCTGCGTACCCCTGGTCGTTGTTGATAAATTTTAATTTTTACATTTGAAACATTTTGCACGGGCATGCTCATACACGTTTGAATGACCGGTCTGCTGGTGTTGGTCCTCTCATTCGCTTTGCTCCGGCAGTCTTTTATCTTCTCGCAACACCAAGAACCCGGCTGATGTACGTTGGTGATGAGACCTTTCCGGAGTATGTCCCCTTCTTTGCCTCAGTACATCCGCTCCATGAAGACTCTTTTCTTCTTACAAATCTAAACTGAAATCTTTCATATTGTGTGGAGAATTTTGTTTTTAATCCACGACCTTGGTTTAAATCCAATGATCGATTGTTCAACAGAGAAAGCACAGAATCGTCATCAACAGCATCATCAGCAACAGCAGCATCATCATCATCGTCGTCGTCATTGTCAACAACAGCATCAGCTACAGCAGCATCATCAACAGCAACAGCATCAACAGCAGCATCATCATCAGCAACATCAACAGCATCATCAGCATCATCCTCATCAGCCGCAACAGCAGCATCATCATCAGCAACGGCAACGGCAACAGCAGCATCATCATCAGCAACGGCAACAGCAACAGCAGCATCATCATCATCATCATCATCAGCAACAGCGCAGCATCATCGTCATCATCATCGTCATTGTCAGCAACAGCAGCAGCATCATCATTAGCAACAGCATCATCAGCATCATCAGCATCATCAGCAACAGTGACAGCATCATCGTCATCATCATCGTCATCGTCAACAACAGCATCATCAGCAACAGCAGCAGCAGCAACAGCAGCATCATCATCATCAGCAACAGCAGCAGCATCATCGTCATCATCATCGTCATTGTCAACAGCAACAGCAGCATCATCATCATCATCATCAGCAACAGCAGCAGCAGCATCATCTTCATCATCATCGTCATTGTCAACAACAGCAGCAGCATCAACAGCAACAGCATCATCATTAGCAACAGCATCATCATCAGCAACAGTGACAGCATCGTCAACAGTGACAGCATCGTCAGCAGCAGCGACAGAGCAACAGCAACAACAGCAGCATCAACAGCAACAGCATCAGCAGCAACAGCATCAGCAACAGCAGCAGCATCATCGTCATCATCATCGTCATTGTCAATAACAGCAGCAGCAGCAACAGCAGCATCATCATCATCATCGTCATCATCGTCATCAGCAACAGCAGCATTATCATCAGCAGCAACAGCATCAGCATCATCATCATCAACAGCAACATCATCATCTACAGCAGCAACATCAACAGTATCAGCAACAGCATCAGCATCATCATCAACAACAGCAACAGTATCAACAGCATCATCAACAGTGACAGCATCATCATCAGCAACAGCGACAGCATCATCAACAGTGACAGCATCATCATTAGCAACAGCATCATCATCAGCAACAGTGACAGCAGCATCATCATCAGCAACAGTGACAGCATCATCAGCAGTGACAGCATCATCATTAGCAACAGCATCATCATCAGCAACAGTGACAGCATCATCAACAGTGACAGCAGCGACAGCGCAACAGCAACAGAGCAACAGCAACAGCAGCATCAGCAACAGCATCAGCAACAGCAGCAACATCATCATCAGCAACAGCAGCAGCATCATCGTCATCATCATCGTCATTGTCAATAACAGCAGCAGCAGCAACAGCAGCATCATCATCATCATCAACAGCAGCAGCATCATCATCATCAGCAACAGCATCAGCATCATCATCATCATCAGCAACAGCATCATCATCAGCAGCAGCATTGTGTGGGGGAGAAAATTTTTTTAAAGGATTTTTTCAAAAAGTTTGTTCGGTTTGCTGCGTTGGCCTGTTTCTCGTTCCCATCTGAGGACTTGCCTCGGGATGCTTTGATCTTGTGTGATGGATCAATACATATACAGTATGTATATGTATATGTATATATATATATATATATATATATATATATATATATATATATATATATATATATATATATATGTGTTGTATCCTTGTGTTCTTGCCATTCATTGTATTTACAAGCCAAGTTACACAGGTACAAACCCCCCTGTGAACCTTACTTGATGGAGGGAAATAAGTTTCTGATCCTGAAGAAGAAGACAGACGATGATGCGGATATTTTTTTTAAGTGGAATTGTATTTGCTTGAAGTTGACTCCAACTTCTTGTCCTTTCACAGGGTTTTCCACACTTGTGAAAGTAGGTCCGTGTTCAGTGACAAAGGTGTGCTTGTACAGCACAGCGAGGTCCGACGTGCTTCGCCCTCCGAATGGATCAGACGTTCACGGAGCACGTCCTGTCCTCTGCCATGTGGTACAAGTTCCCGTTGTATTCTCACACAATTGAAGGATCATTTTGATGAATTAATGAAAAAATTTAAAACACTACTTGGTTCTGCTCCCAAGGTGAAGTGAGTCACTGGCCTGCTCCGGAGTTTCTATATTACGAAGGGCAGGGAAGGAAGTTCATTCAGTCCATTAAACGTGACGAGTGTTAGTGGAATGGCGCGTGGTGGTGAAATCGTCTCATGGGTTCACTCTCCTTTGTCGTGAATTTTGACTCCTGTTCCACAAAAGGAAATCCAAGGTTTAACTCGGCAGGCCGTTAGGTCATATTGCTGAGTGTTACAAACTGCACGTACTTATACGTTCACCTCGAGCCTTCCTGTTGGGTAAATGCTATTCGGTCTCCGTGATGTGAAGTGTGTTATTCCATTTGGAACGGATGTTTCTCTCTTTCTCTTTCTCTGTCTATCTCTCTCTGTGTCTCTCTCTCTCTCTCTCTCTCTCTCTCTCTCTCTCTCTCTCTCTCTCTCTCTCTCTCTCTCTCTCTCTCTGTGTGTCTCTCTGTCTCTTTCTCTTTCTCTGTTTCTCTGTCTCTCTCTATATATGTCTCTTTCTCTGTCTCTGTCTCTGTCTCTGTCTCTCTCTGTCTCTTTCTCTTTTTCTCTTTCTCTTTTTCTCTTTCTCTTTCTCTTTCTCTTTCTCTTTCTCTTTCTCTCTGTCTCTTTCTCTTTTTCTCTTTCTCTTTCTCTTTCTCTTTCTCTTTCTCTTTCTCTTTCTCTTTCTCTTTCTCTTTCTCTTTCTCTTTCTCTTTCTCTTTCTCTTTCTCTTTCTCTTTCTCTTTCTCTTTCTCTTTCTCTTTCTCTTTCTCTCTCTCTTTCTCTTTCTCTTTCTCTTTCTCTTTCTCTTTCTCTTTCTCTTTCTCTTTCTCTTTCTCTTTCTCTTTCTCTCTCATTTTGGAGATGGTCAAGGAATGCTTGTTCAAAACATTCCAAATGCCTCCCTTTCAAAGCCTGTGTTTTCAGGCATGACGTTTCGATGGTTTTGTCTGTGGCTCACAAGGATTATATAAATGTGTTGTCACTTTGGCTGTTTGTAATAACACTGAATGAACAGTTTGGTGTTTCTGCACAGATTGCCTTTATCATGCTTTTCCAGACGCTTCTGCACTTCGTAAAGTATGAATAATACGTTGAAGAACGGTTGATACCTGTGAGTGAAGGTAAAGAATGATAATCAGAAATAATAATTCTTTTCCGGACAATTACTGGTGGGAGACGTGATTCGGTTTTGTTAATTGCGTGTTGACTGCTTTTGACATTGTACATGGTACATGGTACATGCTTGCGAGTCTCGGTGGTGTGCGTTTCTGTCGACGCTGTTTCTGATGACTCGCCAATAAGTGATGAAACTGGTCCGGTGGCTGAGTGGGGTGGGTGTAGCATTGGGATTCTCGTGTATGTACTACTTATGAATGTTTGCAGTTGTGGAGGAACCCAGGTAGGGTTTCAAGCAGCAAAGAGCTTTCCTTGTGCAGCTTTTCATGGTTGCTTTATGCCGCTTTTTTGGCTAGAAGAACATGGGAGGAGTATAAATGTATATGTGAGGTGTCTACATGTATGTGAAGCCTTTTCCCTGATTTATATACAATTCCACACCACTGGTCCAATGCCCATCGAATTTTGCACATGTGCTCGGGATACCCAAGGTAAGGTCATGGGTATAACCCCAACCCCCCTCCCCACACCCTTCACAAGGAAATTGTGTGTGTGTGTGTGTGTGTGTGTGTGTGTGTGTGTGTGTGTGTGCACGCGCGCGCGATTGGGATGTTGACTGAGGCCAGAACTGTTTTCTGGTTTTATTACTAGATTAGATGACCCGTGAACCCGTTGGGTTCCTGTTGTGACAGTGGTTGATAAAATAATTTCAAAAAAAAAGAAAAAAAAAGATAGCTCCAGCGAACTATACCGCTAAGGTTGTTTGCATTGATCAAATTCTCCCGAAGAGTACTTGACTGAATCGGGAATTTATTTTTTTTAATATTTTTTTCGTTGCCTGATTTGAACGAAACTTGATATTGCACGTCAATGTGAAGAAAAAAAAAAAAAAACGGAGAAAAGAAAGTCGAAGAAGTTATTGTGTGTAATCTTCGAAACACAATTTTATTTATTAATGAACACAGAAGTATTAGATCAAAATGGCGATGTTTATTTTATGCATAAAAATAAGTCGTTCTTTGTCTATATTAAATGTTTGAGATTTTAAAATAAATCATTTCAAGAAAAAAAAAAAAAGAGATAGCTCCAGCGAACTATACCGCTGAGGTTGTTTGCATTGATCAAATTCTCCCGAAGAGTCCTTGACTGAATCGGGAATTGATTTTTTGGTTATATATTATTTTCGTTGTCCAATTTGAACGAAACTTGATACTGCACACCACAGGAGAATGGTGAGTAAGTTGGCACGAAAACTTTTGCAATCTCGTGTACCGTTTTGGCTGTATTTCGGGAACATACATACATACATACATACATACATACATACATACATACATACATACATACATACAAGATGAGAGTTTTAGTAATACTAGTACATGCCCGTAAAAAAGAATAAATAAATATTCCAACTGCGAGCAAGAAACAACAAGCACACAGGCCGTTTCTTCGCTCTCGCGTGCCCGTACGTGCGTGGCAAGGAAGTTCGCATATCACAGTTACAATTATTTGCAATTTAGGTTTTAATGGCCAATTATTCAATTAGCACCAATGTATTTTACCTTTTCGCAATGTCGTCGCAAGGAAAAACAAAAAGAGAAGAGAGAAAAAATTTACTTCCTGGTTCGGAGCATACCAGCTCACTCTGATTTTACCGAAATGTATACACCGTCTCGTATGAAAACTATCATAACTTGGAGCATTGTGTTTATCTATAAATGCGCATAAGAAATTGAGAAATTATTAGAATACACTAAGTCATCACTCTCCGGAAGCCCGTACGTTGTAACCTGTAATGGGGAACGCGGCTGAGCTTCCCTTCCCCATTGGCCACGCCCACGCAACAACCTGTCATGTCATTGGTTTGGTAAATAAATGGCCATAACTTGGGAACCACTTGTCCGATTAATATCAAACCTTGAAAAGGCACATCCTCAGGTCCCCAGCAATATACCTGGCAGGTTTCAATTAGAATGGACTAGTGGTTGTTGAGAAACAGTGGTCACACACACACACACACACACACACACACACACATTGCTAGAATTATAGATTAGCAGGGTAGGTTGCCTGGTGTTTGCTTAGTGGTTAGGGTGGCAGCTTGGGATCCGAGGGTCCTGAGTTCAAGCCCCGTTGGCCGCTGAATTAAAAAAAATACACCAGGAGGTTGACTCAGCCTGTCATCCTTCCGGGGTCAGCAAAATGAGCACCAGTGAGCTGGTAAGGGGCACACTGTATCAGCGGCATAACCGCGTCCCAACCAATGGTGCATCCAGCAGCCACAGGCCGCACGAGAGACAGAGACAGAGACAGAGACAGAGACAGATCTCGTTTGTTTAGTTCGACGAGCAGAGTACCTGTTCCAAGCATGCATCACGGTCTTCTGTCCCATCCATTTATCTGGGCGGTGTATGGCCAACATGCTGCTGCCTCAATCGCTCCCAAAAATTATACTCACCCGGGCTACGTACATGAAGCAAGTACATACGTGTGCTGCTTATGGGTATATGTGGTACGGCGTGGTTATATAGTTTTAATAATTCCAATTGCGCTGGTCCATATAGGCTGTCACCAGAGGTCTGAAGTCTGAGGCCTATTCGCATTGTCGCCTTCGCAAGGCCCATGGCGAATATTGGCTCCAACCTTTCAGTGTTTGATGATCTTTTTAACAGTGGCTGAGGTTATTTTACACCGAATGGAAAACTTGTAGGAAGGGCATGGTGATTGCGAATATGGCACTCCTGAAGAGGTTGACTTACCATGGCACCAAAATGGTGGATGTATGATTTTCTTTTTTTCCAGGTTTCAATTATGGGTGGCATCAGGCCAACTGTCCAACCAATAGGTATCGAACATACATACATACATACATACATACATACATACATACATACATACAGTGACTTCAGAAAGTATTCACACCCCTTGGCTTTGTCACATTTTGTTGTGCTGCAGCCTGTTATTAAAAATGGATTCCATTCAATATAAATTTTTTTTTCTGCGATCGACACAAAATACCCCGTAATGACAAAGTGAAAACATATTTTTTAGAAATTCTTTCAAATCAATGAAAAGCTGAAATGTCTTGTGCCAATAAGTATTCAACCGCCTTTGTCAATACTTTGTCGAAGTGCCTGTAGCAGTGATTAGAGCCTTGACTCTTCTTGGGTATGTGTGTGTATCAGCTTCTCTCATCTGGATTTGGGGATTTCCCCCCATTCTTCCTTGCAGATTTGCTCATGCTCAATGAAGTCGGATAGATGGCGTCAGTGAACGGCGTCCTTCAAGTCTGGGCTTTGCCTGGGCCACTCAAGGACTTTCACGTTCTTGTTCTGAAGCCATTCCACTGTTGCTTTGGCTGGATGATTAGGGTCGTTGTCCTGTTGGAACATAAATCTTCGCTACAGTTTGAGGTCTTTTGTACTCTGAAGCAGGTTCTCCTCAAGGATTTGCCTGTATTTGGCTCCATTCATTGTTCCCTCCAGCCTTACAAGTCTCACAGTCTCTGCCACTGAAAAGCATCCCCAGAGCATGATGCTGCCACCACCATGCTTCAGGATAGGGATGGTATTCGTTGGGTGATGAGCTGTGCTTGGTTTCCGGCAGACGTGGCGCTTTGCATTCAGGTGAAAGTTCAGTTTTTGTCTCATCAGACCACAGAACCTTTTGCCTCATGCTCTTAGAGTCTTTCACATGCCTTTATGAAATCTCCAGGTGTGCTGTCATGTGCCTTTTTCTCAGGAATGGCGTCTGTCTGGCCACTCTCAGATAAAGCCTCGATTTGTGAAGTGCTGCAGAGACTGTTGGGTTACTGGCAGTTTCTCCCTTCTCAGCCAAGGAACTCTATATCTCTAGAGTGGTCATTGGGTTCTTGGTCACTTTCCTGACCAAGGTCCTTCTTGCCCAGTTCCTCTGTTTGGTTGGACGGCCAGCTCAAGGAAGAGTCTGGGTCGTTCCATATTCTTTCTATTTCCTAATGATGGAGATCACTGTGCTCTTGAGAACTTTTAATACTCCACAAATAGTTTTATACCGTTCCCCAGATCTATTCCTCTTCACAATTTTATCTTGGAGTTCTACAGACAGTTCCTTGGACTTCAAGGTGTTGTTTCTGCTCCAACATGCACTGTCAACTGTGGGACCTCAGACAGAAAGGTGTGTGTCTTTCGAAATCATGTCCAATCAATTGAGTTGGCCACCGGTGGACTCCAATCATATTGTCGAGACATCTCAAGGATGATCAAAGGAAATTGGATGCTCCTG
The DNA here is from genome assembly GCF_056783735.1 of Eptatretus burgeri. Classification (NCBI taxonomy): domain Eukaryota; kingdom Metazoa; phylum Chordata; class Myxini; order Myxiniformes; family Myxinidae; genus Eptatretus; species Eptatretus burgeri. The sequence continues at coordinate 95,228,786 of NC_140971.1, forward strand.
AGCTCTATTTGGAGTGGCATAGCAAAGGGGTTGAATACTTATTGACTCAAAACTTTTCAGCTTTTCATATTTAATTGTTTTGTATAAATTTCTAAAAACACGTTTTCTCTTTGTCATTTTAGGGTATTTTTTTTGTCAATCGGTGACAAAAAAAAAAACATCTCAATGTAATCCACTTTAAATTTAGGATGTAACACAACACAATGTGACAAAAGTGAAGGGGTCTGAATACTTCCTGAAGGCACTGTATATGCAAACATTCGCTTCATGTTATATAATTATCACAGTAGCCACCCTCTGGGTGGATGGAGTTTGCTGTTTCCGCATTATTTGCTGAAAAAAAAACGTTTAGTAGAGAAAAAAGTGTCGTCTGTCGATTAAATATCACATGATCTGGTTGCTCGTGGGACCTCGAATGAAAGGGAGACGATTCTAATTTGGCTCATACATGCGTAATAGCAGTTTCCTGTCCCCTCCATCTATGGTCCTTGGTCTTGGAGTCACTGGAAAAAGTGATGGGACTAGTCCACCACAATGGAGGATATACCCAAACTTGATGGGCACTCAGTGGAGCGCATACCTCCGCCCCGTAATGCCTGATCCACGAGAACATATCGGGTCCAATACAATTTTGAAATATCATGCTATACATGACTATATCATTTTTTTGGCCCTATCTCTCAATGATGAAGAATCGCTTTAAAAATTAAATAATTCTCGTATCCAGATCCACATTCAGATCTTCACCAAAATTGAATCAATTCGTCCTTGTCACCCACAACCTGTCCACAAAATTTCATCCGGATCTGTCCACAACTTTTTGAGATATCCTGTACACAAACGGACAGAGATGGGTGAAAACATAACCTCCTTCACCTTCGCTGGTGGAAGTCATAGTAACACCTACATGAGAAATCCGAAAAAAAAAATTCTTTCAGAAAAATATTTCATGGAAAACCGAAGTAAGGACCCCCTGAGTATACCCTGAAATTTTGGTGTCGATCAGCCCAAGGGTCTCAGAGTAGTTACCGGACATGCATCGACACACCACTCTTTTATATTGTTACGGTTCTCGGAACCGTATACTCCATGAATATACGTGCAGATAGGCCCCTTCCTTTTTGTTTAGTGGGAAAGCAAAGGGGTGCGTTGCGATGGGCTATTAGTTAGGATTAATAAATTATTTTTCCCCTTTTATTTTACTCCCTCCTTTTATGATCCACGGTGCCTTCATCTCGCTTGCTACCCTCGTTTCGCTGGCCACAGCGTACCACTGTCTACCCGGACTCTTGCTTTCTGAGTCAAAATCCCGACGTTCGGCTGGACAAACGCTGTAGCTGTACCACCATCCACCTGCCAAAGGCCAGACATGCGAGGCGTGGGCGGACCATACCGGAGTCTGGCTGAAACCCAGCCCAGAAAGGCGGACCACGTGAAGGACCGGTCCAATCGGGATGCTCGGATTGGATGATGGCGTCAGTTTCGAAATGGCTCCTCCTCGAACTCCGGGCTCTATAAAGTACGGAGCAATCCTCAGAGGTTGGTCAAAGTTGGGTGGTCGAAGTTGGTTGGTTGAAGTGGTTGCGAAGATGGTCGAAATTGGTTGGTTGGTTGAAGTGGTTGCGAAGGTAGTTGGGTTGATTGGAAGGAGAATTGCAGATGAGAATTGAAGAGTGAAGGAAGTGGAAGGGGTTTGGAGTAGTTGTGAGTGAGTGTTCCTGCTACTTGGCTCCGCCGACACGACGTCGAACCACCCCTTGCTTCTCGACCAAGCCTCCTGTCTGGCCCCGCTTTCTGTCCATATCTCTGACCTCACGACCGCGACGAACGGCCCCTTGCCTGGTCCTGCCTGCTGCTCATCTCACGCCCCCCCTTTAAACTCCGCTCTTCTCCACTCAAGCCCCTCCTGCAGACATGATCTCCACACGTACGGTTGTGGCCGAACAACTCAACCGTTGCCGGGTGCCGCACCACAGAGCATCCCTCCCACGAAACGCTCAGGTACCGAGAAACTATAACCTCAACTCCCTCCCTCCCTGGCTGCAAAAGTCCCTTTCACAATTAGGTTTACTTTGAGTGTGTGTTTGAGAGTGTTGGCACCTGTCCGTTAAGTAAGCCTGTATAAGATCTTTTATTGTTGTGATTGTTGCTTTTATTAATCTCGTGTCAAGTCTGCCCTGTGTCTGCTTTGTAAGTTGCTTGTAAAATTGCTGCACCCCACACCTCTCTCATCTTTACCTGCATTACATCCCCAATAAACCTTTGTTGTGCCACATGCTTTTCCTTGCTTTTTGTTAATAAATAATTCTCATTAGGAATGTTCCCAGCTTGCCTTTGTCTTTTCCCTCATTGGTCCAGCATGGTTCGAATCCAGGTTTATCCTGGTCTTTATTCCAACGGTCCATTCCTTCCAGCCGGTACGTCCTTGGCAGTGTCGCTCGACTGCATCCAATCCGGAAAGGTGATCCGATCTGGTAGAAAGATCCAGTTCGGACAAGGCGTACTGAGGGCGTGATTCCCCAGTGGTTAAACCGCGTGATTAATTAGGTAACCTGATTCTAGACAGGAGGACCCTCGGTCACGTGGTTGAGTTATTGGCGTCCACGGTCGGTTTAGTGACCTTCTGCGTCACAGAATTATCCGTGAGCGACAGCCTACAATTCCGGGGAGTCTTGTGGCAATCGACATAGCTTTCCCTCACCTCGTGGTCTTCTCACCCGACCCCGCCGGCCCGCAACAATATAATACGAGCAAATACAACCCGTCGCTTCACTGGCAGGAATATTAACATGGAGGGGGTTGGAGAGCAAGGCCTCACCACCCATCATTATACACTCCAGGAGGGGGGAATGAGTGAGGAGAATGGGGGAGATAGGGGGGTAGGGGAAGGGGATGTTGTGGACATGTGTTTGATAGTGGGAAAAAAGGGGTGGGGGGAATGGCCCCCTTACACCGGCATTGGTACAGGATTGAACAAAGTTGGGTATGTTAAAACAGCACATTCAAATGGGTCATAGTAAACAACGCCTTCGCACCGTCCAGAGATGTCCGTTGGGGGTGGAGGGGCTTTGGGGGAAGGGAAGAAAGGGTGTTTTCCTTCAATCGTCAAAAAAGCCGCGCCAATGTTCATGCCTTTTATTTAATTTCCACACATTCGATAAGCTCTCGAGTCTAGAATCTCTTAACCTGAGATGAATTGATCCGAGCAGCAGTTCCGACTGCTGAACCCCCCCCCCCTCCCCAGCATTCACACTTTGACACCTCTGGACAATTGTATGATGGTGGAGGGGATTTGGGAGGAGTGTAGGGTCAGGTTAGGGGAAGGCAGTGTGAGGGGGCAGGGTGTTGAGTCAGTGTGAGCATGGTGAAAAGGGGAGGCAGCACGGGAAGGCAGTCTAAGGGGGAGGGTAGGCAGTGTACCAGGGCATTAACGGGGCGATAGAACACACCCAAACAGCAACGTCTTACTTTTTAACTGCGGTGTTCAATTTAAAACTGGGTGGAAAATCTGGTCCTCATTAATCTTCTTCACTTATGTTCATGTGAGTCTTGTTCAACCCCCTTTCTCATATCAATTAGATTCACAAAATGCTGATTATACACCACCTTTTAAAGCACCACAAAGCAGCTCACTTTACCTGCCACACAGGTGGAAAAAAACGTCTGATATTTCAACAACTTATTCACACTTTTTGGTTTTGGAGTTATGGAGGACACATATACACACACACACACACACACACACACACACACACACACACACACACACACACACACACACACACACACACACACACACACACACTGAATTGAAGGAATACTCGGTCATCGCCCTGTTACAGTAGGCTGACATATCGGAGGTAGTGTACTCACATTTTACCCGTCTCGTTTGGGTTCAATTGTCGACCCAACTCTAAACTCGGATCGGTGCTTCACAGGCCGGATATTTGCATGAGCAAGTGTGCCATCCTCAACATGGAGGTCAGAACCTGTGGACCGATGTGCTTGCACGATGTGATGGATAATAAAGTTCCTACATGACCTTTTCAAAAAGAGCAGTCCATTGTGTGCGAGTAGCCTGACCAAATTCCAAACCCCTGCCCTAATCATTCCATGAAGGTTAGGCCAGGTTAGTTGTTTTCTGAAAAACTTCTGCCAATCCCATACACACTCTGATCTTCTGACCCCCCAACTAATGAGATGTGCTCTAAGATGAGGATGACTCACTTTTCACCATGTTATACTATGAAATAGCCCATATTATCAGTGTGTGTGTGTGTGTGTGTGTGTGTGTGTGTGTGTGTGTGTGTGTGTGTGTGTGTGTGTGTGTGTGTGTGTGTGTGTGTGTGTGTGTGTGTGTGTGTGTGGTGAAAGGTTCTCCTCAAAGTCCGATGCGTGTCCTTGAACTCGCATCAGGAAGGTTTTTCTGCACAAGTGTGCAAGTGGTGGGTCCTGGCGGAATGTGCTCGTTTCATGAGAAGCGGGAGCAGTGAGTGGTCTTGGGAGGTTCTCTTACTCAGCAGCTGTTTTTGAACGATAGGAATTGGCTCCGAAAAACAAACAGGGCCCTCAAGCCTTCAGGATTTATCTTGTCAGTGTTGAGCCCGTGTGGGTAACGCTTGACCCGCCCCCCGCCCCCCGACCCCCCATTGTCAGTCACTGTTTTAACAACAGCGTCGTTCATAAATTCCCTGTGTTTTATGTCTGACTTGCTGCCTCATTTTTGATTGTTCTAACTTCTGAACATTCTTTGTGACGTAGTTTGATGAAATCGTTCCTTCGTGTCTCCTTGGCAAATTGTTTTGCTCGAGTACGTGCCCGCCGACGAGGGCCTCGAGCTGCGTTGGTTGCCGGACCGATGAAAAAGGCACGACAAGAATGGTGATGAGTCGGTCCATCTACGAGTAAGGCGTTTTGAAAACTTGCATGTGTCATGTATGTAAGGTCTGAATCCATTTGAAGAAGCTTGGGGAAGCACGTGCGTAAACTACACTGGAGGAAACCGCACAGACGGAGACGGCACAAGGACGTCCTTCCTCAAAGCCTGGAATTCTTCAGACTTTGAATCTGACCGTGTCCCGAATGCCCCCCCGTGCCACGTCGCGGAGTTTGGACCTTCCTTCGATTTGTGATGACTGTTTGGCTTCAAACTTGATCTGAGAAGGCCTTTCTATAAACAGTAATTGCACAAACATGGAGCTTATCCTGGAAGAGTTTCCAGTTACAATGGGCTCTCTTCGCTTTGTTCCGTTGTACTCGCACAGTGCACACACATGGTTAGAAGCAAGATAACCGCTCGGGATCTGACACGAGCCACCCTCCCTCCCCTGATCCCTCCTCCCACACACCACTCCCGACGGCCAGACCAGCCCACACTGCGATGGAGCATGTGAAGCTCATCCTTCGGCTCTGATGTACCGCCCGTCGGCGCACAGCTGGCTTGCAGATGTGCTCGTTTCACTTTGGTATCAACGCCACGCCATGGTCTAGATACACTGCTAACGACCTTTCGGTGTGCACTTTCATGTGCCATTCCGAGAGATTTGTTTCTTTCAAAAGAACTTTCCCTGGGCTTCCGTCATGCCACTGCATTGATGCGGCATCCCAGGGATTTCTAGACATCCGATTGTCTCGTGACGAAGTGGAGCTCAATATTTTTATTTATTTATTTTACTTTTAAAATTGATGTTACCATTTAGTTTTTGGTAGAAACTCGACGAGCTCGTTGCTCACGCGTCGGTGGGTTATCACCTCCGGTGTTTTAAAATGAGAACATTCCAACCGATCCAAAACCCTGACTTGCGCAGTCACGCAACTCTTACACACCAACCCTACTGTGCAACGACTCCAGGTTGGACCAAATGGTCGTTTGTTTTCACAGTGAACTTGCTGTCGTGTCAAAATTCATGCCGTTTACACTTCGTAGAATGGTATTTTGTTTTCAAAACTCGGTTTCTTGTTGTTTTTTGTTTTTTTTCAGTCAAAGTAAATCCGCTCCTTGGAGACTATAATAACTCGGTTTAATGCAATTATAACTATAACGGCACTCGGTGGTGCGCACACCTCCGCCAGGCTGAACAGTTCATGTTTTGTATCCCACTGATAGACCGGATCTGGATTTGGACCTGAACCTAAATCCAATCGGCTTCTTCTCGTCATCCACCAAGTTTTGTCCGAGTCTGTCCGCAGCTTTTTTTAACATATCGTGCTCATAGATAGTCAGACAGACAGATGGGTGAAAACATAACCTTGCGTACACCTTTGGTGGCGGAATCGATGAAATTGATTTCCATGAAAGGTGTCTCGTTTATTCGTACCTGGACGAAGGTTGTTTTGCGCTCTCCTCGATGCCGCACGTACATTTGAACTGTTGTAATGAACAAGTTGGTTGTAGATTTTTCTCGCCCTCCGTGAGCAGACATCATGCTGCACCTCCTCGTGCACAGCGTACGGAAAAGCCCGTGGAGGAATGTCCTTCTCAATGAGGAGTCGAACCTGGAAGTGACCCGTTCAATCAATCGTGACGAGTCATCTTGCGGCTCAGCTTTGAATCTGAAAACAGTTTCGACACGTATTGGTTATGGGTACTGAGCAAAGATCTATTAGTAAGTTCCCTATGGAAATCTTTCAAACGGGCTGCGGCTACTGGGCCGACTCGTTCTCCTCGATCGGTCGGGTACTTGCTGGAATCCATGCGAGCGGCGAATTGGCGACCGTGCTCCTTCCTGGGGTCTGTGCCAGCGCAGAAATAGAAAATGTGGTTAACTTGTTCCCAAATTGTGCTTTTTGGGAATGTGCATGTGGAAGGAATCGCAAACTTGTCTGGGATATGCATGGTGGACATCACAAACATTTGGGGGATCATAGTCGTCGGAGCCAGTTTTAAGTCATACTTGATAATGTATGACTGTCGTGATTCCTAATTTTGTGAGTGTGGGGAAGAGGATCAAGTTGACTTTGCACGTGTCCGCATGGGGACTCGTAAAGTGTGCGTGCACGCGTCCGTCCGTGGTGTTCTCGTCGAACCAAATGTACGACTACAAAGGGGTAAATCGAGCCGGCACTGATGTATTCTGTCTGATGAGACTTTGTTTGTTTGCGGTACGAGTTGTGTTTCAGGCTGGCAGGATGGCCGAGCCGTCTAGCCTGGGTTCGAATCCCAACTCGGTGAAAAACCATCATCCTGGTCTTTCACAGGTAGGGTTATTCATCAATGCGAGTGCCGTCCCTCGGATGGACGTTAAACCGGGCGTCATGTCTGCCAGAATTATTTGGTGAACGTTTAATATCCCACTGGGTGCTTGACGAAGAGTGGACGAGCTATCGTCGGCACCCTGAACAAATGACGAATTCATTCCTGGAATGTGCAATGCGAGTGGTCTGGTCTTTCTTGACACTGGTGGTTGCATTGCTTGTGTGGTTTCTGTCTGGGTGGCAGCTTCTCCACCATAAACAGATTGGCTCGATAGTTTGCATGTTTCACATGAACGGCCTTCTTCGGATACGAAGGGAAACTTAAACCATGTCCAAAGTTTTTGTCCCCTTCCCCACCCCCTTGGTATTCCAAAAATATATTATAAACCTTCTGCAGAAATTAATTTGAATGGCATGGCATTTTACCCGCCCTTGGGAATCGAACGCACGAAGCATGTCACCGACGCCGTAAGTAGATGAGAGCTCACGGTATAAGTTTTCTTCTCTTACGTATCTGGCTACTCGCGGGCTCCCCCGCCCTCCCCCTCGGGGAACCCTTCTCGGCCCACCTTCGGTGTGCAATGCATTGTGGCACATTCTTGGAAATGCATTTTATAATTTTTGACAGTTTTGTAAACATTTTTAACCACAACATGTCATAAGATAAAGTCTGCCAGGGACTGCAAGCAGCCATCACACTTCCGTTCTGGTCTCCTACATCCACCGCCCCTGATATTAAACCAGCCTGGGAATTGTTCCACAGAAACCTGCTCTCTAATCTTACCCATCCTCCCACTCTTGGTAATCTGAATCCTGTGGTGAGGCTTTAAAACAACTTGCATTCTCCTCCCGGAAGGCAGAATCCGACCGAAAGCGACCTCAGATCTATTCCACAAAGCCCGTAACAAGAAGTGCGTGTCCCCTCTCGGGAGAGCCAGAAAACAACGTCTGTCCAATCCCAAGAATGAGCTTTCAAACTTGTCACCCTCCTCTAAAACCTGGTGGTGCCTTGTCAAGTCCATATCAGGTGTATGCTCCCCTTCCATCCCTTCCCTCACTTCAAATGGCACCACAGCCGACTCCGCTGGTGAGAAGACCGAATGCCTCAACTCAGTGTTTGCTTCAAAATCTTTTGTCCCTTACCTCTCTCTGTCTGTCTGTCTGTCTGTGTGTGTGTACCCCACTCTTCCCAGTCATACCAAACTCCTCCTGGATTCTGTCTTTTATATCTGTGTGGAAATTTTCTGGCAACCCTCGACTCTGACTCTGCAACTGGACCGGACGGCATCAGCTCACGCATCCCAAAAACCTGCTCTGATGCTCTTGCACTTCCTCTCTCTGCCCTCTTCACCCTGACATTTACCATAGGTCATCTTCCATCTGCTTGGAAATTGGCCAACATCACAGCATGACATTTAAAAAAAATGTGCAAAAACTGATCCGCATGAAATCCATCATCACAGTTGACATAACATCATTCTTTTTCTCCAACAACCTCATCTCAGATCATCAATTCAGATTTAGACTTGGCCACTACCTTGGACATGCTGCTTCTCCCTCTCCCAATTAATGGATGGAGACCCTCAATATCAGACATGAGATCAGGGCCGCCTCTCTAGACATATATCAAGCTTATGATAATCCAGCATCCCGCCTTGCTCTCCAAACTGTCTGCCGAGGGAATCTAAGGCCAACTCCACTCTTGGATTACTGACTTCCTCCCCTCTCGTAGACAACGTGTGGTTCTCAATGGAAGTCTTTCTTCTCCTCCCTGTAAAGGCTGGATGACCACAAGGCAGTGTTCTCCACACCATCCATCCGAATCTTAATCGTCAATGATCTCGCTGACTCTCTGGAAAATCCTCCATCTCTTTGCTGATGACTCCACTCTGCTGTGACATCTCTCAGCCTTCTGCCAGACAGGCAGCAGCCTCTTCCCTCTCCTCAAACATTGACAAAATCACAAACTGGTCAAACACTTGGAACAGGTCTTCCACTCCTGAGAAATCCCTCACGCACACTTTATTTCTCTCTCCGAAAGGACCATAACCGCAAACTCTCTCATATACGTTCTCAACCACCCTCTCGAAGAGGTTCAGTCACTCAAACTCTTGGGTCTCACACTCAGCCATGATCTCTCTTGGGCAAGCCACATTTCAAAGTTGGCCTCCAAAGCCAGATATCGACTGGGCATCCTCGATCGTGCAAAGTCCTTTCTTGGCACACCTGAACTCCTATCCACACACACGAGGCTTTCATCTGCATGCTCGATGGAGTATTGCTCTCCACTCTGGCCTGGTTCCCCCGCCTCACATCTTGCTCAGCTTGATGCCGTGGAAACCAAGGCCTTCAAGATCATTGGAATATTTCGTGATGAAGCTGAGTCTACGGGCCTATCACTTCGCCATCTCCGACAGGTCGGTGATCTCTCTCTCTTCTTCCATCTCATTTCTGGTCTTGCACTCTCTGCCCACTCCTTTGTGCTTTATTTTTTTTTTCAGAGATTGGTGGCGAGGTAAAGCTGTCGCCGCTTGCATGCCAAGTGGGAAGTGTTCTACGAGCGTACCTGATCACGCATCCTCTTTTGGCTGCTTATCGGGCGTGAGCGAAGGCATCGCCAGTTTCCGCTATCCAGCAAGGCCTAACAGGATCTCCGTTAAACCCGATCTCTCGTACTTCGCCAAAACGGTGAAAGCCTCAGCCGCCGCCTTGTGGAATTTGTGACCAGTCCAAAAGTTAATGGCCGGGAGTTTTGTCGTGTAAAAGGATGTTTTTTTCCAAATTGATTAAGTTAATCGAGCGAAATCAATACCAACTAGTTGTTCCGCTTGTTGCGCCGCTTGCTTTTTATGCCAGGTGGGGTCTCATTGTACGTCCGAGTTGTAACTAACGGTTTATTGGTGAGCAGGTTGAAATCTAAATTATGGGAACTAACTAACACTGGTATTGTTAATTGGTCGAAATGGTTCCAGAATGAGAGAGTAATGGGAAAAATTGAGGTTTTACAAACAAATGTCACAACTTGCTTTGTTCATCATTGGACGTGTTATTGAGTGGCGGTGACGGTGGATTATGGTTGGTTTGGTTTAAAAATGGGAACTTGATGAAGTCCTTTGGTTTGATCATGCGGGCGGTTGATGAGGAGTGACGAAGAAGTTTGATGGTGCCATTCTCTTAAAAAAAAAAAAAAAAAGAGGTACCTGTCTGGTTTTCTGCCATTTTGTTTCTCCTTATTGTCTTAATCTTGATTGACTGTCTTTTATAATTTTCCTTTTGGAGAGGGTTTTTCTTTCTTGTACTGTATACGTTGGAGCGGTTTATGGCGAGACGCGAACTTGGACTTCTTGTAGGACTCGATTTAGTCAATTGTATTGATCATTTACCTGCGCCACCGAAGGTGAACAGAGGTTACGTTTCCACCCCTGTTTGGTTGTCTGTCCGTTTGCCTGTGAGCAGGATATCTCAAAAAGTTTGGGGTGGATTCGGACAAACTTTGTCGGCAAGTTCGATGTGTGACAAGAACGAAATGATTAGATTTTGGTGAAGATCCGGATCCGGATGAGACGACTCAGATTTAAAAAAAAGTGATTCTTCACCATTGAGAGATGGGGCTAAAAAGGATATGTAGCACAATATCTCAAAAAGTTGCGAACGGATTCGGACGAAACTTGGTGAATGAGTTGGGCAGGTGACCGAGGACAAGCTGATTTAGTTTTTGGTTCAGGTCCGGATTCAGCTCCGGCCTATCGGTGGGATAAAATACGTAAACTGTTCATCCTCGTGGAGGTGTGTGCTCTACCGAGTGTCGTTCGAGTTCCTCAATGTTATGAATGAGTTGGTTGTTCTTCCCCTGTAATTATTTCTTGTGGAAATTGACATGCATTGCTTGATAAATGGTCACATCGGTCTTGATTTGAGTAGTTGGTTGATTCATGCTTTAAAATAATAATAATAATAATAATAATAATAATAATAACGAGTTCCCTTACAAGGACCTCCAACACAAGAGGTGGCCATTTGTCCCATCAGAGCCAGTGAAATGGTTGTTTATCCGTGCTCGAGCGTTTAAAAACCCTAAACATCAAGCAAGGGTACGGCACGTACCATTTAAAATGTATTTGATATGTCTCGGCTGGGATTCAAACCACCGACCTCCCACATTCAGAGCGGACACTCAAACCATTACACCACTGAGTCTGGGTGATCATTTGTCAATCTAATCGTGGTCCTTCGACGTAAGCTTGAGGTGATGTTATCCATTCCACGGTGGTAATAACTACTCCAGAAATGTATGACGTGTACATGGTTGTTGGGGGTGTGAAAGGGTCCACCCAGATCCCAATTGGTTAAATTAGTTGATCAATTGGTTAAATTTTGCATTGATCGGTTAACCGGCTTCGACGAAGATTTTCAAAGATTTTTTTTTCCCTTAAATCCAATATGGCCACCAGACCACGTGTCACACGGTGGTCATTTTCATCAAGTTTTATTTCAATTGTGACAAACTTCTCCTTCGGTGGATTGTCTTGACTGTGATGCTGACTTTTCAGGCAGGGAAACATAGGTTGCAACACGATCATTGTAATATAATATATCGACTATGTCCACAAAAGTGTCAGTCGTAGTGCTATTATAGTAGAGAACCTGAGTCTGTAGTGGACACTTTCATAAGTTGTGAGAAACTTTTGGAGAACATTAACTTGAGCAGTCTGAGCTGGCTCTTGAGAGAAGATCATCATTGACGTCTTCCAGGATAACAGTTGGCATTGTTTGATGGGGGGGGGGGAATGGTGGAAAAGTAATTGTCCAGGATGGGCAAGAATGTTGTCTTTGGAAGGTGTGGATGGTGGTCAGATGAAAATTGAGGATTTCAGAAATTTGGCCGATGTTGACCTCAAAAATAATTGGTGGTTGAATCAATTGACCTGATTTGCAAATCCTGTTGAAATTTCAAGTCAATCGGATGAAGATTGACAATTTTAGAAATTTTGGCTGATGTTGACCTCCAAAGATTGACCGCTATAATCACATGGTCATGTAACTCGTGGTAAAGTTTCGATTTTTCTCCGTTGAACGGTTTTCGATGTACGCTCTTAACAAAATGCAGACACGTGCGTCGTACGACGTACGACTACACTTCACCCGTCACTGGATCGACGGCACCATGGTGTCATTGCCGCTCTGTCGTTGCCCTTTCATCGAAACGTGGAGGCATTTTGTAACGGCAGCCATGTTGACTACCTGTCAGAATCGTCACAAATAACTTTTTACTTGCGATTGCCACGTGCTAACTCGTTCCCTCTGTTTTGATGGTCCATCTCGAGACTGAAACGATCTCGTCGGATCTGCACCAATGGTGACGCCCTACAAGCGTCGCTGCCACCCCGCAGCAATCTATGGGTTCACATGAAGCTCCATAACTGTGTAAGAGAAGATGTTACGGAGTTTATGCACTTGTCGGAAGCAAATGGAGATTTGGACAATATTGGGTTTGAAGCACAAACCCCATAACCCCCCATTTCTAACTTGCTTTATGTGTTGCTTTGTGCACATCACGGGGTATTTGAAGACCACCGCTGCAGTTGCTGTTTTATCCGATTTGTAAAAAAAATTTGTATGATACTATAACGGAAGAATGTATGGAGTTTGTGTTCTGTTTTGGGTTTTTTTTTTTTTTTTTGGCATTTTTCGTTCCAGGAATCTGAAGTTGTGTGAATGTAAGCGTTGCCCATTTATGGCTGTTATTACAATGCTGCGTATGTGGATAACATGAGGACGTGTGCCTCGGGGTTCTGCCACGTTTATCGGGACAATGAACTCGGTCATTGCTTGATGTGACACTGGCACTGAGAAGTGCAGAACTTGTGAGTGTGCACGTGGTGTAAACTTTCCATCTTGTAGTTGATGGTGATGGTGATGTCGGAGTGGGGGGGGGGCAGATGAATGTGGGCATTAAAAGGGGGGAGTAACGGGTGGTTAAAATATCGTGATGGGGAAGAGTGATGGCGTTTCGTGGGTCTGCCTGGAAGAACGGAGGAATGGGAATGGGGTTTCCGTTAGGGTTAGGATGACGAGGGTTGGGAAGGATAAAAAGTAAGGGAAGAGAAGACTGGTGAGAGAATGGGAAAAGTAGAGAGGGGAAGAGCTTTAAAATGAGTAAATTTTTTTAATTTTCATTATTTATTTGTTTTCAAAGGTGCGTGAGAGAGAGAGAGATGAGAAAGGGAACCGGCATCGTGAGGGAAGGAATGGGAGAGATGGAGATCGAAGGGTTTATGACGACTGAGGCATGGCCGAGACCCGTCGTGCACACTCGATCGATACGAAGACACAAACTAGATGTACATAAAGGCACGGACACTGGAGACCATTCACTGACCAAGTAACGATAAAAAAAAAATGGTTGGACAAATGTTGAACGGTATCCTCGGCTTCAGGAGGTAGTTCTCTGAGAGCAGAAATACCCACGTTTGTGTGCCGAGGAACTCAGATGAGCACTTGCACTCCGCATTACACGGAAACTCGTTCGTGTCAACCCAAGGACTCGTTGACTCGCTACCCGGTACCTGGAAGGGCACAGGAAAAGCCTTCGTGGTGCATTCCAAAAGGTGTTCCACGTGACGTGTGCTCGACATCCATAATGGTCCCAGAGGAGAAACGTCATCGAGTTGTAATGAAATGGTCATAACGCTCGGTCTCCACATTGTTAATTGTCCCTATGATATGACTTTTTTATTGGAAGCTGCAGCAAAGAGTGGGATTGTAATGCTATCAGGAAGTTATTGACGTCGTCAGAAAAAAAAATGCGACAAAGGTTTGGAGGTGAGTGTTACAAGTTGACTTGATAAGGGTAGCGGCTAAGTGGGAGTGTGTTTGACGGTTAATTAAGATGTGCAATGTGTGTAGCTATGGAGGAGAGGATAATTAAAAGGGCAAGGTTTACAAGGTCGGATAACGGAGTGCATGATGGCATCCTGATGGACAGTGCCTGAGAGGTTGAGGTGCCGAACTGTTCATGTTTTGTCGTCCTGGGTTTTGCTGACGATTGCCAAGACTTAACTCTGACTTGTGGAAATTTCAGCCAAATGTGGGAGGAACGTTTTAATTGTGCTCCATACAAATCACTTCTCGGCTGGGAGAAAACAAAAGGCGACTTTCCCTGGTGGATGAGTACTCGTGGTCTTTTGCTTTAAAAGGCTTTTTGGAACTTTCGCTTTTTCTCTGAACAAGCCAATTTCTGAGGTTCAGGCCCAGGTGGCAAAAATATGGATTAAAAAAAAAAACTCAAAAAAACATGACGAAGCAAAGTTAAAGATAATGACACTTATCAATACAAAATTTTATTCGCCATTAATTTAAGGCCCATGTGGTAGTCCGTACTTGATTGCACGCAGGGTGAGGACCTTGTGAGACGTTTTTTTTTTCTTTTTTTCCATGAATTGCGAGGACATCAGTGGACGATGGACGAATTGACTTGTTAAACGGAACATGAACCTGTGATCCCAACATCGTGAGCTTCGTCCTCCAGATGGGAATGCCAAAGAGAGAAAAAAAACTGTGAAGGACTGAGGAAAGGAAGACTCCACAGCCTTTTGAAAACTTCTCTCAAATCCCACGTAAACGGTGAGGATGTTCGGTGCCTCAACAAGGAATAACTAGAGGGGGAGCCACTCGGTAGAGTGCAAAACCTCCGCCGCCAATAGTGCTGGGTCACTTAAGTGAACCTGATGTCCTATTCATTGTAGGTCAAAACGGATCAGACTCGACTGAACCACGATTGAATAAACTAAACGAGATCGACGCGCATGTAGAAATGGCAAAAATATAAAATCGGAATTTTTTTTGAAAAAAAAAGTTGCAAAATTTCTGGGTTTTTTTTCTCTAACATTTTTTTTTGGTTGGAAATCACTTAAAACGTGTAGAAATGCAAAAAAAAATTCAAATATTTTTCAAATAAAATCGAAATTTTTTTGAAAAAAAGTTGCAAAATTTCTGTTTTTTTTTTTCTCTAACATTTTTTGTTTTGGTTGGAAATCACTTAAAACATGTAGAAATGCCAAAAAAAAAAATTCAAATATTTTTCAAATAAAATCGAAATTTTTTTGAAAAAAAGTTGCAAAATTTCTGGGTTTTTTTTTCTCTAACATTTTTTGTTTTGGTTGGAAATCACTTAAAACATGTAGAAATGCCAAAAAAAAATTTCAAATAAATCTAAATTTTTTTGAAAAAAAGTTGCAAAATTTCTGGGTTTTTTTTCTCTAACATTTTTTGTTTTGGTTGGAAATCACTTAAAACATGTAGAAATGCCAAAAAAAAAAATTCAAATAAATCGAAATTTTTTTGAAAAAAAAGCTGCAAAATTTTTTTTTTCTCTAACATTTTTTGTTTTGGTTGGAAATCACTTAAAACATGTAGAAATGCCAAAAAAAAAAAATTCAAATATTTTTCAAATAAAATCGAAATTTTTTTGAAAAAAAGTTGCAAAATTTCTGGGTTTTTTTTCTCTAACATTTTTTGTTTTGGTTGGAAATCACTTAAAACATGTAGAAATGCCAAAAAAAAAAATTCAAATATTTTTCAAATAAAATCGAAATTTTTTTGAAAAAAAGTTGCAAAATTTCTGTTTTTTTTTTTCTCTAACATTTTTTGTTTTGGTTGGAAATCACTTAAAACATGTAGAAATGCCAAAAAAAAAAAATCGAAATTTCTTTTTGAAAAAAAAGCTGCAAATTTTTTTTTTCTCTAACATTTTTGTTTTGGTTGGAAATCACTTAAAACATGTAGAAATGCAAAAAAAAATTCAAATATTTTTCAAATAAAATCGAAATTTTTTTGAAAAAAAGTTGCAAATTTTTTTTTTTTCCTCCAACAAATTTATTTATTTTTGACCCAAATCTCACCTCATTTGGTTTTTCTTTCTCTCTTCCCTCTCCCCCACCCCAAGTTTGCTTTTCCTTCCCATCTCCTCATTGCTCCCACGACATTCCCATTTCCCTGAATTCCTGCCACATGTATCTGATGAATAAATAAAAGTCAGCGCGATGTGTTCTGGTATTCGGTGTGAGTGGCTCGGATTGCTGTCCCTGTACATTACAAACATTTCTCTCTGATAATAATGTTCCTTCATCCTCTCTGCATGATGGATGACATGGTACTCATCTTATAGTCATGAACACACCGTGTGTCACAAACATATTTGCTGAGAGCTTCCTGTATTTTGATTTTTTTTTTAATAGACGTTTCGATTTTTATGTTTTAGCAAAGCATCATCTCTCTGATCTGATGAAGGATCTTTACATGAGGTCCAGGATATAGATGAACGGCAGCCATCGGAAGGTGCGATTGCCATTCCACGGGTATTGAAACCCTCGCTCGGCCTGGGGGTCAAACCAAACTATGATGTCACTGCGCTCTTTGATGTCGTAACTGCTGTTTAACTTGAGAAATAGTCGGTGACGATTCCCTTACTCTGCACTCTTCAAATGTCATTCATTTGATGTGACGATGCGAGCACGCTTTAAGAGATTGCCCGTGGGGTAGACGCCGAGACCTTGAATATGTTTGACGGCACGGCCATCGAGGCTTTCTGCCGACCATTGTGTTCTGTTTCGTCACGCCCTGGCATCGGAGCTGTTTCCCACCCATTTCCTGTATTCAGCTGCACACAGCTGTGCTGTCTCTCGTGCAGCGTAAAGCAAACAACTTGTTACAAAGGCAGAGAGTATAGTAATCCTTTTTTGTTGTTGTTGTTTCCTCCAGAGTATCACGACTTGGAGCCGAGCAAGATTAACGAAATGGACCAACAGGATTCTGTTCCAGCAAACCGGTTATTGGTCGGTTACGAGCTCGAAACCGAGCCAAACGATATTACTTTGTCATTCTGTCCAAATAATTTCCAACAATTTCCTAGTTTTCAGCTTCTCTTGAAATGGCTTTTTAAAATATGAACCCCCTCTGCGTGCCAAGGTTCACATAACTGAGCGCACCAATTGCAGTGTCAGCACTGGGTGCTGGTTTTGTAGGCCTTGCTTCCTGTGGAGGAAGGGCAGGCTTGAGGCTGTTTCCGTGAACTCAAACTTGCATTATCCACGCTCCTCGGGGATTGGTTGGTCGAGGCCTCTTTTCCTGGATTCCCCACCATTTGATGTGCCATAGGTTTGAGGCCTGCTTTTTTTTTAGGCTTTAGTCTGCTTGAGCCCCACATGTTGAGGACGTTTCACTTTTAGCTTTGGCCAGTACTGGTTACCTGTTATTGGATCGCAGTGAGTCTTGATTCGGCCTTTGTCCTTCAAACTGCGCTGAAGTTGTGGTTCCCGAGGGAACTGTTACATACGAATGGGAATGGACAAAAGATCATGATATGGAAGCTTTCTCCAAAGGAAAAACTCGATGGCAGGAAAACCATAATTACATTAAATATATATTTTTTTAATGGGTTACCTTTGTGGCAGGAAAGGTAAGCTTTAAAGAACCGACTTCAAAGCACAAAATTATAATTTTCATTTTGGTGTCGTTACTCAAGAATGACCGGTAATTAAATTGCACGAGTCCGACCGACTCGGATTCACATTCTTTGGATTTCCCTGAAAAACATCGTAAAAGTGGAGTAAAGCAATCGGTTCACTTTGTGTGCAGACGTCGGTTTATGATCGAGGAGCAACTGCATTTAATTTGAATTTTATATTTTGAACACTTGAGAACACGAATTGGAACACCAACGTGCAGGTAAGCAGTACTTTGGCTCTGAATTTGGCAAATTGTACAGAATCTCGTCCCGGGCGCGCGTGAGCACAGAGGAGTAAAACTCCGTCTGTCCGTCTGACAGTGTAACAGAATTTTAAAACATTCCAAACAGGAAACTTATTGTTTTTAGTGACGTCATGAAGGACATAAACAACAGGAGAGGAGGGGGATGTTGGGACCATACTCTGTGCAGAGCGTTGGCGCTGCTTAAGTAAGCAGTCTCCTTGGCTATTGGACACAACCCTGGATATCCGACACTGTTTACCAGCATGCTGGCACTCATTTTGCCGACCTCGGAAGGATGACAGGCTGAGTTAACCCCACCTGGTATTGATTCAACAGCTGAGCAGGATTTGAACTCAGGACCCTGGGATCCAAAGCCTGCCACCCCAACCATTAAACCAACACCAGGCATAAACAACAGGCATGAATGATTAATGTGATGTGTTAGATAAGGTGGTGTAAAAGACGCTGCGTCAATGGCGATCAAACTCCAAATTTTAAAAATTTCTTTGACCTTTAAATTATTTATTTCAATTTAATTTTATATTTGAACATTGTGGAACACAAATCACCTTTTTGACACTTTCAAAAACTTCCAGTTTAGTAGTACTTGGACAAAAATATTGCTGCGTTTTACGTCATCTCGACCAATCAAATTTTCCGCTCGCTCTCTCAGTTTTGCGGAATATCAAGATTCAGACAAAATGGTGGCTCGTAGGAAATATAGATCATGCTCGAAACACAATAAGTGGACCATGGTCCACCAATGCCCGGTCACATTACGATACATTATCTACACAAGAGCACAACACATTTGGATTGTTGATTTTATGCAAATCTTACATGGAAATTGAGAAATAATTACGTGTCTATTTTCAGTGCGAGAGACAAAAGACAAATACAATCGTTAGCAAGTTATTTATCGTAGTTTGCATTGCGATTGTTGGTGCAGTACATCGACCACCAGATCGGTGTAATCAAGCCAGAATCACACGACGTGAGGAAGCAAGAGCATTTCATTTTTCACAATTAAATAATCCAACGTACAGTACGGTTTTTGGATTCCCAAACCACAGTTCATGGGACACCGTATTCACCTCCAGCTCACGAGACGTAAAGAACCGAAGAGCACCAGCTTACGTTATTGCGATTGTATAGTCTCCCAATCAGGTCTTCGGCTGCCTGACCAACGTGAAATTTTTCTCTTACCTTAGTTATCTCTCGTTTACTCTGCTTCGTACTGCTGCCCGCTTACTGTGCCTGACTTCAAGCCCAGTGCCCGCAAAATAGACCGCTGTGCCACAAACGTGCTGCGTGGTAGTCGAGTCTTCACAGGCTGCACGAACTCTATAAAGCTGGGATTTGCGGCGGGATTGTTTGCTGGCCAGGGAGAGCGAGCGTGTTCGCAGCTTCGCTTGTGGCAGCTCCAGAGCTTCACTCGCTGCGTTGGCACTCAAACAACGCCAGGACGTGCGAAGCATCCACCCACTTGATGCTGTACCCACTCTTCTGGGACGAGGAAAAGGCTTCCATGAAATCCTTCAGTTGTTAACGCTGGAGGGAAGTCGTAAATGTCGATAATATGCCCAAAGCCGGGACGGTCCAACTCTCCCTCATTTCGCTTGTAGGTGAGGCCGTTGGATGTGTGGCTGCTGCGGATTCATTTCATGAAGTCTCGGGCCAGCCTTCGGCCCTTCGATGAGCTGAGGCTCCAGGTGGCTTATGTCTTTATCAAACGTTACTTTACAGCTCTGATTCTTCTCCTCCACAGGCAATGGCTTCTTTTCTTCACAAACCCCAATTTCACATCCGTTGCCTTCGTGTTCCTCGTCAACATGCCCATAACTAATTTAGTGTCCACCTTCGGATCCCAGTACACATTTCAAAGGCGATGTCTTTCCGGGTCCCGGGTGGACTTGTTTTTCCACCGCATCCTTCCAGTCGAGCCGTTTGCTATGAAGGGCCGGGTCCACTCCACATCGTTCAGGTGGCAAGTCGACACAACTTCTTGGGGGCAGTGCACGTTTTCAGTCGAGGTTTCATTCTTTCGTTCGAAACCTGATTCCTCGTCCTTCTTTACATGGTCGGTAATCCCATTCTTCTGCGCACCGATGACGCAGTCATCATCATCGTCCACGTCCTTCATCTTCGCAATTGTTTCGAGAGGGACACAGGAGCGTTCAGTTCATCGCCATGACAAAAAAAAATGATACTCTGTCATGAAAATGTTTCATTCATGATATCAGTAAAAATAGATTTCATCAATGAAAGCAAGTCCCAGCTTTATTGATGAAGGCAAACGAGGATGTCTAACTCTAATTATGTGGACTTTATGACTTGTAGAAAAGCCTGGTGTTGGCCAGCCACGCTGCATAAGCTTACAAAGTAATAATAAATAATGAAAAATTACTCAGAGTGACACTTGATAAAACAGTACGGCACTCAGGAGAGTGCATTCTTCGGCCAGGCTGAACAAGTTTACATTTTGTGTCCCACTGATGGGTCGGATCTGAATCCGGACCTTCACCAAAATCGGGTCGGCTTGTTCTTGTCACCGAACCAACTCGTCCACCTAATTTTGTCCACAACTTTTTGAGATATGCCAAACATAGTTTTTGGCCCCATCACTCAGTGGTGAAGAATCACTTTAAAAAACCTCTCGTATCCGGATCCAGAATTGAAGTAACACCCGAACTTTCCACCGAGCTTTGTCCGAATCCATCCATAACCTTTTGAGAAATTGTACTATTTTTCGTTTTTTGCCTTGATCTCTCACTGGTTAAGAATCGCTTGAAAAATTCTTGAATCCGGATTTGGATCTTAACCAAAATCGAATCGATCAGTCCTTGTCACACACCCAACACACCCAACATGCCCACCAAGTTTCATCCGAATACCTCCACAACTTTATGAGATATCGTGCAATATCGTTTTTGGCCCCATCTCTCGATGGTGAAGAATCGGTTAAAAATTAAATAATTATCGTATCCAGATCTTGATCTTCACCAAGAGTGAATCAATTCTTCCTAGCGACACTCCCAACCTGTCCTCCAAGTTTCGTGTGAATCCATTCATAACCTTTTGAGATATGGTGCTCTGTATCGATTTTGGTCTGATCTCTAAATGGTGAAGAATCACTTGAAAAATTCTCAGATCCGGATCCGGATCTTCACCAGAGTTGAGTGTTGTTCTCCTTGACCAGTCACCTTCATACACACACACACAAAAAAAAAAAAAAAATCAGAACCATTGCTTGAAAAGTGTGGCTAAAAATTGTGACAAACACAGACAGACAGATATACACCACGGGCCAACAAACTTGGCAAAAAAAAATTTCACCAAGTAATCTTGTCTTTGTGTGTGTGTGTGTGTGTGTGTGTGTGTGTGTGTGTGTGTGTGTGTGTGTGTGTGTGTGTGTGTGTGTGTGTGTGTGTGTGTGTGTGTGTGTGTGTGTGTGTGTGTGTGTGTGTGTGTGTGTGTGTGTGTGTGTGTGTGTGCGTGTGTGTGTGTGTGTGTCCTCCATAACTCCAAAACCATGAAACCTATCAGCCCGAAACTTTGCATACACACTAAGAAAACTCCAAGGAAGTGCAAGAGTGAAAATTGAGTGTTTGGGTTAAGTAAAACATCCATCCATCCATCCATCCATCCATCAGGACCATATTCTGTGCAGAGCATTGGTGCTGCCCCAGCAGTCTCCTGGGCTATTGAGCACAATCCTGTACAGGTCGTCATTCCGATGCAGGATACCATCAAGCTGGCACTCATTTTGACAACCTCAGAAGGATGACAGGCAGAGTCAACCCCACCTGGTGTTAATTAAACACGTGAGTGGGATTTGAACTCAGGATCCTCGGATCCCAAGCTCACCACTCTAACCATTAAGCCAGCACCAGGCATACGAAAACACCCCTTTTGAAGATAATTAACGGCCTTATTTAATTATACCCTTTACCGGGCACATCCTCGGTCACCGCTCTCTATTGGGTCTTGAGGCGTATCCGAGGTAGCCTCGCTGGGGTTTTCAAGCCGCCATGTTTTTTGGCCTGCTCAACCATGCCTTGACTTGGAACAGGCCGCAACGATTTCTTAACGATAAAATTTTTGTTTTGTTAACTTTCCTCATATCATCGAATGCCTGTTCATCATCGCTACGAATCACTGTGGACATCGCAATGCTTATAAACGCCCAGCGACGGCAGCGTTTGCGACTTTATTTTATTTTTGCGTATGTCATAACCTCGATAATCTCTGAAACTAAGCAGAATTACGAAATTTAAGCTCCCGAATTGAACTTGGTAGCAGTTCCAACTCCTAAAAAAAAAAGTTTCAATTTGTCCAATTCGGACGTAGTTTGATATTTTGGGCCTCTCCGAGAGGTGTATGTTTAATGTGTTTGCTAATCGCGTGCCAAACGAGCCGTTTCTTGTCAACCCTTCCTTTGAAGTGCTTAAGCTACTTGGCGAGCACTCTGTCATATTCGCACCGTCACTGAATACTGCATGTCGATCGACTTGAACAATGTTCAGGAGCCACTCGCGTGCGTTGTTGGTCACGTATTGTTTTGTGGTGTAACAGGTGGTGGCTGGCTTGCTTAAAATGTGAAATTTTATTTTCCACGACGTTTCTCCTTTTTGTTCTTCCATTATATGACCCGTCACTTCGACATTCATACGTGTATATATATAACAAACAAACGCTCCATCGACCTCGTGTGCGGAGTTCCTCCATGTTGGTTCGAGCAGTGAAAAGCGTCGGCCTACATTTTGTGTTCTCTTTGGATTGTTATTTCTTTGAATTGCATTTTGTTATTTCTTTGTGCTTGAATTCCGTATTTAAAGAATTGTATTTAAAAGGTAATCCTTTATGGTTCTCCATTTTGTGTACTTTATCCGTGCGGAACTTGGAACAGGCCATGCTTGCTCCCACCCGGTGATTTAACAAGCTTTAAGCGGGAAAACAACCATTACCTTTTTAAATGTGAAAAAACAAATTTAACTGATGCTTCAATCGAGTCGGGTACACCTTGGACATAATATGACATCAAGAATTGAGGCTCGAGTATCACACGACCTCGGTATGGCGAGGTTGGAGGTACAGACATATTCGGGAACAGTAGGTTCTAACTTTTAACCTCAGCAGCGTATGAGCGATCGCAAAGGGTAAACTTTTTTTTAAAGTTTTTGTGATGAGCACCACTGAAATTGACTTCAAAAGGGATGTTTTAATTAACCCAAACACCCAATTTTAACTCTTGCACTCCCTTGGAGTTCCCTAGGTATGCATGCAAAGTTTCAGGCTGCTAGGTTTCACGGTTTTGAAGTTATGGAGGAGACGTGTTGGGCGTAGTCATGTGCCCCTGTAATCCGGCTACTTGTCGGCAGGAGTTGGGGAGCGCTACGTTGTGCTGCGCTGATAGACGGTCCAATGTAGCCTGGCTGATGCGGCGGCACTCAACAATGATTGTTAGGTTTCGGCCGGATCAGATCTGTGACTTGCTATGGGTAACATGTAAAACCCCTACTAACCTGTTCATGGTCAAATGTTGACGACCAAACCAGTTCCCCCCCCCCACCTGTTGGTCCTGGTTAGGAGGGTGCGTGGATATGGACACCCAGCAGATTAAATACAAAACCTGCCAATAGGTGGAGGAGCTCCTTGTGAGCCAACGGCCGTCCGTATCTGGTGACGACTGCATTTGTGGACGTCCTCCTGCAGTTGGTTACCTTCCATCGGAGGGAGGTTGGTGGCAGGATTTGCACTCTGACCACCACAAAACACTTCACTCTTGAAAACACACTGTGGTGTGTGTCGGGGTGGTGCTGAGGTGTCACCCATCAGACGGTGGTCTCCTCGGGTTAACCTGAGGCTGTCCTTTCGGGTGGGTCTCTGGAATGTCCTATCCATAAGAGATGGGGATGGGTCAGGCGTCTGCCTGGGGGATGGCCAGACGGAGGCCCCTGGCGGAAAGTGGATGCAGTGGCGCTTGCTCCCATTGTTTGTTTGTACGTATCAGGAGACACACACACTGACATTTATTATTATCGATAAGGAGGATGTCTGTCCATGTCTGGTTGTATTTCCTTTGCCCTCTCTCACCACTTCACTCATTGTGACCAAACTTTGTAAGGACAATTAGCAATGCTTTACAATCCCGCGGCATCGAAAACCACTTCATCTCCTCCATTTACCCATTTCAGCCCATTCAAATGTAAACCTTTTATTTTTCAGTGTTTGCCCTGCTGGATCACATCATGGCATTCCTTGATGAGCGTGGTGGTGGTGGTGGTGGTGGTGGTGGTGGTGGTGGTGGTGGTGGTGGTGGTGCTTTATAAAAAATAATTTCAATGGTCCTCCCATCTTGACAATCGCTCTACCATGCAATCACCCATCCTTGATGGCTACATCTGCTCGGTATAAATATAAAAACGTGTATGACCCTGGAACAAAACCAATTGTATATCTTACCTGTCACCTGACGCACTTGTTGACATTTTTGGTTTTGAATGCCTTGTGGGCAAAAAGTGGTTCCTTTTTAAACGTGTGACTTTCACAAAGTTCCTGGAACACCGTTGGTCCAGTAAACACCAACCTTGGTTCTCAATATACAACGAGAGACAACATTATTGTTGTTTCCTAATATCATACCCCCGTATTCAGGTGTTGATGTATGACAGCTCGGATTATTTTTGGACGATTGTGTATTATCTGTCTCCAAAACAGTTTTCAATGTCCCACATCACAGACGAACAGAATCTTTTTTTTTTTTTTTTTTCTTTATCTTGTCTTCCCCCCCCCCCCCCACACCTCCGATACCTGAGCTGTATTTGAGAGGACTGTTCCAAACCTTCCCGTTTCTTTAACCTTCCACTCACCCTAATCGGTGCTTGTCTGATCGTGTTTTTATTAGGTGGAGCGATCTAACATCGTGGTGAAGGAAGGCGGTGTTCATCTGTTTCTCACCATCGTGGATACACCAGGATTTGGTGATGCTGTGGACAACAGTGAGTGGTGAGTATAACTTAGTCCATTATTTATTTAGTCTTTTTCTTTTTTTCCTTTGTGAGCCGACTCCTTTGCCACGCTGCACACATCATGTTATTTTTTAGTTATCTACAAGTTTAGGTTAGGGGTTAAAAAAAAAACAAATTCTGTGCTTGTTTTACCCTTTGAACCCTGAGCTCCTTGGACTTTCGACTCTCCCACCCTGGACTCCCTGTAGAAAAATTTGACCACTCGAGTAAATGGAGGTTTGGGATGGCGACCAGTAAAATGGCCGCTCGGGTAAATGGAGGTTTGGGATGGCGACCAGTAAAATGGCCGCTCGGGTAAATGGAGGTTAGAATGGCGACCAGTAAAATGGCCGCTTGGGTATATGGAGGTTTGATTGGCGACCAGTAAAATGGCCGCTCGGGTAAATGGGGATTTGATTGGCGACCAGTAAAATGGCCGCTTGGGTAAATGGAGGTTAGAATGGCGACCAGTAAAATGGCCGCTTGGGTAAATGGAGGTTTGGGATGGCGACCAGTAAAATGGCCGCTCGGGTAAATGGAGGTTAGAATGGCGACCAGTAAAATGGCCGCTTGGGTAAATGGAGGTTTGATTGGCGACCAGTAAAATGGCCGCTCGGGTAAATGGAGGTTAGAATGGCGACCAGTAAAATGGCTGCTTGGGTATATGGAGGTTTGGGATGGCGACCAGTAAAATGGCCGCTTGGGTAAATAGAGGTTTGATTGGCGACCAGTAAAATGGCCGCTCGGGTAAATGGAGGTTTGATTGGCGACCAGTAAAATGGCCGCTCGGGTAAATGGAGGTTAGAATGGCGACCAGTAAAATGGCCGCTCGGGTAAATGGAGGTTTGATTGGCGACCAGTAAAATGGCCGCTTGGGTAAATGGAGGTTAGAATGGCGACCAGTAAAATGGCCGCTCGGGTAAATGGAGGTTTGATTGGCGACCAGTAAAATGGCCGCTCGGGTAAATGGAGGTTAGAATGGCGACCAGTAAAATGGCCGCTTGGGTAAATGGGGATTTGATTGGCAACCAGTAAAACGGCCGCTTGGGTAAATGGGGATTTGATTGGCAACCAGTAAAATGGCCGCTCGGGTAAATGGGGATTTGATTGGCAACCAGTAAAACGGCCGCTTGGGTAAATAGAGGTTTGATTGGCGACCAGTAAAATGGCCGCTCGGGTATATGGAGATTTGATTGGCGACCAGTAAAACGGCCGCTTGGGTAAATGGAGGTTTGATTGGCGACCAGTAAAATGGCCGCTTGGGTAAATGGAGGTTTGATTGGCGACCAGTAAAACGGCTGCGAGGGTTGAAAGGGTTAAAAATAATAAATTAATGATCTGTTCTCTACCCTTAGGACATTGACATTCAAGATGGACATTTGAATTTTTTGGGATTTTCACCATTTCCTTGTTTATCAACCAATGAATATGTAGCAAAACGTTAAAACGTGAGGATTATAAATCGGATAAACAAATGTGAGGACAGGTTAAAATCTCCTTTGTGAAGTCGTCCATGTCTTGCTTCCTGAAGCTGTGAATGAAACCCATGTCTGTTTTCATCATTTTGCACCTTGACCTCCGTCATCCGCCACACCTGCACAAAAATCGATGTCGTACTTTTGTGTGTTCACCCACGCCGTCCTCTGAATTTTTGTCAACGAAGAACTTTCTTTAAACTCTCAAAAATCATGCTTTTGAGGAATTGCTGTTCATAAGATGCACGGATGGAGCACAATTGTGCCCTGGGGGGTGAATCTGTCCGTTTGAATGAACCTGACCATGCCCATCATTGGTTGAGAAGAATGCTCACATATGGTCAAACTTGTTCGGGCGTTCCTTCATCCCAAGGAAATATATTCTCCACCTTCCCATGAAAGTGTATTGTTCTTTGACTGCTGTTATTGTAATTTTGGTGGATGCAAGCGCGGAGTGCTCGCACTCTCAAACCTCGGAAAAAGGCTCGACCGGAACGCTCGTTATTCATTTCACACAAACTATC
This sequence comes from Eptatretus burgeri, assembly GCF_056783735.1. Lineage (NCBI taxonomy): Eukaryota > Metazoa > Chordata > Myxini > Myxiniformes > Myxinidae > Eptatretus > Eptatretus burgeri. The sequence continues at coordinate 95,255,738 of NC_140971.1, forward strand.
TCTCCAAGCAACAAGCAAGAGTTGGTGTGCATGTGTGTGCAGGTACGGATGCTCGTGTTCCAAAAACTGATTTAGGTTTTTATGGTTTTATCGTTTTGGGAAAGCCAGCAAGCGTTATCATACGTGCCGTCTGCAACCTTCGTGTTGGAATTGTCTTTTTATTTGAACACAAACATGACCTGCCAATTCAGAGAACCTGAATGGTTTGCGAACATCAACCGTAATATTCAAAGGTGGCAATAACTCCGGTTCGAGAGTGATTTATAACCACCTGTTATCGAGTAATTTCTCCGAAATAAGCTCTAGTTGGTCCCAGTGTCCATCCGTCCGGACGTACGTTGACGTTTGACTAAAACGTCTTCTCGCAAACTACCCGACCGATTATGGACCAAATTTGGTACGATGCATCAGGCCATCAAGGTGTCATGGGGTTGTGCTCCCCATCCGGATCCACCCATTTAATGGGGGTTAAAGGGTGGGGGGTTTCCCCAAATATTTGGCATTTCATTTTTTTAAAATCGTCTCAAAATCCGACAACCGGATCCAGACCAAACTGGCCTTGTGGCATCGTGACCATGCCCCAACCTTTAGTTGTGCTCCCCTAATCCCTCGTATTCACTGAAACATTTTCCTCAAAAACTATGTGACCGATTTATGGACCAAATTTGGGACGATACATCAGAACTTGAGGTCTCATGGGGTTGTTTTCCCCGTCCGGATCCGCTCCCTATAAGAGGCTGAAATGGGAGGGGGTTTCGCCTCAAATTCAAGTAAATTATTTAAAGATCTTCCCAGAAACCGATGACCAGATGCCGACCACACTCTTCATGAAACCATAAGTGCCATGCCATTAACTTAAATTGTGCTCCCCATGACCGTACCATTTCAGGAAGGGGAGTCGTGGCCCATTCCCCCTAATCCCTCATTTTCACCCCACCTCTCCTCTCCTGTGGGGAAAATAACCGACTGTCCCCCCACGGGGATATTTATTTGTATAGGTTTTGCTCACCATCGCATCAAAGGTGGACTGCTCTATCTCCCATGGGTGTTCAAATGGAACATTCCAAAGCTTCCGGCTTGACTCATCCTTTGAACAAGCCATGTCTTGTAACACTTTCACATCACCCCTCCTCCCCCCCTCACCCCTCCCATCATGCTCACCATCACCACCTCTCTGAGACTCCTTTTATTACTTCCTAGCAAAGAAAACCTGTCGCTTCGCTGGCGGGAATATTGAGTTGGGGGTGGGGGGGAGGAGAGAAGAGAGGGGGTGGGAGAGAGGAGAGGAGTGGGGTGGGAGAGAGAGGAGAGGAGGGGGGTGGGGTGGGGTGGGGTGGGAGAGAGGAGAGGAGAGGGGTGGGAGAGAGGAGAGGGGTGGGGTGGGAGAGAGGAGAGAGGAGAGGGGGTGGGGTGGGGTGGGGTGGGAGAGATGGGAGAGGAGAGGAGGTGGGGGAGGAGAGAGGAGAGGAGAGGAGAGGAGAGGTGGGAGAGAGGAGAGGAGAGGAGAGGTGGGAGAGAGGAGAGTAGGAGGAGAGGGGGTGGGAGAGAGGAAAGTAGGAGGAGAGGGGGTGGGAGAGAGGAGAGTAGGAGGAGAGGGGGTGGGAGAGAGCAGAGTAGGAGGGGCGGAGAGGGGGTGGGAGAGAGGAGAGAGGGTGGGAGAGAGAGAGAGAGGGGGATGTGACGTCCAGTTTAACGGTACACACACGTTGATGAATCGCCCTGCGATTCAATCGCCCAGAATAGCTATTCTGGACAGATTTCTTTTTGAATACAGAAGACTAAGTTGATGGAGGAGCTAAACAGAGGGCCACCAGTTCACACAGTGTAAAAGTGGAATGAGTAGACAAAATGCAAGGCCTCGATCATGGATATGGGAGACGGCATGAGGTGGTCATGGACGGCATACTTGAAATACTGGAGGGAAGAGCAGAAGGCAACAGACACGGGGAGTCGGTTCCACAGACATACAAGAGAGTGTCGGAATGAAGGAATGGATGAGAGTATCCAGCTCGGACTTTGGGAAGTAAATCGGGTGAAGGTCTCTGGAAGAATATGTGTGCAACCCAGTGGGGAGGGGAAAAGTGAGTCGACCAAGCTGATCAGTGCCCACCAACCTGCCTGTGGTGGGTGAGAAGCAGACCCTTGTCTCGGCTTTCTGCCCGGAGATGCCAATAATATGAAGTTTGACTTGACCCCCTCGAGGAAAGCAACATAGGAAGCAACTGCACCACATCAGAGTGGCGAGCCAGACCCAATCGTACTTCGGATGAAGATTGTGGACACTATCATCGGTTCTGTTTAGCTCAGAATGGACTTGGCTCTGCAGAAACGCTTGTTTGTAGATATGGTCTGCCCAAAACAGGTTGTGACACAGGTGAGATGGTCAGACCTAGGAGCAAACCTTCCAGGGATTGCAAATATTCCAGCGAATCCAATCCTTATGGAGGGACAGAGACGGATTGACATTTCCTTGTGTTGAAAGACTTGTACCAGGTATAAACCAATGACTATTTTCCTTTTGTTTTCCTTGATCTGCTGATTGGGATGCTCAGGTAGCCAGGCTCTCAGAAATGTGGCACACCGACTGATCTGAGCAGGGTGGAGTAATCAGCAAAACACGACAGGATTTTCCAGGGAATCGGAGATCATTGATGTCGAACCTAAAATTAGGTTGGTTCTTAAACGGTGGAACATCTTTCTCAAGATCAGGAATATCGTGAGACATGGAATACCATCATGTGCGATCCATTGTTTCAGCTCGTGGAGAAAATAGCATTTGAGGAGTGTCCCCTGAATACCATTGACGGCTTCAAGAGTAAGGATGGGATGGCAGACGGTATCGAGGGCTCGAGCAAAGTCCAGATAAATGGCCTAACCTCGCTTTTAAGATTTGCAGCATGCTTCCATTGTCGACTTGTACAGATGGAACATGACGATGGAGACAAAGAAGTGATTGAAGCAACCGAGACGTGATTAATGGAGCAATCTGACAACTTGTACAGTATTTTATTACCGTGGATTGTTTGTGGGACAAATGGAACAAAATGCATTTGCCATGGGAGAATCTGTTGAAAAGCAAAAACACACATCTAATGTGTAAAGCACCGAGCTGTTAGTGGCCCGAGACAATGTGTAAGCATACCTTGTGAGCCTAGCATGTTTATTTATTTTCTTTGAACCCAGAGAAGCTTCGTCCTGTCCCAAAATGTGGTCCTGCACAATGTAATAAGAAGTGCGCCGACTGTGGTCAAGTGGGCACCTGACCCAATTTACACAACTCTTATTGCTCACTACCCGCAAGACTTGTGCACACGATGTGAATTTTCCAGCAAAGAATACACTTCACAATTGCACCCATTTTATGGATGCCAGGTGATCCTCTGATTGACTCCAATGAGTGTGGGGATCAGAAGTTTCGTCACTGCCAAAAGCAGAGCAAGCACAAAATTGTGAGGAAATGGCTCTTTTACGGCAAATTTCTCTTGGTGGAAAGCCAATGCAAGCAGATGAATTAGGCTTTACTTTTCCCCCCGGATCGCATTCCTTTGCATCATCTCGTGGGAACAAGGCCAGAAGCGACCGATCTCTATTTCGAATATGCAAGGTGCTCTTCCCAAGTCCTGTTGCCACGGCACAAGACTAAAAACACACCTTGAGGAACGCAAGCAATCCAGCAGGTGCCTTTATGTTGTATACAAAGTCAAGGGTCATGGAAGAGCTCGAACGCACCAACAACGGGGTACGGGGCACTTGGCGGAAGAATGAGAGCATGGATAGGGGGAGGAGGACACAGGAGGTGAACAAGCTGGGTACGAGCTGAAACGTCGCAATAATGGAGCTGAAAGAGGAAGGGAAAACCAGGAATGAACCGGAAAGGTGGACGGGGGGTGATGGAGAGAGGATGAAACGCAATAACCTGGAAAGGAAGGGGTAAGGGGCCTTACATTTTTGAGTCGACACGATCTCTGTGTGCCGTGCATGTTCGATGGGACGTAGTGTGCAGAAATTAAAGGGCACTGCTGCTGGGTGACTGTCGGTGTTAAACTCTCGCAGGGTCTAGAACAGAGGTGGTGAACCCGTCCTATTCAGGCTTGGTGCGGGCCGGATTTGATTCGTGATTTGTTCTCAATTTAGTGACTTTCTGACGCCTGACTGACTGAAAAAGGACGGCACTCTGAGTAAACTTTCTGCTTCTTTACGCTCGCCATGATATCAATCACGGCCAATGATAAAACAAAATGGTAGCAATGGAAGTACAAAATAATTCGGCTTCGTACTCGCTTTTATCTCTTACAGTAAGGTTGTACACGGGCAACAATGTGTACTCGCATACAGAGCACGTGCGTGGTTGTGAAGCTCGTTCTTCCTCTTCATTTCCTGCCAAGACTGATGCTATCGCTCGTGATTACGATTATATAGCCAACCTATGAGGATTGAAGAAGTTATACCATTTCTGGAGAATTAAATTTTGTTTGGCTTGATATTCCGACATAATTCTTCTTTTCTTCCTCATGCCATGAGGCACACAGGGTTTCCGAGACCGTTTCGTTGGCGAGGCCGTGAGAGGTTAAAACCTGGATGGGTCGTCACTCCGACGTATGATGCTCAACTGCTCATGCAGGAATTTGACATTTGTTCATTGTCTTCGTGGTCACTCCACTTCTCTTTGCAAAGGACGTCGAGGGGTCTTTTAATGTCCACCAACCAATGCTAGCAAACGGGATGTCCGTTTTAACGTCCATCCGCGCGATGACGCACACATTGATGAATCTCCCTGCATGTGAAACACCAGGGTGGCAGTTTATAGCTGGGTTAGGATTTGAACCCAGGCTAGACAGCTGAGAGACGAGTGTGCATACCCCAACGCTATCCTGCCAGGCATTCCGACATAATAGCTAGAATACTGAACAAAATGTCACCACGCTGGCCGGATCAAAACGTGCCGCACGCCGAATGTAGACCGCGGACCGGAGGGTCTCCATGCTAGTCTAGAGAGTCGCCATGACCATGTGGTTGTTTGCTTTTCATGCAAGCAAGTAGATCACAAATTTTGCCTCTGCTTAGGAGCTAAACGACAAAGGGCAACAGGGTTACAAACTACCAAAGGATATGGAGGGGTTGGGTGATGAGGTTAAGGAGGAATACTGAGGAAATGAGTAACGACGGCTTGGTGAGGAATCCAATGGGAAAGAATAAGCACGAGAACGGATGACAGAACGTGGATGTGCATGGGTGAGCAGATGAGGGGGGCACTGCATCAGTGGCACAGCCATGCCCTCGACCAATGATGCTACTGAGCCTTGTGCTACATATAAAAACGAGAAAATAAGGGCACTCGGGAGAGCGCATACCTCTGCCATGCGATGCCTGATCCGGTAGAACGTATCGGGCCCAATAAATTGTTGACATATCATGCGATGCATCGTTTTTAGCCACATCCTTCAATGGTGAAGAATCAATTTGAAAATTTTTAATAATTCTGGTATCTGGATCCGGATCCGGATCTTCACCAAAACCGAATCTGTTCGGCCTTGTCACACACCCAACCTGTCCACAAAATTTAATCCGAATCCGGATCCGTCCCCAACTTTTTGAGATGTCCTGAAATACAAACAAACAAACAAGAAATGACGTCGTGCAGAGCACGATACTTGCAAAATCCCTCCCCTCTCCAAAGGTTGCCATGGATACATCAAATTGTCCATTTCATTAAGATTAAAATAGACAATCTTAAACAAAGCTCAGGTCAACCGGATGAAAATTGATTATTTTTCAGATTGAAATTGATGGTTTCAGAAGTTTATGACATCATGCTTCGCCTGTCACACGATTCCTTTCAGGCCCATACACTATAGGGACTATCAGGATCCTGAAAGTCCCTGTCGTGTAAGGTCCTGAAAGTCCCTGTGGTGTCCATCTTCTTTACCCCGTGTACCCCGCCCCATCCCTCTCCCTTCCACAGATCTCCTCATGTCTCTGTTCCCCACTGTTTTTTCCTTCCCTCTCCCGCCCCTCTAGTCTCCTCCTCCCCTTGTTATACGTTGTGTGTGCAAGCTCTCGTACGAGCCTCGACAGTGTATACAAAAAAAAAAAAAAGTTTGACCTTAAGTTGACCTTTGACCTTTTGATCTCAAAAATAGTTCGTTTCTCAGTTCAGTAATGTACTGTACAATTGCTGCTTAATTTCCAAGTCAACTGGATCAAAATTGATGATTTTTGAAATTTGACCTCAAGATGACCTTTGACCTCAAAATCAATTGGCTTCTCAGTTGAGACTACTTCTACAACTCGGTGAAGTTTTTTTTTTCCTGAAGATCAGTTTTAAATTTTGACCTGTAGGCAATTGACAAACAGACAAACAGACAGAATAACAAAATCGAATGAACAATAAACTTGAAAAGTCTTCGATTTTTGCAACTAACAAACAGACAGAAAGGGGTGAAAACGTAACGTCCTTCACCTTCGGTGCTGGAGGTATAATAAGTGATGGGCAGCACATTGTTCATGTTCTTGATTGTCAGAAAGTGAACTCGCCCGACCTCATGACAATTCTCAAGAGTTCCTTAAGGCGTTTGAGGCATTGTTGTTGTTTCGACCCTCAAACTTGCTTGTGAAGGTTGCTGTTATATACTCGCATAGGGGCTAAATCATCGTGTTGGGCAAACAGTTCTTTGGATGCTGTTCTCGAAGTGTTGTTCAACCTGTGGTCATGGAGACAACATAGCAACTCTTAAACCGTTGCATGAAATCAGTTGAAAAGTGCTGCTTGTGCTCTGGGTGGGTATACGTGGGGGCATGTTACACTAAGTTTGGATGGAGACAGTATTGCTCGACCGGTGCTACGTGTGTCCCTCAGTTGGCAGCCGGTGATCGACTACATCGACAGCAATTTTGAAGAATTTCTCAACGCAGAGTCTCGGGTCAACCGTCGCCAGATGCCCGATTGTCGTGTGCATTGCTGTCTCTACTTCATCGCACCCTCTGGTCACGGGTGAGCTTAACAGTCCGGCTATTTTGCCTGATACGTAAGGATTGTGTTTCTTATATGTGCTGCTCAAGCAGAGGCTCTGGTTAATTGATTATTTTCGGGTAGTTTTTGGCATTCTTGTATCTTTTTATGTGATGCACATCTTGGTTTATATGTTTACAGACTTTGTGTGACGTTTTCCGTCGTCTCAAACATGACACCAGGGCGACGTGCGTTTGAGCAGAAGGAACAACCCGCTGAGCAGACTTTTCTAAACGTGTTTGTTGACTTTGTTAATGCACATTCTCAATACCTCTTCTGAAAATGCGACTCACTCGTACCTCCGATACGAGAGTCCAGCCAGAAGCTCCGGACATATTGAATTGGACCATTTCCAGTGTTACCGAGCAACAAATTTGGATCGGTGGCCTCTGTATTTCCTGCACCTCCTTTTGGTCTTGCACCCTGTGGCCCCATCTTGTCTCTGTCCCTCCCAGATTCTGCAGGGTATACACAGTCGGTGTGCCACTAACCCCCGTTCTTGTTCAACTCCCAAAATCCAGGCTCACTGCTCACCTCCACTCATTGGTTACTCTTTTCTCTCACCTGTTTAAGTTCTTCGTTTTCGAATCTTTACTCTTCAACGTTTTTTTTTTTTTGTGAGTTCGGGGAGGTTGGTGAAGCGGAGGGGAATTGGTAGGAACTGTCATTTTATCCTTCGAAGCTTGTTGGATTCAGAAATCCATCGACTGGTGAGCAATTTCAGAAAGTCACGCCTCGGCATAATGCCTCTCTGACCGTTCAAACTTTTGATTTTGAATTGATGGGAGAGAAAAGGGATGCGAAGCACCTCTCCATGCAAAAAACAATAAAAGCTGCTTTACCTACAAGCTTCTTCACTTCACCTGTAGAAGTATATGCTTCCCAAGCTTTTGAATACTCACCACTTTTCATTCGGACAACTCGATTTGATCTACCCCAGAAACGATGGGCCACCTTGAACTGGATCCACGTATCCCACGCTCGGACGGCTCACCATCTGCCAAAACGGGAAAACGGGGAAATATTGGAACAATCCACAAATAAACAAACCATTGCCATGTTTTTTTTTCCTGTTTAACTGTACTTGGGTTTACTAGTTGCTATTCGCAAGAAGTTTCGTCACCAAGTCAAACAATCTTGGAAAAGACGAGACGAGGCAAGCTCCTTGAGCAGCGGTTAACGAGAAGCTACTGGAGCTCAACAAGATCTGTTCATTTAAAACACACAGACTGGTACAAATCTTATAGATATTTTGGTAATTGCTCGTTAACTCTGCCACTGGAGGTGGATGGAGGGTATGTTTCACCCTTGTCTGTCTGTGAGCAGGATATCTCAAAAAGTTACGGACGGATTCGGAAGAAACTAGGTGGGCAGGCTGGGTGTTTGACGAGGAGTGAGGATGAATTGATTCGATTTTAGTGAAGATCCGGATCCAGATCCGGCCTGACAGTGAGATACAAAGCGTAAACTGTTCAGCCTGGTGGAGGTATGCGTTCTCCGAGTGCCGATCTCGATCCCTATTGAATGATTTCAGTGCAGCTCCTATGTTTTTTTTTTTAATTTTTTTTTTTTTTAAGTGTGAACTGTGAAAACGATTTGCATTAATCAAAGTACTGTCCTATTAAAATGTCCGGGGTGAGGTTGGAGGTGGCTTAGGGAGTCTTTTTACATTTGGCCCTGGACTCTGTGAACAAGTTTGAGAAATCAGACTCTTGCCATCTTCCTGGGTAAGGAATGCTGCGGGTGGTGAAAGGGCATGGGAATATCGGCACAGCCTCGCACTAACCCGGACAATGATGGGAAAACATTATTTCATACTCGAATACGGTACAACAGGAAGCAGCGTCCAAGCGGGTTGGAGCTCCACACGAGGAAGTCTGTGGTTCTTTAATAAACCACGCTTATTTTTTTTTTTTTGAATTCCAAAGGACGAGGCTGACACTTGACCTTGCCATCACTTTTTTGCTTTTGTTATGTTTTTCCATAACTTTTATAGCAGGATTTTCTTGCATGGCATCATGTTGATGCTCGAGAGTTGTAGGTCGTGTCCTTATCCACCGAACACACATCTCTCGCTTTAAGCCGCTTGATAAAGAGCATTTGCTTGTAGTTGTGCAAAGTATGTTTCTATCATTCCGATTAATCTTCAAACAAAATCCTCATCCTCCCCATTCTTAAATGTCTTAACTTTCACCCCTAATATTTATTATTACAACCCAACAATCCAACACATTTAATTTCACCTTTACCCATTCATGTTTTCAATCACCCTTTGAGTCGATTCGTCTTGTCTTGTTTGCAACTACACGGTGTATACACAATCATTTTATATTTGTGCACAACGCGATACAGAAAGAACCGACAACGGCACTCGGTGGAGCGCACACCTCCCGCCCGGCTACGCAGTTTACATCTTGTATCCCACCGATGGGTCGGATCTGCATCTAGATCCAAACCAAAGTCGAATCTCATCAGAAAACGTCCATAACTTTTTAAAACCACGTTGTATATCGTTTTTGGCCCGATCTCAATCGTGACGAATCGCTTAAAAATAAAAATAAAATTCTCATAACCGGTTCCAGATCTTCACCAAAATCGAATCGATTCGTCCTCGTCGCACACCCAACCCGTCCACCAAATTTCGTCCGAATCCGTTCGCAACATTTTGACATATCCCGCTCACAAACAGACAGACAGAGAAGCAGGGGTGAAAACGGAACCTCTGTCCACCTTCGCTGGCGGTATGGTGTGTGGTACGGGGGGTGGGCGCGGGGGGGGGGGTGTTTCTTGGTCTCTTTTCATTGTTTAAGTCAGTAAGATTGGGATGTTGCGGGGCTTGGGTTGGAACCCCGATAAGCCGTGACGCTTTATCGGTTAATTTTCCACAAACACAACATTCCTCCCTTTCGAGAGAGAGAGAGAGACAGAGACAGAGACAGAGATCCAAAAGGTCAGGCTCCCGGTTTTCTTGTAAATTTACATTTCTCCCCCTCGTCGTGTCTGCTGAAGATAGAGGTGAATCAATTAAGGGTTACCATGTTCTATTTTGGTTGAGATTGCATGAGGATGGAAATTGAGTGCTGCTTGTCTACCGAACAGGTACGCCGTGTGCATGTCTGTGTTTCCTGTGTTCGCTTCAAGGTAACACACACGCACGTCGTATTAATACGCGAGTGTTCCCAATGGGACATGTGAAATGAGTAATTATAAGGGATGTCACGTCATTTTGAAATGCTGAATTGTGCGTGTTGCTGTGTATTTCAAAATACTTCAACATCCACCTTGCTTTTACCTTTTTTTTCTCTTCTGCCGTTCGATTTGTCACCTTCTTCCTTGTTCCCCAGGTGTGTGTGTGTGTGTGATTTGTCGTCCCCTTTGTGCCCCTTCCCACTCCCTTCTTCTGTTGATCGTCTTGCGGCTTCGCTGCACCCATGGACGGATGGGTTTTGCCACCTTACCTCTCCCCTATGCCACATGATCGGTTAAAAAAACAAAACAAGTGAAATGTTGATTTGTTAAATCTTGTGTTCAAGGTTTTGGATCAGATTGTTGTCTTCTCCACATGTGCGTGCGGGCGTTCGTCGTTGATCTTGTCAGAGGCTCGGGTGTAGTAAACGTACTTAAATTGGACTATTTTGATTTACTTTTGCAAATTAGTCTTTGTTTTGCTGACGCTTTGCTCATTACCTTCTCGTAAAGCAGATCTGTTAAAGAAGTAACGTCGTTTTGAGAGAGATGGACAAGGACAGAGACAGAAACAGAGACCGTCTGAATTAAAAACATATTCATCCAGTGGCACCATATTCAGATTAGTGATAATTGTGACGTCACACATACTGGTGAGTTTGCTTTTAAAGTGATTGTCATGACAAACCATTTAAACAGCAAATCATGAGTCTGCCAAGCTGGTCAGTTCTGCTGCTTTGATTGTGCTGCATCTTGTTGGTGTGAGTACATCTTGTGAATATATATATATATATATATATATATATATATATATATATATATATATATATATATATATATATATATATATATATATATATCAATAATTCTAGCAATCTCTGTGTGTCTGTTTGTCTGTCTGTCTGTCTGTGACCGCTGTTTCTCGACAACCACTCGTCTGATCTAATTGAAACTTGCCAGCTATATTGCTGGGGACCTGAGGATGTGCCATTTCAAGGTTTGATATTAATCGGACAAGTGTTTCCCAAGTTATGGCCATTTATTTACCAAACCAATGACAGGACGCGGTGCTATTACGTCACAATTGATGTCACAATTCTTCTTTATTATTATTATTTTTTTGCATGTATGGCCGCGCATGTACGGGCAGGCACTAGTATATAGAATGCCACGAGAAAAAAATATATATAATGCCACGTTCCTGGAAAAATACCTCGAATGTCGGGGCATTGTTTAACTTAACTGTTTAAATATTTTTTTTTTAACATTGTCTAGGCTTGTGGAAGAGCGATTACTCAGAACAAATCAGGTCACAACATAACAAAGGGAACAGCAGGAGGAAGGGGAAACGGCAACAGCAGGGCGGAGAGAGAAAGTAGATGGAGACGGATAAACAAGGGATGCAGGTAACGATGAAAGGTAAGGGAGAACGCAAACGGTGGACAATATGGACACATAGGCAAAATTGTGTTTGTCGTGTTTGTGATTTTTGTCAAGATCTGAGGAGATGTAAGAAGAGGTTTCAGCCTGTCTATCAGAAGGATGAGAGATGTCACGGCAGAGTGGAGTCATCAGCAAAGAGATAAAGAGTATTTTCCAGATTTGGTGAAATCATTTATGAAGATTAGGAATAATATGGAGCCGAGAACACTGCTTTGGGGTACTCCAGCCTTGACAGGGAGAGGACATGAAAGGGTTCTGTTGAGAGCCACACATTGGCTACAGGAGTGGAGGAAGTCAGTAATCCAACAGTGGAGTTTGTCTTGGATTCCATAGGCAGACAGTTTGGAGAGCAAGGCGGGATGCCAGCCAGACTGGATCAAAAACTCGAGATATGTCCAGAGAGACGGCCCTGATCTCATATGTGATATTGAGTCCCTCCATCCATTGTTGTTCGAGTAGAAGCAGCATGTCCAAGATAGAGTGACCAGGTGTGAATCCGACTTGGTGATCCGAGATGAGGTTGTGGGGGAAAAGGAATGATTTTATATCAACTACGATGATGGATTCCATGACCTTGCTGATGAGTGGAAGTACAGTAAGTTAATTGGACTGCAGTTTTGAGGATCTGTTTTTGTGTGAAATTCTGTGATGTTGGCTGATTTCTAATTACCCAGGTGGACATACAGTGGGAGACCAGTCCTGAAGTGTTAAAAAAAAACCCCCAAAAAAATTTATGCGAATGCAGAATGAGGTCACACTTTATGGCTCGCGAATACACGGGGTCCACGAATAGCGAGGTCCAACGTGCGTGCGTGCGTGTTTTGTGGGCTACTGCCCTGGAAAGAAAATCACCACCTTGTAGCCTATTATTTGTTTTTCTTTCCTCTCTTTCTCTGTTTTCCCTTTCCACCATCACAGATTGTTGGCTGCAGCACATGTACTTCTCTCCCACTAATATTGAGAAGTTAGTCAAACTTGACACCTTTTCTGTAACCAGTCACAATTGCTTTGGCACGGTAATCCTCAACAACTGTGCTTCGGCCTCTCCTCTCCTCTTTCTTTACTCTTTTCCGGGTCTTTCTCAGATGGTCTCCTGCCTTCATCTTCGAAAGTTGTGAACAGCACTCCCATTCACAAAAATGGTTCCAAGTCTGATCCACTCATCTACAGACCAAGTCGGCCTTCTCCCCATCACAAGCAAATTGATGGAATCCATCACGACTGCAGACCTCATGCAACTTTAAAATCTCGAATAATCGGTTTGGCTTCTGTGCTGTCTGTCCTACCTGCAGGGACATTTTCTTATTTTAATCCCAACAATGGATGCACTGAATCTCAAGCAGGACGTCGGGTGCCTCCGTCACGCTCTCGAGCTTTGACTAGTGTCTCGCACCCAGACTTGCTTTTCAAAGCTATCTGCCAATCGTGTTCGGAGGGGTCTTTGCATGAACGGTTATCGTATTGTCTCTGCGAGCATGGAATACGGGACAAATTGCTGATCTCGATGGCATTCTGTCTGCTGTTCTCCCTCTTGGACATCCGTTCTGCTATGCTGTTTCAGAACGAACCTTGGTTCTTTGTCAACATCAATTGCCTCTTTGCTTCCATGCAAAATCCTTCTTACCATTTTGCTGACGATTCCACCATTTCATAATGGCACCACTTCTTGAGAGGCAGAATGTTGCAGATCTATAAGAAATTAGTTGTTGTGCAGCTAGCTGGAACATGTCTCTCAACGCAGGAAAATCCCATGCTCTGACTTTGTCCCTTTACAAGGATCTTCTTTCGTACCACCCAGTTTGCTTATCTGACCAACCCGTGTGTCAGAAGTGCAGTCCCTGGAGCTCTTATGCCTCACAATCTGTCACAGCCTGTCTTGGGCGGATCACGGCCTCCAAGCTGGCCTCCCAACATCTGATAGTCTCCACAAAGTCCATTCTGTTGCGCCCAAATTCAAATGCAGTGAAGAAGGCCTTCATCCGAAGTATCATGGGAGTATCGGTCCCCACTTTGGGTTGTTGCAGCTGCTTTCCATCGTGCTACTCCGGAAGCCATCAAGTCTGAGTCTCTCTCGGCATGTTCATGTTGTGCTCAAATGGCCAACAGTTCATCCCAGGTAAGAAACTCAAGAAACTTCTATTTGTGCTTTAAACTTCCACGGACAGCCAACCTGGCAGCGACCATGCAGCGTGTTTGCAATGTCTAGGCCAAGGAGGGGCCCAGCAAGGCTACGAAGGCTAACATCATGTCTGGCCACTTGTCATCATGCTTACCTTTTGACAAGAAAGCAAGACGGTGAGCTAACCAAACTGGCCTGGCCGGCCTCATCACCTTCCCACCTGGCTTGGTGCTGTCTGGCCAATTGGAGCAATATATACACACCCACTGTGTTATTGGCATCACTCAGCAGGAGACCAAGTCTGGTTCTTGCCCACTTGTAGGCATGTTGGCAGACTCTCTCAGATTTCTATGTATCATTTCCAGCCTCGCTCCTTCCACCCTCTCGATCTCTGCATCCTCTCCCAGCCTGGTCCAGGTTTCACATGTTTCAGGTGGTTACTCGGTTTGGTATTCCCTTATAATTGTGGGTGTTTACCAGGTGTGGGACTAAGGTTAGAATTGGGGGTGGTGACCAGGTGTGGCCTGGTAACGACCTCCAATTCCAAGCTGAAAGCTCATCTCCTTGCCTTAGTTATTATCTTGTTTTGTCTGTGAAACCAACTCTTTCTCCCACGTCCATTCCCACTTTCTTATACCCCCATTGACCCTCTCCCACCGGTTTCCTTTCCCCCCACCGCATCCATTAATTTTCAGCGTGTTTGTATCCCTGTTTCCCATTGATCCTCCGTCGGTGTGTGAACCTGCTGCCCTCTGTCGTTTAGCTCCTCAAATGAGCGGAGGTGTCTGGATACCAAAAAAGGTTACCAGCATGGTCACGTGTAGTTTCCCTTTTTCCATTTCACTCATGACTCTTCCGTTGTACATTGTTTTAGTTGTGAACCAAATCCACCTCGGAAGAGTTCTGCCTCGACCAACTGATTTGGTCTTTCCCTTCTGGAGATCTCTCTCTCCGTTTTGATGGTATTGCGAATCCTGATCCCAGTTGATATCCATCAAAGTGAACTCGTATTGGACCAGGATTCGATCAGGAATCTGACCCTCTGGTTGAATCATTACCAAGGCACAGCTGTGCCGCTGCCGCAGTGCCCCTGCACATTTGGGCAGGAATTTGGAATTTGACTGCCGTATGTATTCGCGCAATGAGGGTGTCTTTTGGGTCTTCAGTTGTTCCATAACGAGGTACAGTGCGCACACTTGATATATATCCCTTATATTTACAGCGTCACCCAGGTTTCCACGTGCACGTGCACTGCCTTTGTTTCCAAACGTGGCCACACCACCGTCCACATTCCAACCGCAGGCAGTTCAAAGTTTGCCAAGAAATAAAAATAATAATTCTTCAGACCAGGTGCAGCCGCTTGAGTACTTGCTGTGTTCCACATCTCTTCAAGGGGAAGTATTTTCCCATGTTGTTGCTTTTGTGTTCTGTAAACACCATTCGCAACCGTCCCCCGTTTTACCATCCATCGCTCTTTCAAAATCGTTCTTCGTGTAGTAAAAGTAGGTTTCTCAAAAAGAAAAAAGACCAAATGGAATCCTCACTTTCCAGATTGCCTTTATTGGCCAAAATATGTGAAGAATTTGCAGAATGTTGTGAAAAGACCCCCCCCCCCCCAATACCCCAACACTCCTGAGCCTTCCATTTCTGTTAACATGGGATGGAACTTTTCTGCCGAGGGGCCATGGGAACCGCAGCGAGGTCTCTTTCTCGTCCGGACGACCCCAAAAAGACTGGCCGGCGACGCGCTCACGTGTTCCTCTTCCACAGCTCATTTATTTAATTTTGTTCGTTTGGCGATTGCATTTATTACATTTGCTTTGGGAAAACTAACCCATCTAGTATGATGTGATCAACAAGCATGTGGGTGGTGGGAAAATAAAGCTATCACAACATATTGGACATATAATGCGCCCTTTATTCGACGGAAGATGATTATAATCTCAGTTTGTGTCATTTAATGTTGGCTTGTGTAATGTTGGCTTAATGGTTAAGGCGGTGGGCTTTGGATCCTATGGTCCTGAGTTCAAATCCCCCTCAGTTGTTGAATTAATACCAGGTGGGGTTAACTCTGCCTGTCATCCTTCCGAGGTTGGCAAAATGAGTGCCAGCTTGCTGGTGTCCTGTGTCGGAGTGGCGACCCGTCCAGGATTGTGCCCAATAGCCAAGGAGACTGCTTCGGCAGCACCAACGATCTCCACAGAGTATGGTCCCAATGTCCTCCTCCTCCTTGCTTTGGGTCCATCGATTTGCAGATCCAAATGTGACGCCACTCTCCCCCCTCCCAGTATGCCCACAAGGTAAGCACCGGTTGCATTTCCCCTGAAAACATCCCTCCGACCACGTACAATGATCTTTGTCTTGCGGAGACGTTGTTGGCTCGTTGTCTCGCTCAAACATTCACCTCGTTTTCTCAATCCTATCGAAATTTATTTGCACAAAAACCACTATTGCTGTCGGAGCTTTCATCAGAAGTGATGCAGATGAAGACACCCATTTGGCTCCTCTCTTCCCTAAATGTTTCTGCACAGTGTTGTCCCCCCCCACCTCCCCCCTCACCCCCCCCGCATCTCCCCTCCACACTCATCCTCCTTAATGGCCTAATGATCCAAAATTCCACCAAGACAGACGGGGAGCAGCTCCGTAATTCACCATTCCCCATTCAGCATAGAATAGCTAGTTTAGAGTTGCATCATTCGTGATACACTCAGGTGTTTTCACCATTATTGGATTCATGTATCACTTGGTCGTCGTCGTTGTCGTCGTCGTCCTGGTGTTGCCTGAACAGTTAAGGTGGCTGGCTTAAGATCGTCTTGAGTTTGAGCCGCTGTCTTTCCATGAAATCATATCGGGTGGGTTGACTCAGCCTGTCATCCTTCTGAGGTCGGCAAAATGAGTACTATCTTACTGGAAACAGGGGCACTGCTTCAGCGGCACAGATGCACTCCCAACAATGATGCAACCAGCAGCCACATGCTGCATACAAAATAATAATAACAATACCTTGTCTGAAATATAAATTTCAGATAAGCTAATAATAATGATAACTCGAGGTGTTCTGCTTTAAAACTACAGGATTATGGTCGGATAGCACCCCCCCCCCCCCCACGACATGCTTGCTTCGATTGGACACCTGACCAACAACGTCCTCTTTATCCAGAGAAAACATGATTTAATTTTTTTCTTCATTCCAATGTAGCCACCAAATCATGTGACCTATCAATTATATTCATCAACTGCCTCCTCCCACCCCACTCCTTCCACCTCCCACCCCTGCCTCCTCCCACCCCACTCCTTCCACCTCCCACCCCTGCCTCCTCCCACCCCACCCCTTCCTCCCCCACCCCACCCCTTCTTCTGGAATCCCTCCCCACCCATTCCTCCTCCCACTCCACCCCTTCCTCCTCCCACCCCACCCCTTCCACCTCCCACTCCACCCCTTCCTCCTTTTTTTTTTTTCAGTTTTCCTATCCAATATGGCTGTCAAACCACGTGACGAAGAGCAGTGAAAATTTGCACTGTTCCCACAATTGTGTAGTGGATCACGTACGTGAAGTTTCGTTTTGATCGGAGAAGGTTCGTTCTGCCACACCACATGACCGATGACGTAGGAGATGATATTTGGTAAATTTCGCTTCGAAATGATAGATAAGCGGTTCCAGATGATAGATAAGCGGTTCCAGAGAAAACGTTATTTAATATTTTTTCTTCAATCCATTCTGGCCGCTGAACCACATGACGTCTCAATCATTTTGTTTTTTTATCACCCTAGTATCCCCAACCCATGGGAAACATGTCTGAAGTTTCCCCTCGATCTGTCCAGCCATTCTGGCAAAGATTTTTTTTCCGCCTTTAGGTTTTAGGGTAAATCCAAGATGGCTGTCAGACCATGCGACCTGTGACGTCATATTTATCAAACTTTATTCAGCATGTCCAGTCGATCATTTGTGTGCAGTTTCACTTCGATCTGTAAACGGTTCTGGAGAAGATTTTTCCTTAAAAAAAAAAAAAAAAAAACAATATGGCTGCCAAACCATATGATGGATGACATCATAAATTTAAGCGATTTCCGAGGCATTGCGTTGCAGATCAATATGTATGAAATTTCAGATTTTTACGACAACGATTTATGTTTACGCATTTATGGCTGGCCTATCACTTCACCTATGACGTCATCATCACAAGATCTTTATTCCCCATTGGGAGAAGAATGTCACGGGCCAAGTCTCAAATTTTTCCGATCACCGGTTTCAGAGATATAATTTTTTAAGAACAGAAACGATGGGGTACCATCACCTGGAAGGCTAATGGTACCCGGACAATCATCCTCCTCATGAGTCACTGATGGATGAAGGCCTCAACATGATTGCACCAGATCCCTGAGTGTCTCGCTCTTTGATACAAATTACCTCCTCCCTCGAATCGATCTTATCTCCCTATCTTTTGTGTCGTCTGCCTTTGTCTCTTTTACCATGATTGGTGTATTGGGTGTTCGGGGGGTTGTGTGTCTTGTCAAGGGGGGTTGTGTGGTTGATGTTGTGTGTGTTTTAACCAAGCCGCTTTCCTCCTCCCTGAGGGGAAGAAAAGGAAGAATTTTTTTTTTTTTACAAAAGGAACTACAAAAACAAAACCATTTTTTTAATTATTTCATTAATTAAAAGCTTTATTTTGCATTTTCTTCCTTGGATCTTGTGTAGATGGGTTGGTGTGGTGTTCGTGCAGGCAGGATGGGCTGGATGGCCTCCACCTGTGTTGGATTTCCTTGTTCCTTGTTCCTCCATTGGTCCATGTGTTATCCACTCTTCCACAAACATGACTAGCACACTGTCATCTTATTTTAACCATCGTTAATATGTCCTGGACTTGTAATCTCGTCTAACCATTTATTACTACCTTCCTTATCTTTGTAATACATATTGTTGCGGGCCGGGGACCGGTGGAGAGAAACGACCACTAGGTGGGGGAGGTCGCTCCCACCGGACTCCCGGAATTGTGGGCCATCGCTCACGGATAATTCCGTGAGGTGGCGGGTCGCTTAACCGACCGCATGGTTAAGCCAATAACTCAACCGCATGGCGTAGGGTCTTTTTGTCAAGAAACAATTTACCTAATTAACCATGCAGTTTCGACTACCGGGGAACCATGCCCTCGATACGCCTTGCCTGATCCGGATCACTCTACCAACTACCAACCACCTTTCCAGATCGGATGCAGCCGAGTGGAACTATCAATGACGTACCGGCAAGAATGAACAGAATATCGGGGATAAAGACCAGGCTGAAACTCAGATCCGAACCATGCTGGACCAATGAAGGAAAAGACGAAAACGAACTGGGAACGTTTCTACAATAAATAATTTTACACTTGAGCGAGGAAATGTATGTGGCACAGGAACAGATTTGTTGGGAATGTTATGCAGGGGAAGATGAGAAAAAGATGTAATGTGACAATTTTACAGCAACTTACAAAGGAGACACAGAGCAGACTTGTCGCAAGAATAAAACAGGCAAGATTTTCAATGATCAAATAAGAACGCTTATTCAATTTTACTTAAAGACGGCGCCACACACTCAGACGCACACTCAGATGAAAATAAACCCAGATGTATTGCAAAGGACCTTTTGCAACCAGAGAGGGAGGTGAGCTGAGATCGCAGTTATTTTGGGTACCTGAACGTTGGAGGGAAGGGATGCTCTGTGGTGCAGCACCTGCCAATGGTCGTGCAGCTCGGTCCACGGCCGCACGCGTGGAGTCCGTGTCCGGGTCGAGTAGAGCGGAGTCCGAGGCGGGGATCATGGCTGCAGACAGGACCCTGCGAGAGACCCGGTTAAGGTCGGGTCGAGCTCTTCCCAGCTCTCTCACACTCGAAACGAACGACCCCCAAAGAGCGCAACCATTCCACGACCTTCCTCCTCTCTTTCGCTACCAGCCGACGAACTGTCTCACTCCAACGCTCCGCTGAAGACGACTCACTTTCCAGCTCACTCTCAAGACGACTCACTT
The DNA here is from genome assembly GCF_056783735.1 of Eptatretus burgeri. NCBI lineage: Eukaryota > Metazoa > Chordata > Myxini > Myxiniformes > Myxinidae > Eptatretus > Eptatretus burgeri. The sequence goes on from NC_140971.1 coordinate 95,275,498, forward strand.
TCCAGCTCACCAGATCACTCTGAACGAATGGTGTCGTAATTTATAGATCTCCCTCAGCGGGGAGGGGCCTTGGTGAAGCCGACGTCACTGTTCTCCTTGATTGGACGGGGCTTCCATGGGGCCGCTCTTTCTGGGCGGGGTTTTGGCCATACCATGAAGCCCGCCCACTCCGCATGCCCGGACTCGCCAAAAAGGCGAACAATCACCTGCATATTCTTAATTCGATCTGCACATATACTTAATGGCATAACTAACTTCGGGACAACTGTATGTCTATTCATACGGTTCCTAAAACCGTAACAATATTTAGGATACTTCTATCAATGCCTCTCTGAGCCATTGTTTTTTTTTTTTTTTTTTTTTCATTTATAGTTTTATTTTCAGGATCCAGTTCTCCTACCTGTAGATCATTATATTGATCGTACCTGCATGATCTTATTACCACCATCTTGCAAGAATGGCTGCGGAAGATTTTTGCCCGTCTTTCACGAATCGGCTGGCCCAGCCGAATGTTCGACGAAGTAGGTTATATCAGGAATTTGTAATTTGTTTAGGGTGCCGGCGATAGCTCGCCTACTCTTCTCAAAGGACATCATGGGATCTTTAACATGCACCAACTGTTGACAGCAGACGGAACGTCCATTTTAACGTTCATCCGAGTGACGGCACACGCGTTGATAAATCGCCCTACCTGCGAAACACCAGGATGACAGCTTATAGCGAGGTGGGCATTCGAACGCAGGCGAGACAGCTCTGAGGTTGTATGGCTGCCTCCTCGGGTATCCTTCCAGCTAAATGTAAAAATGTAATTAATTTTTGGACTGAGGAACGAGTTATTCTATCCATTTCCTGGTCACATACCAAGCGTTTTGGGTTGATGTTGAAGAATCCCCTTTAAAGGGGCTTAGTTAGCATCACTGAAAGCTCTTAATAAAACAAGTTACACAAGGAAACCCGCAGGGAAATTAGACGCAGGTGGAGGCCATTCCCATCATGCCTGCACCACATCAACACCAGACCAAACAAATCAACACCAGACCAAACAAATCAACACCAGACCAAACAAATCAACACCAGACCAAACAAATCAACACCAGACCAAAAAAAAGAAAAATGCAAAGTTATTTTCTTTTATATTTATTTTTACTTAAGCGTCTTGTTGTGGTTTTCGTAGTTTTTGTATCTCTTTTTTCTTTCCAGGAGAGGAGCATGGGCGTAGACGGCGTTGGGTAAAAAAAAAAAAAAACACAACATCAACCACACAACTCCCCTTGACGAGATCCCCCACCAACAGCACTCCGTACACATATGCACAATCACCCATCAATGCTCAAACTACCTAAAAGTCCTGCCAACATCCCTATACCTCTCCATCTCCATAACTTCCAGGTACCTATCAAATTCTAATTTAAACTTATCTACTGTTTCTGCTGCCACTACCTTTCCAGGGAGACCATTCCATGCATTAACTCCTCTCTCAGTGAAAGTTCCCTGCCTTACTACCGTCTTAACTCTCCTCTTCTCTACTCTCAGGCTATGGTCCCTGGTCCTATCACTGACTACTCTGTTGAATAATTAATCTGTACTTATTTTATATTTACCTTTCATTGTCTTAAACATCTCTATCATATCTCCTCGTAACCGCCTCCTTTCCAGTGTATAAAGCCCCGTCTCCTTGAGCCGCTCATCACAGCTGAGTCGAGCTAGGTCCTGAATCGATGTAGTAGCCCTGCGCTGAACCCTCTCTGTAGCATCTATGTCCTTCCGGAACTGTGGTGACCAAAACTGCACACAATATTCTAGATGTGGCCCTCACTAATTTCCTATACAATGTTAACACCACCTCTTTTGATTTATAATTGATCCCCCTCCGAATACAACCTAAAACCCCATTTTCTTTACCTGTAGCTACCTGGCACTGTGCTGCCCGCTTAGCTCCCGTATCTATTACCACCCCAGATCCTTCTCCTGTGTGACACACTTCAAAATTACCCCTTACATCCTGTGATCTCTATTCTCATTGTTCTTTCCCATCCCTAACACCTTACACTTGCTCAGGTTAAATTACATCTGCCAATCAAAGTTGGTTCACTCCAAACTCAAATAATCCGAGAGATTTTGATTTTGGTGAAGCTACTGCACCAAATGCTTGATTTTGATAAAAGATGCTGTGGGAATCTTTAGCATTTGGCAGGGACCATGTGGATCCTCTCCAGGACAATGTGCGGATTGGACCACTGGACAGTAGTTTAAGTCTAGTGGGTGAGTGTGAGGCTGGGGGGTGGAGGGGGTGGGGGGTGGTGTTAAAATTTTTGTCATCAGCTTTTTGTCTACAATATGTCCAGTATGTAGCCTCTAATTACAGCATGACTTCTATTAAGATGAGGAAATTATTTTACTGCAGCATCAGTAAGTCATTCTGACTCGTACCTTTTTGAAGGTTGGAAGTTTGCAGGACTTGTTCATCATCCAAGGAATCGGCGACCTCGTGACTCTCCTGGGTAGGCAAAAATTGATCACCACACAAGAAGCCATGGAAAGATGCTGCCTCGGTACAACAGAGATGGGAAGAGAAGCCATTTGATGAAGATGGAAATTTAACTCGATGACATGCTGGTCACAAGACAAGATGACTGAAACGTAACTGAGCTGGGCACTTCACAAGAAGAATGGACAACTTTAGGATGACGGGAATTTTCAAACTGCCAATCAATTGAGGGGCCTGGAAGACGTGGAGGAAGATGAAAGATTATATGGAAAAACAAAATTGACACTCACTGGATGGAGCACAATGGCCCTGCATTACAGGAATAATTAAATAAATGAAACATGTCTTGAGAAGCCTTTATCATCCAATCGACTGAAACGCATCAGTATGGTACTACTAGTCACTGCTTAGCAACCTTCAAGGATAAGAAAACACGATTGGCTAGACGAGTCCCATGTTGATCGTATGTGATGCACTGTCACATCACGAGCTTTGGAGTAAGTAAAATATTTTGAATGGAAATATGGACCTGTCTGCTGTCTTCTTCATCTTGGGCTCCCTTTATCACGTTATAATTACCCACACTGTCTCTCCCTCTCCCTCTCTCTCTCTCTTTTCCAACAGCCTGAAACCCCTGGACATTGAATTCATGAAGCGTCTGCACGAGAAGGTAAACATCATCCCTCTGGTCGCCAAGGCAGACACGCTTACGCCGGATGAATGCCAGTTCTTCAAGAAGCAGGTCAGCATTTCAAAATGATTGTCAATGGGTTTTTCTCTTGTTGGTCGTAAATTGAGCTTTTAAGCTGTAACGACTGCTCCACCATTATGACTCCATAAAATAACCTGTATTACCTCCTCTATTGAAGGTGAAAGGAGGTTCCGTTTTCACCCCGGTCTGTCTGTCTGTCTGTCTGTTTGTTTATTTGTTTGTGTGCAGGATATCTCAAAAAGTTGTGAAGATTCTGACCTGACCTGACCTACCTGAATTTTTGAAGTGATTCTTCACTTTTGAGAGATGGGGCCAAAAACAATATTGCGATGGTTGTAGGGGATAGATGGAGGAATTTCTTAGGAAAGTTAGGATTGAATAGAGTTGCTTGGTCCGTGGATGTGTAGGAGACATCTCAATGTAATTAAGTAGGGAAACTGTGAGCTTAAGTGGACATGTCACCTTATGGGGGGAGGTACGGTGTTCCCCTAGTATGTGATTTTCCCCCCTGTACACTATTCCTACGATTTTATTTATAAGCGAGCCAAACATGCCGAGCAGAGACAAAAGCACCTCCAAGGGTGACGGCGGGTGAAGTCACGCCCCTGAGGCTGATGATTGGTGGGCGTGACGTCAGAAGCGAGGCAGGCGTGCCGAACAGACAAGAGAGGTCCCACCTTCCTGGGTTTTGTGCGAGCAAGCCATGCCCCAGAGGTGGAACGGTTGTCAGGGTGGAACGGGTGACGTCAGACAGAGAGATCTGAAGGAATGCACAAGCTCGGTGTGAGGAGGGCAGTTGTAGTCGTGGTAGGAACGTGGCTCGGACGGAGGATCTCGCTTTGCTCTCGCTTTGCTCTCCTCTTCGCACAACAAAATGGCTTTCCTTTGGCGCATAAAGAAGACGGTGCGATTCTCGTGTTCGTGCTCAGGCGATTCGGCTCGCGTGGTGAAGCGAGACGCTGGCCATCGACTCTTGGCTGGTTGTATGAGATGGGCCTCGAAGCCTCGTGTATGTCACCGAATGGGACGGTGCCATTCTAAGCTGCCCCGGGTCTCTGAGCATTGGGGTCGAATAGTGCTTACGAATTGCCTGACGAACGTTCCTGCTGCAAAAGAGCGGCTTGGCGCCATTTTGCGCACATCTCCACATGCAGGACGAAGCGCCTCGATTCCACGTTCCATAAAGACCATCTCTGGACCAAGCTAAGTGCCAGAATAAAGGAAGGATTTGCATTTGTTTTGTTTCCCCCTTGTCTGTGTGTCGAGGTGCCTTGACTTTAGGATTTCTTTACTTCACATTATTATCATTACCTTTTGAATTATTGTCCCTTGTAAATATTTCTATTGTCGATAAACTCCGCAGTTATTTTACGTTCATGTGTCCATGTATTTGTCGTGGGGTTCGAGTATAAACCCCCCTGTGCTGTGCTCCCCTCGTACCCCCATTGCGCCCCACCCCTCCCACGCGCGTTATAATCTCCGAGGATAAGGAAAAACCGCTCGACCATCCGGGCTGGCGGTGTTAACCACCCGTCACCACAATTTGGGTCGGGGGATTAATCTGGACCACCAGCTCCGTGACTGTATATTGTTGCGGTTCTGGGAACTGCATCCCTCCAAATCAATAGCAACCATCATACAGCGGTCCCAAGACAGTTATTCCATTAATGTACGTTCAGATAGTCCCTTCCTTCTTGTCTCATCGGACAAACGGGACAGTGCGTTGTGTAAATCTCATAGTTAGGTCTGATTAAATCTCTGAACTCATTCCTATTCTTTTTTCGACTCTTCTACTCATATTCCTGAGCTAAATTACAGCCACGTGCGCCATTCGCTGTGAGATGGGTCCTCAGCGAAGGCCAAGCAGGCATAATGCCGGATACCCCTCTGCAGAAATCACAGCCTGCCAAACTCACGTGCAACGATAATTTCCAAACACGTACCGAGGAGATGGAAGAAACAGCACCCTAAATGATGGCAACTTGCAAAGCGTACGCGGCCGCGCCCTTTCCAACCCATTTCCAAATTCTGCATTAATAATTATATCCAATCCTTTCCCTCAATTCCCTGACACAGATCACGGCTGGCACCGAGCATCCCACCGCCTCTCAAAAACCGTGAACACCATGCTCGATGGCGGGCGGACCCGCGTGCTGGCCACGTGTACAATGGCGCAGTCGTGTGCAGCTTGTGATACTTTATCATCGTACAGAACGGGGCACGAATAACACGAATCTTCACTCATCACGACGGCCACAAATTGTCTCCCGCGGACAGCAGACATCCTCCCGCACCTCCGCCTCGATGCAGCTGATACTAGGCAGAGGCATGTTGTGCGGCCGGGCCGTGTGGCGCACCACGGAGCAGGCACATTGACCAGCGCCAACCGCGGGTCGCCGGGGAACGGCACAGGGTTTGGTGTAAGGCGATTCATGTCACGGTGCTCGGAGCGAGATGATTCTGCAGCTTGGAACCATCTGGCTGGAAGTGAAGTGGAGCCGCTTCCGGTCATGGCGGCCGGCCCGTGTGCTGGCCGGGGCCAAACCAGAGCGCCCGATTCGGGTGTTGACACAACGCTTCGGGTCGTCGCCCCCACTCTGCACCACCAGATCTATAAAAGGACGGGTTGCGGGGTGGTAGGAGAGTCGTCGTCGTCCAAGTGTCGTTCCTGCCCATCCTTCCTGTCAGTTCATTCTCATTCAAGAGACGACGCGCCAGCTGTCAAGGAGGTATTGCCCAGTGGAGCATCCCCCCAAAACGTATTGGTGGCACAGTCGGGCAATCGTGCAAGGTATTTAGAGACCGTTAGCCTCATCTCCTCTCCTTGCTCTCTTCATCAACTCCTCTTCATCGGTGTGTGTGTGTGTGTGTGTCCTGGTGCCTGTCCTCATTTAAGTTAAGATTGTAGAAGAATTATATTGGGATAACTCTGCTCTGTGTCTGCTTTTGTAAGTTGCTTGTATTATTGCCGCACCTTTAACATTTCTTCCTATCTCTGCTTATACACCACAATAAAATCTACCTTCACTGTGCCACATACCTGTCCTCACCTGCCTGTAAATATATCCTTTGTAGAAATGTTCCCAGTTCGTTTTTGTCTTTTATTTCATTGATCCAGCATGGTCCGTATCCTAATCTAGCTGGGACTTTATTCCCAACGATCCGTTCCTTTTAGCCGGTATATCCTTGGCAGTGTCGCTCAGCTGCATCCGATCCGGTAAAGTGATCCGGTTGGGACAAGGCGTACCGAGGGCGTGTCCCCCAGTAATTAGATCACGTGGCTATTTTTAGGTAACCGGATTCACTAGATGGAGGACCCTAAGTCATGTGGTTGAGTTATTGGTGTTCACGGTCGGTTAGGCCTAAGTCACATTTGCCACGGCGGCCATGTGGTCTCCAAAATCTACGGCCACTAGCAATTATACGGCAGCCGCAGTATTTCCACAGTCACACAATGTAGCAGTCACATATTTTTTTATTTTTCGGGTAGCCACACTGCGTATTTATAAATTGTGGAGACCGAAAATGTGGGGGTGCCGTACGGTCTTTGATTTGATGTCGCACGATGACCTTAGGGCGTTCCTGCGGTGGCCATATAATTTTCAAGGCAGACGCAAGGTGCCCGCAAGGCGACCGCAAGGCGACCGCAGGGGGGCCCTAAGGCGAACGTGCGGCCAGACGGACGGTAACGAGTGGGTTTTTTTTTAACAGTTCTTTTGTTTCGGCTTGTCGAATTGCTACGGCAAACGTAGAAAAGAAAAAAAAGTTATAACTCCGCGCTATAATTCCACGGCAGCCCTACGGCCTGTAAAATATAGCCATACGGAGTAGGGCCACCCTGAGGCCGCCTCAGAAACTCTGCGGCCGCCGCGCATTTCTGTCAATTCAGAGGGCGTACGGCCACCGTATCCTCGCTGTAGAGCAAATGTGACTTGGGCCTTAGTGACCCACCATGTCACGAAATTATCCATGTGCGATGGCCTGCAATTCCGGGGAGTCTGGTGGGAACCCGAGATGGCTTTCCCCTCCTGGTGGTCTTCTCACCTGACCCTCAGCCTGCAACTATATATGTAGATATACGTATATATACATATATATATATATATATATATATATATATATATATATGTATACGTATATATATATGTATATATATATATATGCACATTATCTCACAAGGTTGTGGACGGATTTGGTGGACTCATTGGGTGTGTAACGAGGATGAATTGATGACATTTTGATGAAGATCCGAATCCAGATCAGGATATGAAAATTCTTTAATTTTTCAGTGATTCTTCATCCTTGAGTGATAGAGCCAAAAACTATGTATCGCACGATGTTTCAAAAATGTATTTGGCATGTTTACTGGATCAAGCATTGTGTGGCGGAGGTATGCACTCCACCATCCATCCTTTGGGACCATATTCCGTGCACAGCATTGGTGCTGCTTCAGCAGTCTCCTTGGCTATTGGGCACAATCTTGGACAGGTCGTCACTCCGACACAGGATACCAGCAAGCTGGCACTCATTTTGCCGACCTCAGAAGGATGACAGGCTGAGTCGACCCCACTTGGTGTGAATTCAACAGCCAAGCGGGATTTGAACTCAGGACCCGAGGATCTCTAGGATCCCAAGCTCACCACTCGAGCCATTAAGCCAACACCAGGCATATACTCTCCACTGAGTGCCCTTCTAGTTATTATATGGAATTGCTTTGACGCCTTTCCATCATATTCCCACCAGAAACGTCTCCCTTCTTTGGGCTGCGTCAAACTGAATGAGAAAATAAATCTGATCTCATTGGCTATTCAAAAATGAACGCACCGCCAACTAATATCGTGACCCAGCAGACAAGTTTCAGATGAGGTGAAAATAAATAAATTAATATCTTCTTTTCTTTTTTCTTTTTATTTCAAGAGCCTTAGGGTGGCTGTCATAGTAGGTGGGGCCTTCATTTAAAAAAAAAAAATTTCCAAACTGCAGCCATTGTTTTTGTGAATTGGATGTCATTAACCAGCTATTCATGCAGCTTGGGGTTGAGCACGGCATGGGGTTCATTTGTTGGGGGAAAAAAGGACATACGAGTATCTCCTGTTCTGGCTTAGCTTCTCAATGGATTCATCTCACTGTAATAGAGCAAACGTGGATGTCACCAAAACTTCAAAATTGGCATGTAACAGTTCTTGGGCCTTCGTGTAGGTTCCAAACCCAGTTCTACTTTTGGTTCTAACCCCAATACTGGCCATAAGTGGCCACCCAAGGCCAGCAGACGAGCACGTACTTTAGCCTTGCTCCCGTGCACGTACTCCGGCCAGAGCTCCGGGCTGCGCTCCGATAAACCAATAAACCCCGGGCTCGTTACGGTACATGACCCGGAGCACGTTGACCACCGTAGGTGGGCTGACGAGGATACTCCTGCCCAGAGGGCGGAAGGGAGGGTACCCGCCAGTGTCTGATAACAAACCGTTGCCTCGGTGATTTGAATCATGGAGGATGTGTAAGTTAGCTTTGAAAGGATGTGTTCATTGCCTGTCCTGTCTCAAACATCGTGTGTACATTTATCCCACAGTAACTTTTTGCGTATGAAGTTAGACCTTGAGCTAGTTGGTCAAATTTGGTCTTCCAATTCTAAATAATTTGTTCAGAAGGTTGATCTAATTCTAATTCCAGTTCCTGCCGCCTTTACCACGGTATTTTTCTTGCCTGTTCTCTCTCTTTCTCTCTTCCAGAGATGCCGAGAACATCATCAGGGTCACCTAAAAGTATCGCTGAGCTTTAGAGACCTTTAGTAAAGGTCTTTTTTGAGTTTTGTTGTCCGTCATTTTCACGGGATGTTCCCAACAAATGATCGCTGCTGTTTAACGTCAACATATCTGTAAATAAGAGGTCTATTTATTTACTTTTTATATTTTTTTGACCAAATTTTCTCTCTCGATACCAAAGTGGGTTTTTTCCAAACTTTTCCAACCACATGCGTTGCATTTGTGTTTCTCCATTGACCTCAGGCTACTTACTGGTGGAGTGTGTACACTGTACAGGTAGTTCTACATGGCAAGGGCATCAGGAGACAAACGTCTGTGTACGGGATTTGAACCTGGAATCAAAACAACACGACCTGCTTGTTCGGATGGGAACATCAAACGGGCTAATTCAACGTTTCTTCACGAATAGCAACAAAGTTTTACAAAGCTCCGCTAACTGCCATCTCTCGTCTTCTCCATGCCTCCCTGCATTCTTTTATTTACTCACTCGTTTGTCGATCTTATATCTACCAAGATATTGTTTGTTTCACCACTTTTCAAAAAGTTAACTTTCCGCCCATTGTTGAATGAAGAACTTGTCTTGCCGGTGAAGGCTCGTGTCGATCTGTGTCGGCAGACGGGTAGAACAACGGATGAAATCAACAGGACGTTGATTGAGGTATGCTCGTCCCTTTGGGAAGCAAGGATAAGCTGAGGGTTCGGGCGTTAACCCTTCTTCGGAGCAAAAGAGACCCCTTTGTTAACCCTGATGACCCTCTCGTTTGCTCCGACGAAGGGTTAACGCCCGAAACTTCAGCTCATCCTTGCTTCCCAAAGCAGCGAGCTAACTCGCTTGATGTACTGTTGATTTCATCCATTTTTCCATCCACCGTTTTGCTGTTCAGCATCTTGATGAAATAAAATTCGAATATTTACCAAGTTTTCAAGTTTTTATTTCTTCTTTATTGCCATTTGGAAAAGTGTTGCAGAATTTTGCCCGCGTTCCAGTAATTGTTCTTTTGCACTGCTTCCTGGTTAATTCAGCTGCCATCCATCAATAATCCTTCCTTCCTTCATTCATTCATTTATTTATTTATTTTTCTTTCTTCGCACTACCCCTTCCCACTCCCGTGATCTCTTCTTTTTATCTCCCCTGATCTCTCAAGTTTCCCCTCCCCTTAAGTTTCTCCCTCTTACCCCTTCTCCCTATCTCGCTGCATCCCACATTCCTCTTAAATTATTTAAACCTTATAAGGACTATTATCCGAAGTATTTTTTTAAAGCACACACTGGCTCAATTGACTCTGCGACACTCGTGTGAACTTTCATACGATCAAACATTTAAACTCAGACCGCACGGAGATGATGCCGACGGCTGTTTGCCTGACGGGTTGTCGGTTGTGTCGTTCGTGTTTCCTGCCACAGATATCCAGGGAGATCAAGGAGCATAAGATCAATGTCTACGAATTCCCGGAGACTCATGACGATGAGGAAAACAAGATTCTAAGGAAAATAAAGGTGAGGATATGTTGGAGAGCATTGTCGTTTGTTTTCTTTTTTTTATTTTATTCTTTGCTTTACGTCGTATTCGGTTCGCTTGTGCACAGAACGAGATGTTTTAACCTCTGATTAAAGGGGTCCACAAGTGATAATTCTTCCCTATAGTCAAGTTTGATGACCTGATCGCTTTTCATTCCTACCCTGATTTGTATCCAAGACGTGTGACCCTCGTCTTGGCAGAGCAGGTCATGAATGAGGTCAAGACTAATTTAAGTCGTTCATTATGCTGTGGGACAACTTTGGACAGGGACAGAAATACCGAACGAATGAAATCGCTATGAACGTCATTGTTCCACCGGTCAGGGACATTTATGGAATGTTCAGGGTAATCATGGGTGAACTTCGGAGGTTGGATTAATAGTTGTAGTAATTTATAATGGGTGTACATACTGTACATATTTAGACAGGGTCGAAGCTGAACTCCTCTTTGCGTATTATTTACTCTTTACAATGTCAAGTGGTGCAGGAAGGCCTGTGGTTAATCTGAGGAACTTACCATACCAGGTGCAGCCGAGCGGAGCTATCAAGTACGCACCGGCTTACGAGAGCCAATCTGTGGGATAAAACTTCCTGGCTAACACTACGTGCAGACTACACTGGACAAGTGGAGGAAAACATATGGATGATGAATTGGATACATTCACAATAATAGCAATTCATTTATAAAGTGTGGGTGAAGAAAGACATGTGGAGCTATAATAATAAAAAAAGGTTTTCTTACAAAAGTAAGATGTACAGCAGGGGAAAGCAAGGATTGGTGTGGTGAGGCAAATTAAATGCAAGCATTTACAAAAGAGGACACTGTGCAGAACTGTTCCGATCCTCAAACTCGACAATCTTATCTTGCATTAACATTACAGGCACCATCAGGATCATACCCCGAAGAAAGTTTGAAAACAAAGAAAGAAAGGGAGAGAAAGTATGAGGTGTTTGCCACCTGATGCGGCCGACAAGCCCACGCTTCCCAGTCACTTCGGAGGGGGGAGGGGGGACGAGGTAGAAAAACTGAGGGTGTCTATGGTGCGTGATTGCAGGAGGTGTGATGAGGTGCGTGGTGACTAGTGGTGTAATGTGGAGAGGAAGGTGTATCAATGTGGGCCAGTGCGTTTTGGAATCAAACGAAAGAACGTGTGAAATGATAGGCCTGTGTGTGTAAAGAGGTCTGTACGTGTGTATAATGCCTAATGGGATAAAGTGCACTCTGTCTGGGGCCTGGCTCTCCAGTCCATCCCGCTCGTTCCGCTGCACTCCGTGACCCCAAGGGCAAGAGGAAAGTGGGCCAGATGAGAGAGGAGAGGGCGGGCCAGAGAACAGAGCCCTCTTTTATAATCCCCCAGCGGGGGGTGGAGTTTGGGAGGTGGAACAGGTGGGCTATGGGCGTTTCCCCACGCTCCCATTGGAGCACAGACGCTTACCACGGATTTGGCGCCATAAATGGCTTCAGTCGCTCCGAACTCGGTCACGCGACGGAACACCCAGGTTAACATGGCGCCGAGGTATTTGGTTGCCCTCTCTGGCCGTGAACACGCGCAGGAAACCCAATGAAGGCCGCAATCGAGAGGAACGCGAGAGCTATCCACTTGATATTGAATTGAGCTTAGCGTACACTCGTGCCCTGAGCTAAATGCCAGAATGTCCAGCCCCGAGTATTCATAAGGGGACATGCTGCTCCCTTGTCTTCTGCCGGTCCAGAGGGAGGTTGTGAACATCGATGACTGTGGTTGAGCGACGGTAGCAGTGGTGTAGCATGGCGATTGTAGTGCGGCAAATCTTTAATGGTGATGACGGTCGTAGAGATTGTGGTGTCAATGGTGAGTGTAGGCGAGTTCGAGCTGTGGTCCGATGATGTGGGGATTTTTAGGAAGGCTTTGTGGTGGTTGGAGAAATGTTTTGTCGGCGTGGTTCGAGTCTGGAGAAGGTTTAAGTGAAGTGTCCATTGGGTAAGGGCGCGGGTTTGAATGCGAAATGGCGCGCGGATGCATGCGAGCTACTCCGTGCAATGCGTGCATGCACGCGTGAAGGGAAGCTGGCGTGTGAAGTAAAATATGGGAATAAAGACCTGCCTAAAAGCCCATATGACCCATAAACTCACTAGACATAAGGGAAGGACGATCAAAAAATAATACTAATTAAATAATAGTCTCAGGACCGCTGCATGTTGTGTGCCATTGCTTCGGAGGAACGCCGGCTTTGCAGAACCACAACAATACTTATCATTTGCAATTGCTAAGGAACAGCAAACGTTTGAATAATTGATGAAGGTATAAAGATTCATCCAGTAATACATCATGATAAGACCTTAAATCAATCATTGGAACTCAACTCGAACCCAATATTTGATGTAAGCTCTTAACGTTTGAATAATTATTGTTAAATAATTATCCCCTCTCGTGTTCAGTTGTCTTACCCTTCCTCCCGCCCTTGGTTTACTGAAGCTTGTGGCGAGGCAGTTGTCCTGAAACAACTTGCCTTTGCCTCATGGAAAGCAAACCCAACTGAGGGCAATCTCAGTTCTTTCCACAAAGCTCGGAACAAGTGTGTATCTACCCTCAGGAGAGCCAGAAAACAACATCTTTCTCATCTCAAGTCTGAACTCTCAAACCTCTCTCCCTCCTCAAAATCCTGGTGGCGTTTAATCAAATCTGTTTCTGGTGTATGTTCCCCCTCCATCCCCTCCCTTACCTCAAATGGCCGCACTGCTGATTCCACACGTGATAAAGCTGAATGTCTAAACTCGGTGTTTGCAGCTAAATCTTGTGTCCCAAACCCATCACTATCTCTACCCACTTTACCCAGTCGCACCCAACTGTCCCTGGACTCTGTATCCTTTTCTCCTGACAAGGTGGAGAGCTTGCTTTCAAACCTCGAGTCAGATTCTGCAACCGGTCCAGACGGCATCAGCCCACGTGTCCTCAAAGCCTGCTCTTCTGCTCTTGCTCACCCTCTCTCTGTTCTATTCACCCTCTCATTTTCCCAAGGTCATCTGCCATCTGCTTGGAAATCTGCTAACATCACTGCCCTGCATAAAAAGGTGCAAAAACAGATCCCTGTAACTATAGACCAATCAGCCTTCTCCCAATCATCAGCAAGGTTATGGAATCCATCATCGCTTCAGACATGAAATCCTTCCTCTTCTCCAATGGCTTGATTTCCAATCATCAATTTGGTTTCAGACCAGGTCACTCTACCCTAGATATGCTGCTACTGCTCTCCCATCAATGGATGGAGGTCCTCAATGCCAGACAGGAAATCCGAGCCGTATCCCTGGACATATCACGTGCTTTTGACACAGTCTGGCACCCTGCCCTACTCACCAAACTCTCTTCCCATGGTATTCAAGGCCATCTCCACTCATGGCTCGCAGACTTCCTCTCCTGTCGCAGTCAACGTGTGGCCCTAAATGGAGTTCTTTCATCCCCTCTTCCTGTGCAGGCTGGAGTTCCTCAAGGTAGCGTTCTGGGCCCTGTTCTTTTTCTGGTTTTCATCAATGATCTCTCGGACTCTCTGGAAAATCCTCTATTTCTCTTTGCCGATGACTCCACCCTCTGCCGTACCATCTGTCATCCCTCAGACCGGCAAGCAGCAGCTTCTTCGCTCACTGCAGATCTGGATAAAATCACAAACTGGTCCAACACGTGGAACATGTCTTTCAATCCAGACAAATCTTACACTCTCACTATGTCTCTTCGAAAGGACCGTTTACAAAACCCCCCCATCCACTTTCTCAACAATCCTCTGGAAGAAGTCTTTTCTTTCAAGCTTCTGGGTCTCACTATCTGCCATGACCTTTCCTGGGAAAGTCACATTTCCAACCTTGCCTCAAAAGCCAGTCGCCGACTGGGAATCCTCCGTCGTGCAAAGTCCTTCCTCGGCCCTCTTGAGCTCCTGACCACTTACAAAGCTTTTGTCCGTAGCCTGATGGAGTACTGCTCTCCCCTCTGGGCTGGTGCTCCTGCCTCCCACCTTTCTCGACTTCACGCTGTCGAAACCAGGGCTTTTAAGATCATTGGCATCTCCCGCAATGAAGCTGAGTCTTTGGGCCTCTCACTCAATCACCGCAGGTTGGTCGGTGGTCTTTCTGTCTTCTACCGACTCCTCTCCAGCCTTGCCCCCCCTGCTCTCTCTGCGATTTGTCCCCACCACATTTCCACAGGGCGCTCAAGGTCCGCCAACAACCCCCTTCTGGTAAAACTACCAAAATCACGAATCACTGCTCATCTTCACTCTTTCATTCCTCTTTTTTCCCGCCTTTGGAATAAACTTCCTCACTCTATTCTTTCCCATTCTTCCCTCCAGGCTTTCAAAACAGCTGTTCACCACCACCTCTTATCTTCCCCCATCCAAATCCTCGATCTTTTCTACCCCCGATAATCCACCCAAGCCCACTTCCTTCAATTCTCCTGCTTTCCTTCCTGAAAGTCCCTTTAATGTCCATCTTCCCCTCGCCATGTTCCCCGTCCCATCCCCATCCCTCTCCCTTCCACATTTCACCTGTGTCTGTTCCCCAATGTTTTGTCCCTTCCACTCCCGCCCCTCTTGTCTCATGCCTCCTTGCTGTGAGTTGTGTGTTAGCTCTCATACGAGCCTCGACCAAGGTATACAAAAAAAAAAAAAAAAAAAAAAAAAAAAAAATGCGAATTCCCAAGTGTGAGGATTGGGAAATGCTCTTATAAATAAATACAGGAAACTGCTGCCAGACTAAAAGGCCTTCCTTGGCCTGTTCTCTATCTCTTGTCAGTTCTGAATAAGCAGAGTTCCCTCGGGACACACTCGAGCATTGCGCTCTCGGCCGCAGTGCACGCTCTTTCAGCTTTCTCTGTTCCGCTTCCATTTGGTGCAAACTTGCACTATTTACCATTTTGTTTATTTCCGTTCAACTCTCTCCCACATTCAGTCTGCTTCCTTGTACCAACTCGATCCTTGCCCAGCATTATCCCCAATGGTGTGCCATGATTGCTCTTGACGTTGTGAAGCTCAGGGGTTTTTTTTTGTTTTTTTGGCAAAAGGTAGCTAATGATGTGTTGTTGCGCCGAGCCATCAATTTCTCACCGTTCCACTATTAACTTGAATGGAGTTTCTCAGAATTACTTTGATCTGTACATTTGGTTTTTGCACTTCCACCAACCCCTCTGATCTAGAGTGGGCGAGTCATTTCAGGCAGATGTTCTTATCCTAATCTAGGAAGTGGGTAGGTAGTCGCGATGGGGGAAAGGGATATCCAATAAAGCGTGATGAGCATCGATGCATCAAATGTGCAAGTTCATGTTGAGGTGTATCGATGTTACATTAATGATAATAATAATAATACCATTCCTATAATAGTTACGCGTATTCTTTACAAATCCTTCAAGTGTTGTTTATGCGTACTTTGACCTCCGTCTCAACGACCACCGACTTTCAAAACCACACCTGTTTCTTGTCACACTTTGGTGAAAAGTCTTTGACACAGTTTTGGGATCTCACACAAAGTGGGAAACGTGTACGCAAATACTCAACCATGGGTAGGTAGCAATCCTGAGTTGTTAATGGGATAATTGACGGTGTCTTGAATACCAAAATGAACATTTTATTTCGTTAACTTTTAGAAGTTACCAAAACACATTTTGTAATAACACTACAAGTACAATGTTAATTTGTTTAGTGTTTAATGACAATGTTAATCTTTCTCCCTCTCCCTCTCCCTCCACCCCCCCTCCCTCCCTCTCCCTCTCTATCCCTGTCCCCCTGTCTCCTTCTCCTTCTCCCTCTCTCTGCCTCTCCCTCTCTCTCCTTCTCTCTCCCTCTCCTTCTCTGTCTCTCTGTCTCTCTCTCTCTCTCTCTCTCTCTCTCTCTCTCTCTCTCTCTCTCTCTCTCTCTCTCTCTCTCTCTCTCTCTCTCTCTCTCTCTCTCTCTCTCTCTCTCTGTGTCTCTGTCTCTGTCTGTCTGTCTGTCTGTCTGTCTGTCTGTCTGTCTGTCTGTCTGTCTGTCTGTCTGTCTCTCTGTCTCTCTGTCTCTCTGTCTGTCTCTCTGTCTCTCTGTCTGTCTCTCTGTCTCTCTGTCTGTCTCTCTGTTGGGTCGCCGAAATAGGTGACCCTTATTATCAGTAATTCTGTCTGTTTGTTTGTCATCAGCATAATTGGTAGTAAACGTGGGCAGATTTTGACCAAACTCGGGTGATAGGTACATCTTATGACTTAGTGCTTTGGAAATTGTGATGGTTGCTCAGGACGCTTTGGTTCCCCAGCAACAACCGAAAAACCTTCAAAATCGGTACCGTTCACGCGAAATCAATTCCGAAAGCCATTACCCACATAGGGTTATGAAATTTGGCACGAATGATCAACAGGGGATGCTCTATCAAATATATTCCAGTTTTTGTGATATATGGAATACTTCACCCACAGCGCCCCCTACAATTAGGGTATGCGTGAAAATTGGTGAAAATTGAAGGCCCCCAAGCGACCAGGTGAGTGCATCGATACGAATGAAACTTTGCGGGTTCATGGTACTCAATGAGTACTACAACTTTGGCTCAGGACATATTGACCGATTTCGCTTAGGTCAGGGGTCAAAGGTCAATTAGTGCAAAAATCGATAATATGCGAGAGCTGGCGGTGCCTTCCCGCCAAATGCTACTCCTCCTCGGGTTATGGTCTGATGGTCATGAAAATTCACACTAATCGTCTGGAATACATTGTGCACAAACGATCGAGCCGGATTTTCGATTTAGATCTTTGTTCACCCACAGCTCCCCCTCAAACTTTGGGGATTTCCGATTTCAAACCGCATTTTCGGTACTTTTCATTCAAATGGATACCGAATAGTTATCAGGAGATGGAACTGGATGAGATTTGATGTGGATAATCTTAAGGTGATTCTCTATCCGCTATATGACATCCATTTTGCTCTATATCTTATAGTTTCCATGCTCGGCGACCCATCGCCGTCTACCTGCTTGTCTCTCTGTCTTTCTGTGTCTGTCTCTCTCTGTCCTGTCTCTGTCTCTGTCTCTGTCTCCCTCTCTTCTCTCCATCTCCCTCTCTATCCCTGTCCCTCTCTTCCCTCCCCCCCCCCACTTTTCCTTCTGTTCTTCACACTGCCTTCCTTTTCTGCTCTTAATCCCTGTGTGATTCCAAACTTTGAAGTCCAACGTCCACGTTCCTTTCATCGATTTAAGCTCGTCTGGGATGTTTTTTTATCTTTATAACACACGTGCACGTAATAGTCCCATTGACTGGCCTTTTTGATTGTCATACTTATTGCTTGCTCTCTGCCAGGATCGATTCCCACTGGCTGTCGTCGGCAGCTGTACGGTCCTCGATGTCGGTGGGCGCAGGGTACGAGGGCGCCAATACCCATGGGGTGTTGCAGAAGGTAACACGAGCACATGTATACGTGAATCTGATCAACACTCGATCCGATAGAGGAATGATAACCTCCTTTCTTGGCTCACCGTCGCTGGTTCGTCGAATGGTGTGGTGGTGGTGGTGGTGGTGTTTTGGGGCTACATTCATTATTTATTAAATCGAAGTTGTACTATTAAACACACACACACACAAACTCGGTGATGTTTAGACTGTGATGTCTTTTCCTTTTCCGAATGCCCACCTTTTGCTTCCCAAGAAGTGTGGATGTCCTTTGATTCGGAAGTGACAGGAAATGGCTCGAGAGAAAGTTGAGACGAGGTGCATGTGGGGTACTTGTGTCTTGGTCTTGATCAAGGGGGAAGTACGATGCTCTACACCATCTTCCAACCGTGGGTCTGCGAATCCATCGGCGGCAGCAGCAGCAAGCATCTTATAAGGGGTCTGCAAAGAAAGGAGGAAAACGAGAAGTGAAATCTGCTTTTTTGCACGGACCTAAAAACGAGGGATCATACACGTCTATTCTTCCTGATTACCGATATTGATGCATTTTGCTCGCATTTGGGATTGTGGTAAAGGACCATATGTTAACCTCAATACGCGACTACAGTGACACAGGTGAACAATCCGTGCAGGACACGCGGCTGGAGGAGAGAAGTCGGCTGGGTTAATAGTTAATAATATAATAGAAGAAGTTAATAGGGGCGTACCACGTGACACATGATTTGACCTTTTTTGATTCAATGATTTTTACCCATGGACGTACACCAAAAAGTTATAAACCACAAACTCTCAACTATTTACCATGTTTACGATAAAATATATAAACAAAAAAGGCCTGTCGTTTGTACAGTATTTAGCAAACACCGTTAGTCCTCCATCATACTACCATTAATAACTCAAGACTGAAAATGACTCTACAGGTGCGATTCAATCTCTCAAACGTGTATAAATCACACCTTTCGATGCAGGTTTCGCACTGTTTAAAAACAAATAGTTCAGGTGACGTCTTTCGGTTCGTCTATGGTAAATAGCAGAAATGTTTGGCTTTGATGCGCGCGCGCGCGCGCACACACACACACACACACACACACACACACACACACACACACACACACACACACACACACACACACACACACACACACACACCAACTCCGTACTGATAAATTCTTACAAAAGTTATTGAGTCTGAAGTTGTCACCTTCACTTGTAAACAATTGCCTGATTTCCCAACTGCCCGGATGATCAGCTGGGAACCGTTCATCATCGAGGTTTCGATCCTTTCAGCCCAGAACCTTTCTAAACGGCGGGTCCACAACCACGGTCGCAGGTCCACATCAGTAGATTACTCAACATCAATTGACCGACAACCTCAAAGTTGTGTCCACACAGTCAGTCAACACAGCAATGTAATATCCTAGATTCAAATTTATTTCATTATTACTTTTATTTGAAGTATTCCTACATATGAATAACTTTAATCACACAACTATCATCAATATAACGACATGTATAAGAATATTTTAGCCAATCCTAAATTTTTTTTTCTCCTTCATCAGTTTTTGCAGAAGTGAAAATAAGGAAAATGTCTGCTCGTCGGGGGCTGCATCTCCCCCACCCCCCCAATGGGAACACCCTTAACCTGTTGAAACATTATTCCACAAAAAGACACAAAAGTATTAACATTCTCTGACTCCCTCTATTTATTGGTTCACGAGTCAGTAAGTGACCACTATATTCGTTATTGGTGTCTGTCTGTCTGTCTGTCTGTCTGTCTGTGCCGAGCATAGCTCCGTGGGTTTTGATCCGATCCTGATAAAATTTTGGTGGGAGGTTTATATCATGATCTCGTTGTGTTTTCCTGAGAATGGGCGTGGTGCCCCCATTATGGGCAGAGCCACGCCCAAAAAACATGTTTTTAGGGGGAAGCCGATTTCAATTTGCATCTTCTCCGAGGGGATTTGTCGAATCTGTCAGGGGTTTCGGTATTTGGTTAGCCCAATGACACCTGCATAGCCCCACAGAGCTCGATTTTTCATTTTCGTCCCAAGGTCACAAGGTCACGAACATAGAAAATTGCGAATTTTGACATAAAAATCATACGACTGCCCAAACTTTGAGAGCTAGGATGACAATATTTTTTATGCATAATCTTGAGGTCATTCCCCACTTACAGTCTTGAAACCATTTTGCTCTATCTCAAACACCTTGCCCGTGGCGCCCCCTTCAAGTTTGTTTTTACGCTGATATCATCAAAGTATGGATAATCCGAGGAGTGCGAAATGCCATATGGCCTATATGACGTTATATTGTTCCTGGAATGTTCCAGAGGAAGTTTTGCACCAAAGGTCATAATCCTTGACCTTTGACCTTTAAAGTTCACAAAGATCAAATTTTCAAAGTTGTGCGAATCGAACCGGGTTTTTGACCTTCTTCGACGAACTAACTCCATTAAGCTATAGCACGTATCCTGTTTCCTTATTTTAATGTCCACAACATTGTTTTGTGACCTTTAAAGGTTGTGCAAAAGTCAAATTTTTAAAGTTGTTGAACGAAACCGGGTTTTCGACATTTTGCAGCTAATAACCCGTCACCCGTACCACATCATGTTGATCATCACTAACCATCTCTTCAAAAATTATTGATCATCCCTTGAATGTTCCTGCGTTTAATAACAACGAAGCACGAGAATGAAGGCACTCGCATTCATCGACTTGAAAGACGGGTTTTGCATTGCAGAAGAGGGAAGATTCGCTCAAGTGCCGAAGTTTTCTGCAAACAACAACTTTTATCGAATTCCATTATGTCGCACCCGATCCTGCTCAGGGTATTTCTGGATGAGGAGTCGCAGGCTCGAAGAATTTCCGTTCAGGTCCAGGAAAACAAAATGCTTCCATAAGAAATGCCGATGCTTGCACAGGGCGATTATTGTGCGTCGCTAATTCGACCGAGTCCGTTTCCTTCTGCGTGGAGCGTGGCCAGAGGTTGAGCAAAGCAAGAGAATCGGAAATTGGAATCTCCTTGGGGAGACCTGCAGGCACGTGTAGCGTCGTGCTTGGGATTCCAAGCTTTTGGAACACGAGGACGGAGTTGTGGCCGGAAGCAAAGCAACGGTTTGTTTTTGACGTTGACATGATGAGAAGGTTTTAAAAAGGTTTCGTAGTAAAAGTTGAACTTCGAGTTGTTTGTGAACCGAGGCAGTCATGATCATTTGTCATCTCGTATTGGCCAACCAACTTTAATCCTCGGGATAAAGTCGGATTCCGACAGTGGGCTGTTCTTTTTGTGGAAGGGCTGTACAGGTGGAAGAGCTACGGAATCTAATATTCATTGTACATTTTATATACACAACTGGAATGGCACTCGGAAGAAAGAGCGCATACCTCCGCCAGGCTGAACAGTTTACGTTTTGTATCGCACCGATCGGCCGGATCTGCATCTGGACCCGAACCAAAATCGAATCGGCTTGTTCTTGTGAACGACCTAACTCATCCACCAAGTTTTGTCATAACACGTCCACAAACTTTTGAAATATCAATGTATCGTGCTATATTTTTTATTTTGGCCCCATCTCTCGATGGTAAGGAATCACTTGAAAAAATTTTAAATTCAGGAATCCGGATCTTCACCAAAATCAAATCATTTAGTCCTTGTCACAAACCCAAGCTGTCCACCAAGTTTCATCCATAATGTTTTGAGATATCCTGCTCACAGACAGACAGACAGACAGACAGACAGGGGTGAAAACATAAGCTCCGTCCACCTTTTGCGGCGGATGTCAAAATGACAGTTTTTGACCGACCACGTACGTCTCTTGCATTCCCATTGCCCTTTCTCCCTTTATTCCAACTCTTCCCCCAACTCCCATATCCTCCTCCCTTTTCTTTCCCTTCCTTTTCTCAATTATCTTTTGCACAATTAATTTTCCTTTTCCCCGTTTTCTTGCTTGCGCGCGTATTTTGTAACGCGGCTCCCAACCTGGGATTTACAGCTACAAGGTCCTGTTTTCTCTTTTATTCACTGAATGGCTGAAGTCGTAAATTGGATCCGTGCCGAAATGACACACCGACTCTTTGTCTGGTTGTTGAGTTTCCTGGACATTCCTGAATATTGATAGTGCGGCTGATTGCCCGTCCGGCACTCGATAATGTTCCCCTTTGTTTGTCGTACCTTGGCCATCTGTCCGTTGTGGTTCCGCAGCTGGGATAGTTTAAAATGTGACGTCACTCAACAGAGGTTGTTTTACCATGATGTCAAGCCGATTACATTCCAGTGACTGGTCTTTAACCAAGGCGATCCGACACATCATTGGTGTGTGTTGTGTGCTTCATGTAGATTTTCTAGTGACACATACTTGTCCATTATGTTCCAGTGGGTTACAAAGAGAGATTGGCCTTTTCATCTCGTAAGCAGATATTCCATTATTACGAAAAATAATAAATCGATACCATTATTCGTAAAAGGAAATGATGTCACTTGATAATTATTGTAACAGACCGTTTATGACAATTTGTAAACGCACGAGGCGGAAACTCCTTTTATTTTGTCTCCTTGGTCGTTTGAGCTCTGCTCCTACTCGCACGCCATTGACAGAACTGAAGTTTCTTTCATTGGCCTCAATCCCCATTTTAAAAGCCCTATCGATATTGTGGACACCTCAGACAACAGGTAACTCTGCTGGCAGGTGGTGCTCACGCAACTTCAGGTGCCCTTCCCAGGGAATGCCAACCCATGGGGTTGTCCATGCTCTCTCCTCTAAATGGATTGTGTCAAGTGAGGAAGCGGCATGGATTTCATCTTTAGTATGGCACAAGCCAGGTTCAGAATCAAACTGCGAACTTCCCAGACTCGAACAGATGCTCCAACCACAATAACACGGAGTTTGGTGTTTAGATTTAAGGAAAGTAACAAGGAAAGGGTTTTTGACGATGTTGTGAGACCTGGAGGGGGCAAGAGCTGTGAGGGGGCAAGTGGAGAAAGACGACGATCCAGCCAGTAGAGAAAACTGCAAGGCCGCTAACCTAGCTCCGGGAAGCAAAGACGCAGACCCTGGGATTCAATGTGTTGCTATCAGTGGAACCCTCTCCCCTCATCTCCCAGCGAAGGCTGGAGTTCCCCACCCAAAGCATTGTGTTGGGCCCAGTTTTGTTCCTCATGTACATAAACGGCCTCTCCGATGTTGTGGAAAACCCTATCTCTTTTTGCAGTCAACTCTACAGTGTGTCTTGAAGTACCCCATACCCATGCTGTATCACTCCCTGCTGGTCCGGAAATTATTACATGCTGTTTCTTATCAATGAACATGTCCTTCAATCCTAGAAAATCTGTCCCATTGTGTCATTCCAGAAGGATAGTCAAACTAACCACCACCTATGCATTTCCACCATCAACCAGGGAAAGGGTTTGAGTCTTCATCATTAACCATGACCTCTCCTGAGCCTTCCATAGAGCAAGGCTGGCCTCCAAAACCAGCCGCAGACGAGGAATCCTCCTCCGATCCAAGTCTTTTCTTGGAAAATCGAGCTGCTCACAGCCGACAAGGCCCTTCTTCTTCATTCTGATGCAGCAAAATGCTGTGGGGTAGCATCATTGGCTGAGGGTGCGGCTGTGTCACTGATGCAATGCCCTCTGCTGATCGGGGCAGGAATTTGTAATTTGTTCATGGTGCCGGCGATCGCTCGCCTACTTTTCATGTAGGACACCATGGGATATTTTATGTCCATCAACAAATGCCGGCAGACGGGTCACCCAGTTTAACGTCCATCCGAGGGACAGCACACACATTGATGAATCACCCTGCCTGTGAAACACCGGGATGACAGTTTATTGCTGGGTCGGGATTTGAACCCAGGTTGAACAGCTTCGAGGCGACTGTACAAGCTCCTTTTCTGTAGCTCATTGGAGTACTGCTCTCCCCCATGACCTGGCACCCCAGCATCACATTTCTCTCCTGGCAGACAGTTCAGTGGTGTCTGTGTTTTTTTTTTTTTAACGGCCTTTCCTCCGACTTGGCTCCCCCTGCTCTCTCAATCCTCTGACCTTCCCCAGTCACCCCAGGATGTACACATTCCTCGAGTAACCCCCTCCTGGTTACCCTTTCAAAACCCAGGCTGACTGCACACCTCAACTCTGATTCTTTGCTTTTCCCATGTGGGTAACCACCCTTCTAGAATCTAGACTCTTGACTCGAGAGGATGTGTCAGCCCACTTTCCCTCCAACACTTCATGCAGGCAGTGCACCACCATCTTGTCATTCCCCATCCTTACCCACTAACTTTTATTACCCTCATTATTCCTTCCTGATCCCAACCTTCTTACATGCAGGTTGCCATGTTCCATTCCCTCCACTGTCTTCTCTTTCTCTTTCTTCTTTGCCTTCCTTATCATGTCCAAGAGTTGCACCATCACTCCACTGTCAGTTAATACCGTCTGTCACTTGCTCTTCCATGAGCCTTGATCTTGTGGAGAAAAAGTAAAACCAATCCGTGCAACTCTCTCTTTCCACCACGACTCCATTACCTCCACCTCGGTACATCTAAAATCCATCCCTCTGCAGCTTCACCTTATTCCGCTTTGCCAGGCTCATCCATGCTGTCTGTGACGTTCTCACTGCAGATATGGATGACCGACTTGGCTGTTCTTCTTTGCCATTTTCCTTCTCTTCCGAGTTGATTTGAGCCTGCTTTTCTGCTGGCTCACGTCACGGTTCAGATTGACACCGACTTGTTCCCCCATAACCTTCACCTATGCATCCGTAATTAGTAGATGCCTCTTACTGTATGTAAACACACGTTGCACTGTGTTGTTTCTGTAGCAGCGCTTTCGAGTCTCGTCGCAGTGGGATCGCGATGGCGGGGAAGCTTCACAGAAGTGTCTGAAGGTACACAAAGGCAAGCTTGTGTTTCCAGGCCACCACTTTGTTTTTGTTTTTTCCACCAAACTCCTGGCTTTTTGTGGCGGCATCAAATCCAGGAAAAGGAAGATCAATACGGTCAGTTGTGCTCTGCACAGCAAGGATGAAAGCTCTACTTTACCAGTTGGGCAGACTGCAGAAGAGGTGCTGCCCCAGTGCATAAATCGAAGAGTTTGTGGTCTGCCGGATAATGGAGTAACACTCATGTGCCATAGAAACTGCCTGGTTCATAAGATTAGAGATTTATGCCACGATTGTGAAATTTTATTTCATTGCGGCGGTACATTTGATCAATCGCCTTGCAGGTTGCAGGGCAAACGGTGACCGCGTCACTGATCCCTGAAACTGCTTCTCACTCCGTCCCTCCTTGTTGGTCGTGTTCTTGAGCAGTCCCATATTCATTTTCAGATACCTTGCTTATCATAGCTCTGTTGCCGTTTACAGTGACTTTAGGTAAGATATGTACGAGGTCTTCATACGTTACTTACTCTCACCAATGTATTTCTGTATTAGTGCAACAACCTTTTTTTAAGGATCATTACGTCCGCCACCAAAGGTGGATGGAGGTTATGTTTTCTCCCCGTCTGTCCGTTTGTCTGTCTGTCTGAGCAGGATATCTCAAAAGTTGTTGATGGATTAGGACGAAAATCCGGTGGACAGGTTCGGTGTGTGATGAGGACGGATTGGTTCGATTTTGGTGAAGATGCTGATCCGCATCCGTTTACTATAATTTATTTTTTAACTAATTCTTCACCATTGATAGGGTCAAATCATATATATATATATATATATATATATATATATATATATATATATATATATATATATATATATATTGTTACAGCTGTGGAAATTTGCAATACACCATAAAGGGTCCTTGGATCAGTGATGACGATAAGTATGTGTGTAGTTAGATTTCCCCACCGTTGTTTAGAGGGAATTTCCGTGTTCACAGGGCTGCGATCCTTTGAGATAGCCGTTTTTCTTTTCTCTATCATTATTTTGGACCAATCATCCCCCAACAACCAAATCGCCACCACCAACAACGCTCCCAAACAACTACAACTCAAACACCACCACCTTCGCCTCTTTACCTCCACAACTCCATCCCGCAAACATTGCTTCACGGCCATTCTCAAACGACGCCCGCCAACAACCAAACTCCCACCACCTCCGCCTTTCTACCACACGTCGTGCCATGGGCTGTGAATGCGTTCCTTTCACCTCAAAAAGCGGATCAGGAATGCTTCACGCCCCATTTTCATCCGCCCAATGGCTGAGCATCGGGTGGTGTGGCCCCGCCTTCGAACCCCACTGTGATCCAGAAATTTGCATGTACGCCCCTCCCCCGGGCTATATAAGCGCAAGCACGGCGCAGCTCGCGGCAGAGCAGTCAAGTGGGATCGGCGGAGTGTCGGCAGGAAAGTCAAGTCTGGAGGGTCTGGAGAGCGCAGAAGAGTGGCAGTCTGGAGGGTCTGGAGAGCGCGGAAAAGTGGGAGCAGTGGAGTGGCAGCAGCAGTGTCGGTGGGGCAGTCAAGTCTGCAGTGTCGGCGGGGCAGTCAAGTTGGGAGACGGAGCTCGAAGCCGACGGGAAAGGCAGACGGGGAGCGCTGGAGAGAGCTCGCCGACCACGCCAGGGGCATGAAGCCAGGCGCATCTATGCTGACATCGCGGCTTGCCCGCCATCGCGCCACGAGGGCGCGGGTAAAACCCTTCGGTCTCGTGGACCTGGCCGCTCATCCAGGTTCCACGCGCATTAGGCCCACGGGCCCAGTCTGACTCCCTTGTCTATGAGGGGGTCTTTTCTTGCTTTTTCTTTGAATGCGTGTTGTGGCTCCGTGTCTTGTAAAGTAGAAACTGTTTAAATGCATGTAAATAAACATTGCTTTATTCGGTTGTAACTCTTGCTTGTAAATTGCATTCTTACTGTATGGCTGTGAATACGTGCTTCCCTTGTCTGTGTGCGTAATAAATGTGCTTGTCGAACTGTTCCCCGTTTCGTTGCGTCCTTTCCCTTGTTTGAAAGTTCCATCTTGCATCACGGAAGGAATTGGTAGAAGGGGTGTAAGCACCCGGTAAATAATCACGTCCGTCGGGGCCGGCGATAACACCGCTCAGTTATCACTGAAGCACGGAACGGACTGCTTTAGCGGTTCGTGTCCTCGGCCGGCCAGCGGCGAGGTACGATCGCCCGGTTAACTACCCGTGCAGGTACTTAGGTAGGTCGAGTTTGGCGAACAACCCTATCCTGCGCGGGTGGCCGATTGGCACGATTGTGGTGGGGTCGAAAGACCCACCCATGAGTAGCTCCTGGCGATAGTTCCAAGGAGGGTCACGACTGAATTGTCCGTTCCGGTGGGCGACGCGGTCGCGATTTGATTTGATTTGATGCAGAAATTCGTAACGATATATATAATATAATTTGAAGTTTTTGTTTGTTTGTTTGTTTGTTTGTTTGTTTGTTTGTTTGTCTGCATGTGCTAATCTCCTGAACGGTGAAAGATAGGAGGAAACTTCTGAAACAAAAATGTTGGGACGGGCTCCTGGAAGGTTATAGGCTAGGTGGCGAGGCCTATCTGCCGGGGGTGGGGGTGTTTCCCCCTCACCAACCCCCTTAAACTATGGCTGTTAGTCATCAGATGTGTCCCTACAGAAGTCTTGGGAAATGCTTTTTACATCCAGTTGTGTGAATTGCCATAAATTGTTTATTTTTCACCAACGTGAACACGATGAACAGATACAACTCTGCCTGTTCCCTCCTGTCCTGCAGTTGCTTTACTGATCTTCCACCATCTGTCGTTCAGCTTTTCCATGAACCTTCAGTCCTTCACCTTTGTTTCGAAATGATAAATGCGTTGATTTGAATTAACATCGGCACACCAAACTCAACGTGCTTCCTGGTTCAATCGTTGCGCTTCCGCCATCTACTGGCCATCGATTTCCTAATCGCAAACACGTTCAGGATGCAAAAGACGAATAACAGAATGCTGATTGTACAGGAGCCGATCACACTCCACCATGATCCACTGGGCGCTCACAAAGAACTGCATGCAGAACAGTGAAAATACATCAACACACGCCTCTCAAGTTGATTATATCGTTCAAACAATGCTTTGGGGTTTGTTTGGTAGAGTACACACACTCACCTTTGGGCTGTCAAACCTGAGTTTGAATCTCATCCCAGCTATCTTTGTGCAGAATGTGTTTAAAGAATGATTCTCAAAAAGTTGTTTGTTTTTTCTCATGCCTTTTGTCTTTGCAGTGGAAAACGGTGAACACTGTGACTTCACCATTCTTCGTAATATGCTCATCCGGTGAGTGTACGGAGTTGTAAGACACACGTTTAACCTGTCTGTCTGTCCTCTTGTTCACTTTCATAGAACTCTTCTGTCCTTGTCGATTCTTGGATGCCCTGGCCATTGCAAGGCAACGCTCAATTGATTTATCTGTTGTAATTCAGAGAAAGGTTGTTTACACTTATCTTTCTGAGAGTGAAGAAGTCAGAGGATTTTTCAGGTGGGAGTGCGAATGAAAAACCATGTTTTCCTCGCCAGGTATGCCAACGCTTGCCACGAGAGCAGGACATTGTTTCAGACGTTTTTTTTTTTTTTAACTCAAAATAATTGAGTTCAACCAGGAATATGAGTGGAAGAAACTTGGTCATAAACAAAGCCCTTAGGATGTTTATATGAAAGCTTGCTGAAACGTAGGGCCTGCTATTCTTTATTTTTCTCCTTCTTCTCCAAAACAGGTGAAGATATTTGAATGAAACAGACGGATACAAACGTCATCAGTGGAAAATCCTCTTTATCTCTTTGCTGATGACTCCATCCTCTGCCGTACCATCTGTCATCCCTCAGACTTGCAAGCAGCAGCTTCTTCTCTCTCTGTAGATCTGGGTAAAATCACAAACTGGTCCAACACGTGGAACATGTCTTTCAATCCTCACAAATATCTCACTCTCACTGTGTGTCTCCAAAAGGACCGTTTGGAAAACCTCCCCCCCCCCATCCACTTTCTCAACAATCCTCTGGAAGAAGTATTTTCTTTCAAGCTTCTTGGTCTCACTATCTGCCATGACCTTTCCTGGGAAAACCACATTTCAAACCTCGCCTCCAAAGCCAGTCGCCGACTGGGAATCCTCCGTCGTGCAAAGTCCTTCCTCGGCCCACCTGAGCTCCTGACCACATACAAAGCTTTTGTCTGCAGCCGGATGGAGTGCTGCTCTCCTCTCTGGGCTGGTGCTCCTGCCTCTCACCTTTCTCGGCTTCACACTGTAGAAACGAAGGCATTTGGGATCATTGGTATCTCCCGTGATGAGGCTGAGTCTTTGGGCCTCTCGCTCTCTCACCACAGGAAGGTTGGTGGTCTTTCTGTCTTCTAAATCTCCTCTCCAGCCTCACTCCCCCTGCTCTGTCTGAGATTTGTCCCCACCATATTTCCGCAGGGTGCTCAAGGTCCGCCAGCAACCTCCTTCTGGTAAAACTACCGAAATCATGAATCGCTGCTCACCTTCACTCTTTCATTCTTCTTTTTCCCTACCTTTGGAACAAACTCCCACACTCTCTTCAATCCCAGTCTTTCCTCCAGGTCTTCAAAACAGCTGTTCGCCACCACTTCTTATCTTCCCCCATCCAAATCCTCGATCTTTTCTACCTCTGTTAATCCACCCCAAACCCACCTCCTTCAAATTCCCTGTTTTCCTTCCTGAAAGTCCCTGTAATGTCCATCTTGTGCACCCCGTGTTCCCCACCCCATCCCTATCCCTCTCCCTTACACTGATCTGCTTATGTCTCTGTTCCTCACTGTTTTGTCTTCCCCTCTCCTGCCCCTCTTGTCTCATGCCCCCCTTGTTGTGTGTTGCGTGTTCGCTCTCGTACAAGTCTTAACAATGCATACCAAGTTTTTTTTTTAATCGGATTTTATTCTACCATGGTGCATATTTATTTCTCAACATAATCACCACTGTGGTCCACACATCTCTACCAATGTTAAAGTGGTTTTGTGACGCTGTCATGATAGAACTGTGCATCCTGCTGACTTAACTAGTGCTTCACAGCAGCCTCGACATCATTGTCGGAAGAAAAAATATCCTCCACGAAGGTGTTCCCTAAATTTGGGGAAGAGATTAAAATCTTACGGAGCCAATACAGGGCTGGTGATCCTTTGTGGCAGTACTCCATTGACCGTCTCTTACTGTCAGGATCGTAATGGTGCAACCAACTCTCATCTCCAGTCATGTCATCTCCATTCAGTCATCCCGACTCTCATCTCCAGGCATCCCAACTCTCATCTCCCATTGTCTCATCTCTGGTAGGTCATCCCAACTCTCATCTCCCATTGTCTCATCTCTGGTAGGTCATCCCAACTCTCATCTCCGGTTTGGTCATCCCGACTCTCATCTCTGGTCGGTCATCCCGACTCTCATCTCCGGTTTGGTCATCCCGACTCTCATCTTCAACGTTGTGCTTCCCTGTCATCTTGACGAATGTTGTACTGAAAGGATTAGTAAGCATCACGTTATCATTTTGCAGAAAAGGAATAGTAAGCATCACTTTAAATCATGTCCTCGTATAAGCAAACGATTCTCACTTGTTGGCACCCACTCCACTCCTTCCATCCCTTACTTTATCCAATGCCTTCTCTGGCAATAACTTTGTTTTAAAATCTTCTTTCCTTGGTTTGTTTAGTTCAGTGGTCCAACAGTTACTGATCCATCAACAAATCTTTCTTGCTGAAGTGTCTCGTTGAGGTTAATAATTCCATGATATGTTACAAAGATGCAGTGCCTCGTCTGTTTGCACATTGTTTGTAACCTCTTGACAAGCCATGCATTTGGGAGCTTTGTCTTGCTCTGTCTGTTTATTACCCGACGTGCACAAAGCAAAATGCCTGGTTAATCAACTGGTTCACCTTGTCTGTCTGCCTGTCGTCTGTCTTTCCGCAGATGTCAGTTTATGCTTGACATATAATCTATAACACCGTCCCTTTCGCGCCGTGAAGGCGCACAGGGCTCCTGAGGCAGTGTCATTGGCAAGGAGTCGCTGGATGGGTCGCCACTCCGACACAGGTTACCCTGAATGGTTATTGGAGTCAAACGGCATTGGAAATCATTCCAAACATGAAACTCACTGTTTTTAAGGACGTCATAAAGGACACAAACAACAGGCATGAAGAGGCAACAGGCACGTGTTAGATCGAGTGGTGTGAAAGATTGTGCATCAATGGTGGTAGACTTCGGAAGAAAAAAAAGTTTTTTGTTTTTTTTCCACAACCTTTTCGATCTTTATTTTATTCAAATTTAATCAAACACTTGATCACTGAAGAACATGCATCACCTTTTAGCACTTTCATAAACCTCCAGTTTAGCAGTACTTGGACAAAATATGACAGCATTTTACATCATCTCAACCAATCAAATTTTCCGCTCGCTCGCTCTCTCGCTCGCTCGCTCTCTCAGCATTGGGGAATATCGAGATTGAGACAAAATCGCGGCTCGTAGAAAATATAGACCGACCATACAAAACGTAAAGACCGACTGGAGATGAGAGTCGGGATGACCGTGCTCGGAAACGCAACAAGCAAGAGTTTATAAAAGACCTTTCCACGTCCTTTTCCTCAACACTGCGTCAGGAGTCCTCTGAAGACTCCAGTTGTAGCTCAGTCACAATGCCATTTTCATGATATTATAACCACCTCCAAGAACGACCTCGAGTGAAGATCGTTTTTGCATCGGCCAATGAGGTCTCCGCGAACATGCGCGATGCGCCAAGAGCTTTTCAGAGGGAAAGTTTCTCTTCTGGCATCAAGAAGCTGCTTGAAATGTCTGGAGTCCATCAAATTCTTTAGAAGAGTTTGATGTTAGTTATGCTGTCTTCACCCCCCCCCCCAACTCCCTCCCCCCCCACCCCTAAAACTATAATGATAACTCGAACGACACTCGGTAGAGCGCATACCTCCGCCAGGCTTAACAGTTTACCTTTTGGATCCCACCGATTGGCCGGATCTGGATCCAGACCTGATCCAAAATCGAATCGCCTTGTTCTTGTCACATACCCAACTCATCCACCGAGTTTTGTCATACTTTGTCCACAACGTTTTTGAGATTTTTGTCCCCATCTCTCAGTGGCGAAGAATCGCTTAAAAATGCAAAGATTCTCGTATCCGGATCGGGATCTTCACCGGGATCGAATCGATTCGTCCTCGTCACACTCCCAACCTGTCCACCGTGTTTCAATGAATGGTGAAGAATGACTTAAAATTCCCCAGATCCAGAATTAGATTCACATCTTCACCAAAATCGAATCGATTTGTCCTTGTCGCACACCGAACCTGTCCACCAAATGCCGTCCGAATCCATCCACAACTTTTTGAGATACCGTGTACACAAAGAAACAGACAGAAAGGGGTGAAAACATAACGTCCTTCCATCTTCGGTGGTGGAGGTAATAAGCTGAATATCTATTATTGAATGAAAAATAATCCAAGATAGCATTTCAGTTTTGTGCACAATGGAGAAATGCATGAATCCTACTTGGGCTGGACACAGGTAGATGTCTCGGAGGGATGAAGGTGAGACTAGAGAGGAAACTTTTGAAATTAAGAAGCCACCATTCCGTTTGGGGGCAAGAGAGGGAACAGGGGCCTGTTTCTCGATATTTTGGGAGGTAATGGCCATTATTTCCATGGTTTTTGATCGTGCGTTATCCTCGAGCGAACAGGGAAACACAGGAGCCGATGACCACAGTTGGGACCAATTTTCCATTTGCTCATCAGACTTCGGAAAGCCAGGGGAATGGGAAAGAAATGTCTCGAGAAACTATCCCAGAAATGTCTTCCCAAAATGCTTATTGTCATCAGTTGTTGAAACGAGATAATGAGCAAAATGCATGAGGACAGTCATTGTTTCGCAACAATGGAAAAAACTTTGAGAATTTGCACAAATAGAGAGAGAGAGAGATCATTGTGCAATGTTCTAAATGACTCGTCCCTTCTGCCAATATATGTCTCTTGTAAAAGCACTGACATGACTTGTTTATCACCAGGCTCCCTTTTCCTTATTATCCAACAGGACACACATGCAGGATTTGAAGGATGTGACTAACAATGTGCATTATGAGAACTACCGTAGCCGTAAGCTGGCTGCCGTCACATGCAACGGAGACAACAGTAAAGCCAAGAGCACGGTCAGCAAGTAAGTCGTATCGTCCTTCCCGGGTGGCTTGTCCACCCACGTGCTCGATGTTTGCACTATGTCACAACTCTATCCCGACCTGTCCCCGCATGCGTGGTGGCATCCCGAATCCCGAATCGGGAATTTCATCACCGATAAGGATGCATCCTTTTTGATAAACTGATCTCTCCTGTTATTTTTCAGGTCCGTCTCGAGCGACGGCAAGTAAGTAACGTGTTTGATTTTCTTCTCCGATTCAGTAAGAACTTTTGAACCAAGCAATGTGTCTGTCATGTATCCATTTATTACACAAATACCAGTGTCCATACCCAACTTTATTGTTCTACAAAGGTCGAATGTCCTGATTTGAGCAGGAATTGTGTTGTTGTTTTTTTTATATGGGTATCGGGGCTCATGGAAGAAGTAAACAACATGGGGCAAAGGGCCAACAGACAAAAAGTGGGACAAAGGGGGAAACAAGAAGATGAGAATGTACAGATGCATCACAGCACCACTCGGTGCCATTTTTTTTTTTTGAACCATTTGACTGCACCGATGTGCTGGTGGTGCAGTTGTCTGCAGCACGATGGCGCGAGCACGTGGGGACGATGGATGTGTTTCACCGAATGCAAAATAAATGTGCTTTTGCAGAAGTCCGCTCGCGCAGATGGAGGAGGAGAAACGG
The DNA here is from genome assembly GCF_056783735.1 of Eptatretus burgeri. Taxonomy (NCBI): domain Eukaryota; kingdom Metazoa; phylum Chordata; class Myxini; order Myxiniformes; family Myxinidae; genus Eptatretus; species Eptatretus burgeri. The sequence goes on from NC_140971.1 coordinate 95,309,116, forward strand.
GAACACGTCGCGAAGATGAAGAAGATGGAGACCGAGATGGAGCAAGTGTTTGAGATGAAAGTAAAAGAGAAAAAGCAGAAACTGAAAGATTCTGAGATCGAGGTTTGTATTCCTACCATGTTGGTTCATCATATGGCTATTTTTGTTGAACACAGTTTTTTTTTTTTATTGTTATTACGAGGTGGGGGTGAGAGGAGTGAAGAGGGGTGGGGGAAGGGAACACAATGTGAGGTGAGAGGAAGGGAAGGCAGACGTGCGGTGGAGCGTTAATTTCGATTCATACCGTCTCATCAAAATGATTCTGCATGGAATAACAATGAAGATGGAAACAAAATAATGTCTGAAATCCATTTTCTTCCGGTCACACTACAAATACTGCTAAGAGACGAACACTGCCTGGAGAGACGCGTCCGGAGCCAAGCCATCCAGAGACAAACTCCCGTCCGGCCATAAACACCGCTCAGACAGGTCTGGAGATGATAAAACACCGCCCGGATAGGTCCACAGACAATTACCGTCCGAGACGAGCACTGTCCAGACATGTCCGGAGACAAACATTGCCTGGACATAAACACCACCTGGACACGTCGATATATATGAGAGAGATTGGGGGGGGGGGTGGGAGGAAATTTCACGCATTTGTGTTGAAGAAAACATGGGCCTTCATTTACATGTGGAATAAAATTTGGATTGCAATCGTTGACGTTTCGAATTGAAGATAAAAAGATGGCTTTTTAAAACATTAAAATTCATGGAAGGCCTTCTTATAATATAGTGCAAAACAAAGGTGAGGATAGAAAAATAAAGCCACTTCCCGCGCGTGATCCTTCCACAAGCTGGAGATCTGGCCATACGATCGTGGTTCATACAATTTGTCATCCAACAATTCTGGGTCTGCCAACATTAGGTGTCCATGTTTTCCACGCCATGGAGTTGTTCCTCATCATTGGGATTTCGGTCAATGGCGCTCCCCTTCCCCCCTCCTGCCAACAATACTCCCCATGCTGTCCTCAGAACAGCAAGTAGGCCTATTTACATCTCCAATCTGTAACGACATGACCCCAGGCTAACATCCGAAGAGCTCGCTTGAAGCCAACCAGCTTCTGCCCCTCCCCCCCCCCCCCCACACACACACTCCTTTCCCACATCCCCAGGACCCAAAGTCAATGTTTGTCTTGCATTCCAAAAGTGAAGTCCTGCTGTCTGCTTGTGTTTGTATGATTTGCGTGTGAAATCTCCTCCATGAGCCGCAGACCCTGTAGAAAACGAGAACACTTGACTGCATCATGTGCCATGCTACATACTCATCTCCAGTTTTTGTTTTCCTCTTTTTTATTTTTATTTAGTCTTGCCTTGAAGGGGTTGTGAGACTATTGCGTTGTCCCTGTCAATCTGTCTGTGTCCATGTCTATATATTTTTTTTTTCTGTGCAACCGCTTGGCTGATCGTTGCAAAACTTAAAACATCGGAGGAAATCCCGATATTCAATATTTTGTTGATAATTCTGACGTCATAAGTCGCATTGGTATGGCAGCTATATTGGATCAAAGGAAAACGTTTGGACATTGTCCTCTCCGAAACTGCTCACAAAGAAAATTGAAACTTGGCAGATGTCATCAATTCCCCCTGGGGTACATGCGGTGGTAACAGTGGCGACGTCGGTCACGTGGTATTCGAGCCATAATTGTTTGAATCTAAATCCTTGTCCGAAAAATCTGAAACTCAATTACCTGATGTATGACCCGATGTGAGTAAAGAATTAAATTTATGACGTCATCAGTCACATGCTCTCGCAGCCATATTGGATCGGAAATAAAAATGTTTAACGGCCTAACGGTGGTGGCTCACCGTACCAATGGTAAATGGAATTACACAAGGATGGTGTTTTGATATCTTTTGTTTTTTGCATTACATCCCCATGACTCGAAGACTCCCTTAGTTTAGTTTACCCGGCTATAAAGATCAAAATTGCCGAGCACTAAATCCTTTGGGTTAGGTCGGGTTAATGGAGGGGGAATAGATTGCAGGAAGGAAGATGGGATGACTTGTTGGTCCAGGAACCCTGGAATCCTGACCACCCACCCTCCTCAGGCTCCATACCCTTCCCATCTCCCCCTTACCAAAGGTTTGTCCATTTGTTTTCAATTTTTTTTATGGAGTGTTCTTCCATGTCGGCTGTTTATACATGTGACATGAATTATTTAGACCCAGAGGTGAGAGCAAGGTCAACGTAGGGTGATTAGATGTGTCACCTGTAAATTAATGGATATCTTGTGATGCGAGCGGAGATCCACATCTCACGGGTGTCAAAACCATCTTTTTTTTTTAAATCACGAGTGGTTTGAAATGTCATCAGGATTAATGCTCTTAGGAGGTCTGCCCTAAAGGAAAGAATAAAGACGTGTGTAACATTATAACATATTGTTGCGGTTGAGGAAATTCGCAAACCACCATTCAGGTCCCGTAGGTGAGATATCTCTGTAAGTACATGTGTAGTTAGCCCCAAACCCGTTGTTTAGAGGGAATAAATGTGATTCATTCGGGCTGCGACCCTTTAAGATAGCCGTTTTTCTGTTCTATCTTTATTTTGAACCAACCACGTCTCAACCGCCATCACACAACAACCACCAACCACAACGCCGCTTCACAACAACAACAACGCCAACAGCCACGACCTTTACCTTCACAACTCGCTCCCGCAAACATCACATCACCGCCATTCCAAACGTCACCATGCCCATGGACCACCACTTTAAACCCTCCACCACCTTCGCCTCTTCTTCTGCGGCCATTCCCGCACCGCTTGTGGGCACCGAGCGTCAGGCTGTCCTGGCCTCGTGCGGGACGCGCGCCGAGCCGCGGGTGCAAAGTGCGGCCTTTCCGAGGAGAATTCGGATCAGGAATGATACACGCCCACTTCTGATCCGTCCAATCAGCAAGCGCGGGGCGGTTTGGCCCCGCCTCCAGGCGCGTCGGAGAAGAATCGATATATGCAAATTCGAGGATCAGGGGAGACTCACGCCCCTTTTTCTCCATCCAATGGGCGAGCGTGGCTCCACCCCCGAGCTCGTTCTGATCCAGAAATTTGCATATGGGTTCTCCTCCCGGACTATAAAGCGCTGAGCGCGGGGCGAAGGCAGTCAGTTTCAGTCAAGTCAGTTTTGGAGAGCAGAGTGTGGCAGCGGCAGAGTGTGGTTGAGGCAGTCAAGTCGGGTCTGGAGAGGAGCAGTCTGTGGAGCCGTGAGTCAAGTCGGGTCTGGAGAGTGGCAGTCTGTCGGGGTTCGGAGTCTGTCGGGGAGCTGCAGAGAGAGGAAGCCTGGAGCGCGGTCGAGGTGATTTGCTGCAGTCGGCTGAGGAGAATTGCGGAGGGGACCGGATAGCTCGGGTCCGAGGCAAGGAAGACTGCGACCGGCGACGAGTTCGCAGTGGAATCGCTCGTCGCGGGACCCAAGCAAGCCAGCTATCCTCTTTCCCCAGAGCATCAACAATTCCCCCCTTCCCCCCCCCGCCCCCGCGCTGAGATAGTGCGAAAAGGGGGCCCCGTTCCCACCCCACTCCAAGCAGCGCCAACGAAACCCGCGAAGGAGCGCGGAGTCGGGGCACCGCCACGCTGCCACATTTGCGGCTCATCACAAGACACGGGTAGGATCCACCCGGTCTCGCGGCCCACAGGCCCCGTTTGCCCCCTTGTCTTTGAGGGTGGCCCTTTTCTTTTGCTTTTGAGTAAATGTGTTGTTGGCGCCATCTGTAAAGTAAAACTGTGTAAGTGTTGCCGTGTGCACGCGTAGTCGGTTGTAGATCTGCATTGTTGTATTTCTTTTGTTACATCTGCTTTTGGTGCATAATTGTTGTAATTGTATATGTGTGCTCTCCGTGTGCCGCGGAATAAATGTGCATTATGTTGAACTGTTTTCCCGTTTCGCTTCGTCTTTTCTTTAATTGAATCTCCATCTTGCTTCACGTAAAGGGTTGGTAGTGGGCTTAATACGCCCGATAATTAATCGGAACCGTCGAGGCCGACGATAACACCGCTCGGTTATCCCGATAGTACGGAACGGATCGCTTAAGTGGCCCGTGTCCGGAGTCTACCTGCGGCGAGGTGCGATCGCCCGGTCTACCCTCCGCGTGGGTACTTAGGTAGGTCAAGTTTGGCGAACAACCCTATCCCACGCGGGGGGCCGGTTGGCACAATCGTGTTGAGGCCGAAAGGCCCACCCGTGACTAGCTCCTGGCGTTAGTCCGAGAGGGTCACGACAGAATTGTCCATCCGGTGGGCGACGTGCCGCGATTCGAGTTACGTGGCCGTTCGCACGCCGGCGGGTGCGAATTCGCGACAATATGTTGGATGAGGAAGTGAAGGCCTTGAGTAACTTGTAACTGTATGCTCATCCTTTATCAAGGTGAGCAGGTGATGTGGTACTCAGAACAGCTTGTTTCCTTTCTTCTTGCAACAAAAGTACCTTCTGCATTGAACAACTTGTTAGTCATTTCCATTGTGGTGTAATACAATCAATTACCCAGTTAAGTAGCAGCACATCCAAAACTCCACTTGTTTGTTCGAGTATATCCTTCTATATGGGTCATTTTACTTTGACCCTAACCCCCAAAGGGCCGATTAAGATTTGGTGGGGGGTGAGGGAAACCCCCAAATTTGATTGTTTCGTACAGGTGCAAACCCTGTGAGTATGTATCCTTGTCCCAATTTCTTGTCCTTAGCTCCAGCGACGCCACGAACAGATGAAGAAGAACCTGGAGGTGCAGTTCCGTGAGATGGAGGAGCGACGCAAGCTCTTCGAAGAGGAGAAAATCTGTTGGGAAAGCCAACAGCGGCTGCTGGAGCAACAAAAGCTCGATAGCAAGTATGTCAAACGTCACCGCGTGTACAACAATACGGTACACGTAGCATCATAAAATAATGGTACCTTAGTTTATATCCTCCAATCGGTTTTAGTTAACCATTCTGTCATTTTTTTTGTTTTGTTTTGTTTTCATCAGGACCATTGAAAAGAATAAGAAAAAGGGGAAAATATTTTGAGGATCAGCAGGATGTAACGAGTTGCATAAACATGTTTGCTATGGGTGTGGGTTGAGAGCATTGACATATTATCCCTTATCACGACCGATGATCATCGGTGGACCATCTCGACACGTCGGGCATCCAGACTCGCACCGTATAAGATCCGAAGCACTGCCGGCGGAGACCTCGCCATTTGTCACTGAAAAGCAACTTGGTCGTGTCACAAAAATGGAATTGGTAACACATTAAAGGACCCCGTGTTTATTCGTTCGGTTTGTATCGGATGAGATCTGAATCGGAAATGAACAGAAATAAAAAGGATTGCCTTTTGCATACCTGAGAGTTAGTATTCATACCTTTTCTCGTGTATGACGGAATCGTTTACACAAGTAATAACTACAGGACATTCTTCATGAACGTTTTTCATCCTTTTTTTTGTTTGTTTTGTTATTGTTGTTGTTGTTTTTTGCTTATTATTTTATTTTTTACCTTTTCTTGCCAAAAAAAATCTCCGACATTGTTGTGCGTAATGCATCGCATAACTCTCTGGCATTGCATATTGGACGAAGGGGAGAAACGACATAAATTTAAATGCTATTTGTTTTTTAACAATGCTTGTACAAAAGTGGAATAAAAGAGTGGCAAAGCGTGCAGTTTGTTTTGAATGTGTTTGTGCGTGGTGGTTTTATTGTTGCAGATGTCGAATTGTGGGTTTATTTGGGGAGGTGGGTGGGATGCAATATTGTTATCGCGTGTTAGATGTCGCGTTGGATGTGTTTGAAACGGGAACTTCAGGTGATGTTTGAAAATTTAAGTTTCCTTTCATTCAAACCGCTCCTCTCCCCACCCCCGTTTATTCTCCACGAGTATAAAAGCCCATCAAAAATGACTGCTTGGTGGTATTTTATTCAAAATATTTACGGACACTGGTAGATATGATGTTCCGTAGCAAGAAGCGATGTTTTAAAACACTACATGTACAAATGTGACCCTACTTTCCTTATCTTCTGGGACGTTTTGTTTCGACGGTACAGCCTCGTGAGCATGCCATGGTATTAAGCCTCAGGTGTGCTTATAATCTTATTTATTTGACAACCTACGGCCGTCAATGAACACTCGTTTTACTCTGCGTGCGATGCACATCACGTGCAGTGGATTTCACCTCCCCAACCCTTGTATTTATTATTATTATTATTTAAAAAAACGCTTCTGTACACCACCCTTAAGGCTCTATTTGCAAGTCACCGTCTACATTTCCAAAAGCAGAGATGTAATTACTCTTTTATGGAAAAAAAAAATTCGACTTTTTTTTTGTTTTTTTTTAATCAAAAATTGACCGTAGTGAACGTATAGTCGTATTTAAAGATCGGCTTTTAAAACCCCACTGAAATCGTGCTGATTGAGGAGGACAAACAACTACGCACTATGTTTTATTTCGGTAGATAATTTGAAGACTGTGGCCTGGTTGCATAAAGCATTCAGAAGGAAAGCTTTGAGGATTTATTGAAATATTTCCTCACGTTTCCCCTTAAGGATATCCTTAATTTGAGGATCGTTGCACATTTAAATATTCCTTAAGTTTTTCCTTTAAAATTCCCGTAAACTCAAGGGAGCACCCCTCCCCACCCCCCTCCTTCCTCAAACACCAACCTTAAAGTTTCCAAATGGTGCTCTTCATGGAAATTGGTCACAAAGAGGATGATTATAAATATCGCCGCGCAAGACGTCATGAACGTGTTTTCAGAGACTGCCTCAACAGATATTGCTATGGATTTGGAAACCTTGTGCACACAACAGCCAGGTGCTATCGATCAGCTATATCGGTATGTGTTTCTAGGTGGGGTCCCGTCCTATGTTTAATGGGTGATTAATTGTACGTGCGCTGTGAGTTATTTTATAGTTAGGATTTTTACACCACCACCAACTACAACTACCACTACTACATCCACTACAACAACGCCACCTTCCCGCACTCGACCGGTCGCCATTACGCACATGTTTTTGGCTGGGGATGTGGGCGGAGCTTTCGTCATCTCAGGTTGAAGCTCCGATCCGAGGAGGGGAGGAGTGTTTCCTCCAGCCAATGAGCGGAGAGCGAGCACCACACGTGCGCAACAGCCAATCGGGAGGCCGCCACAAGTCGCCTGACAACCCACCGGCCAATCCGGAGGTGAGTTGCGTTGGGGGGGAGAGATGAGCGGGTGTGCTCGAGGAGGGCTGTCTCTCTTTTTTTCCCTTGAGCCTGTCCCGAGAGAATCGCTTGCCTGTCTCCTCTGCTGGCGCTTGCTCTCTCGTCGCATGCCAGAGGAGCGTGCTGGAGCCTGACGCTGCCCTCTGTACCCGGTGCTTGCAGCGGCATCGAGTTGCAGGTTCAAGTACAGCCGAGCCGGATCGTCAAGGGCCGCACGAGGCGGGAAGGTCCAAGCTAGCTCTGATCTCCAGCTCACCTTTCCTCGAGCTGGAAACCTTCAATAAAGACCCGACAGGGTCCATTTCTTTGGGTGTGCGTCTGTGTGCGGGCCCGTCTTCAAGCAGAATTGTGCAAGTGCTTTTCTTTGCTCATTGTACATTACATTCTTTATTCGTGATAACTCTGCTCTGTGTTCCCCTCCCCGATTATTATTATTATTATAAATAAATTTCCCTTTTGTTGAATGTACCAGCTCGTTTCTGTGTTTCTTTCATTGGCTTAGCATGCTGTGTATTGAGAGATAGCGAGGGTAAATTGTTCATTTGGTCTGGCACGGCTCTGGTAACTCTGCTCGGTTACGCTGGATCCGAGTCGTTACCTGCGACTCGGATCGGACAGTCGGCCGAGGGTGTGGTTCCCCGGTTGTGAGACCGTGGGTATTTAGGTATAGTGAAATTATCAATTGACCCTACCCCACATGGTCGACCTATTGGCGATCTTTGGTCCGATAAGGGACCCGTGACCTTTCGGATTTATCTGAAAGGTTCGACCTAAATTCCGGGTGTTCGGTGGAGCCGACTCTACTGCTCCTCCTAGCGGTCGTGCTCGCCACCGAGACCCGGCACTACAACAATATTCCCCTAATCTACAACACGTACTAAGGAATAACTAGAATTATATTAAGGATCTTTGACCTCCCCCCATCCCCAACCCCCCAGGACAATATGTTTTGAATAATATATTTATAAACTCCATCAAACTGACAATTCCAAGGTATGTAACACGTGCTCTCTGGGCCGATGTAAAGGTATGTTCTGGTGCAGGTGCAGCTGAATGAGTTGTTAGTCCGTGCTGCTTGTGTGGTATTTTTGTGGTGCGAACATTTATTCCTTCATGTTCAAGTTATTTAGATACTAATTCACTTGATACCAACGGCTTACACGTGCATGTGTGGAAACGGCCGTAAAACTTATGATCATGATGATAGTGGTGGTGGCCCCAGGTAAAAAGGTCAACTGCATACGTAATAAATAGATTCAATGTGGCATGTTATGGGGTCCATAACTCGTAAGTCCCGTGTTTAAGAGAGACGTGTGGGGACTCGTTTGACTCTGAGGAGTCCCAGTTTACCCTGTGGACCCAGCTGGACTTCCCCAAAACGAGGGATTCTTAACATTATACACTATTTGTAGTTATAGTGTTGTAATTAAACATAAAAGTACTTCAACACACATCATTCAACGATACAATGTGTTGTCTCTCTTGTGCTTGAGAAAAGCCTCCACTAAAGCTTCTGTCTCTTCCTGAAGTCAGTTTGTAGATCACTTCGCCGCATCTTGCTTTGGGACACCTCTTCCTATCTCCAATCCGGTTGCCGAACACGGCAACGGCTCCAGAGGATTTTTTCTTACTTGAGGATTTTCTCAAGGTTGTTTTTGCAACAGTCCTCAAGAACATCCTTTGTGAAGGAATCAAAGTGTACCTTCGGGCGAAAAACAATCGGTCCATACATGTCAAGAGATACGGTTGCGGACGCACGCACATGACGCAGATACGGTTGCGGACCGACACGAAAGTCGAGACCAAATCCATGAGCCACAACTGGTCCAAATCCAAGTTAGACTTTGTCCAACTGGGGCTAAAAAAAAATACATTGTGCGAGGAGTTGACATCCATTCAAGGAGTCCCATCGCAAGTTTGAAAAAGGCGTTATGATGGACATCATGAACATGACGTGGTTGATGGTTCATTGGTAATCAGTAATCATGATGGGACAAAGCAGGCTAAACAGGTGGACAAGGTTCCAAGTTCCAAGTCTCAGCCCCGTATTCTAACTGAGGGAGGTAAACACCGCCCGGACAAGTCCAGGTACCAGGGCCTGGGAGGTTATTTTAACTTCCGATGAGAACAAGAAAAAGTTATACGCAGTCGTCCAAGAGTGCGGCTTGCCTTCAAATCCATGTTTGTACGTGTCGTCTTCCAGCAGTGCTTGTTCCATCGAAGATCGTGCGAGACAGTCGCACTCAGGTGGTCGCATACCAAGATGGTCATGCACCCAGGTGATCACACATTCAGATGATCGCATACTCAGATGGCCATGCACGCATAATGGTCACACACCCATAGTGGTCACACACCCAGATGGTCGCACACCCAGATGGTCGCACACTTAGATGATCACACACCCATAGTGGTCACGCACCCAGGTGGTCGCGCACCCATAGTGGTCACACACCCATCGTGGTCGCATACCAAGATGGTCACACACCCAGATGGTCGCACACCTAGATGATCACACACCCATAGTGGTCACGCACCCATAGTGGTGACAAACCCATAGTGGTCACACACCCAGGTGGTCGCATACCCATAGTGGTCATGCACCCATAGTGGTCACACACCCATCGTGGTCGCATACCAAGATGGTCACACACCCATAGTGGTCACGCACCCAGGTGGTCGCATACCCAGAGTGGTCATGCACCCAGGTGGTCACGCACCCATAGTGGTCACACACCCATAGTGGTTGCATACCTAGATGGTCACACACCCATAGTGGTCATGCATCCAGGTGGTCACGCACCCATAGTGGTCACACACCCATAGTGGTCATGCACCCATAGTGGTCACGCACCCATAGTGGTCACACACTCAGATGGTCACGCACCTATAGTGGTCACACCCATAGTTGTCACACACCCATAGTGGTCACGCACCCATAGTTGTCACGCACTCATAGTGGTCACGCACCCATAGTGGTCACGCACCCATAGTGGTCACGCACTCATAGTGGTCACGCACCCATAGTGGTCACGCACCCATAGTGGTCAGGCACCCAGGTGGTCACGTACTCATAGTGGTCACGCACCCATAATGGTCACACACCCATAGTGGTCACACACTCAGATGGTCACGCACCCATAGTGGTCACGTACTCATAGTGGTCACGCACCCATAATGGTCACACACCCATAGTGGTCAATCCCACGTGGAGCGATAAAATCTGATGTTTTTTTTTTAACACCAGTACTGTGACATCTTTAAATGTATTCTTGGCGGAGACTCTCAAACTTTAAAGGTGATGATATCCTTTCATCGTTTATCCTCGTCATTAACGCCAGGCTTGATCAGCGGTTTGTTGTGCACTGGAGCTTGACCAATCGCAATGCGGCAGTCTTCTCGTGGCCAATCAGAGCAACGGAGGAGGAGGTGGAGGAGGAGGAGCCACAGTGGGCGAGCCGAGCGGGTGGTAAATCCATCGGCGCCTTTTATCTCCTCGCATTGCGAAAGTATTTGTATTTTATTTTCTGCCGCCGGTAGTTATTTCTGTTGTGAATTAAAAAGCGACTCCCCTCCCCCATTCCAAAAAAAAACAAACAAACATTAAAATCCTCATTTCGTGAGGCGATGCCGAAGTGGTTTGTTTGCTTTATTTCTCGCGCTCTCGAGTCTCGTACCCCTTCAGCTGTGCTCACGTCGCCGGGATCTCGTCGCGGACGTGAACCCTGCTCACGGAATCTCGTCGTTTCCTTGGATGAAGTGAACACATGGAACTTTGCGTGACGGTCGTCGCGCCGTCGTGAACCGTGAGGTAAACTCCATAAATGGTCGACAACGGCTCTGCCTCTGCGAATAACAGCTGTGTTTGTGAATGTACAGTTTATCTGATTTATGTTCTTATTAAGTGAAGGACGTTGTGGAATATCATTGTCGGTTGACGTTCCCGATTTGGCGTTCATTTGAGCTCTTCGTCAATAATGACGTGACGTGACGTGACGTGACGTGATGACGTCATGTGAAAATCGCAACGTCCCATTAGCGCATCAAATGTGCGTGTGAGTGTTGTTTCGTTGCTCTGACGTCACATGCTGGAGAGCGAAGTTCGTTGTTATTATGCAATTTATTTATTTATTTTGTTTTATTTTATATTTTATGTTTTATTAATTTATTTTATTGTGTTTTATTCTATTTATTTTGTTTTATGTTTATTTTATGTTTTATTTATTTTATTTTGTTTTATTTGTTTTATTTGTTTTATTTATTTTATTTATTTATGGCTGTTGACAGTCTGGTTGTAATGGCAGTGTTCCTGCTGATCCAGCTGTGCCTGATTCGCTCCACGTTTGACTCGTTTCTCTGCTCTTTGCTTGTTTACAGGAGAATGAGGTGGGTGGAGGGATTATGTAGGAAAAGGTGAAGAGTTACTTACTTCTGCATTATTATATATATTTTATGGGTCATCCCATTTTGTGTGGGTTGATGAGACTTTTAGGTCGTTTCAGTGTTTATGGGTGATTGTGCACGGAGTATCGTTGGTGGGGGTCTTGTGTGGTTTTTAACCAAGCCCGTGCCTCCTCTCCGAGGGGAAGAAAAAAAAAAGTTCGAAATAATTACAAAAAAAAATTCTTTCATTTATCTATAACTAGTACGTGCCCGTAAAAAAAAATTGATAAATATTCCAACCGCGAGCAACAACCACACAGGCCGTTTCTTCGCTCTCACGTGCCCATAGGTGGGTGGCGCGGAAGTTCGCATATCACAGTTATGATGATTCGCAATTTAGGTTTTAATGGCCAATTATTCAATTAGCGCCAACGTATTTTGCCTTTTCGCAATGTCCTCGCAAGGAAAAACAAAAAGAGAAGAGAAGAGAAAAAAAAATTACTTCCTGGTTCGGAGCATACCAGCACTCTGATGTTACCGAAATTTATGCACCGTCTAATATGAAAACGATCATAACTTGGGCCATTGCGTTTATCTATAAATGCGCATAAGAAATCGAGAAATTATAAGAATACACGAAGTCATCACTCTCCGGAAGTCCGCACGTTGTAACCCGTAATGGGGAACGCGGCTGAGCTTCCCTTCCCCATCGGCCACGCCCACGCAACAACGTGTCTTGTCATTGGTTTGGTAAATAAATGGCCATAACTTGGGAAGTACTTGTCCGATTAATATCAAACCTTGAAAAGACACATCCTCAGGGCCCCAGCAATATACCTGGCAAGTTTCAATTAGATCGGACCAGTGGTTGTCGAGAAACGGCGGTCACAGACACGCACACACATTGCTGGAATCTATCTATAATTCCAGCAATCTGTGTGTGTCTGTGCTGGTATGCTCCGAACCAGGAAGTAATTTTTTTTCTCTCTTCTCTTTTTGTTTTTCCTTGCCACGACATTGCGAAAAGGTAAAATACGTTGGCGCTAATTGAATAATTGGGTATTAAAACTAAATTGTGAATAATATTCGAACTTCCGGGCCACGCACGTTTCGGGCACTCGAGAGCGAAGAAATGGCCTGTGTGGTTGTTTGTTGCTCGCGGTTTGAATATTTATTGATTAATTAATTTAAAAAAATTTTTTTACGGGCACGTACTAGTTATAGATAGATTCCAGCAATGTGTGTGTGTGTGTGTGTGTGTGTGTGTGTGTGTGTGTGTGTGTGTGTGTGTGTGTGTGTGTGTGTGTGTGTGTGTGTTTGTGTGTGTGTGTGTGTGTGTGTCTGCGACTGCTGTTTCTCGACAACCACTGGTCCGATCTCATTGAAACCTGCCAGGTATATTCCTGGGGACCTGAGTATGTGCCTTTTCAATGTTTGATATTAATCGGACAAGTGGTTCGCAAGTTATGGCCATTTATTTACCAAACCAATGATAGTGTACACGGTGCTATGACGTCACAATTCTTCTTTTTTTTTTTTCCTTTTTTTTTTTACACGTTCGGCCACGCACTAGTTAATTAAAATGATCTTGTGTTGGTGTGGTGTTCGCGCAGGCATGATGGGCTGAATGGCCTCCACCCGTGTTGGATTTCCTTGTCCTTGAGTTAACGGTGGAACTTCATAATAAGGGATCGTTGTTGAAGTTAATGGTTTGCATGATCTGGAATGTGCAGCTGCGCGCTTTGTACCGCACATAGTTTTGTTTTTTTTCGATTAGACGGTACTTTCTTTGTACGCACAGCGATGTATGGTTGTCATGAAGGAGTTTGTACACGGTAAATGTTCAACAACGACGGGACAGCTTGGAACTTTGGAAGTGTTGTTCACGAAACATTGTTGTTGCTCTGTTTATTATTCCTTGCTTTGTGATGCTGGGACACCAGGTTTGAATCTCACGTACTGTTGATTTCTGTTTTGTCCAACTACTTGTGATGTCCTTGTAATTGATTGTGAAAGTACACTTGATATCTAACTTGCTGTTTATCTTTTTCATGTGATTTAGGAACAAGATTTTTTTTTCCCCTCCATGAGCCTTGACTCATTGTTCAAAAATAATAGTTTATTTTAATGTGACTCGCAAGGACAACATATGACGATGAACAAAATCAACGGAGTCTTATGAGATGTCAAGCTGTGGTTTGAGAACATTGAGATAGATGTCCGAACTCCAAGCAGGCCAACCAAGTTTGTTGGCTTTTGGAAAACAACTTTTTTCTGCTCTGAATGGGATGTCGATCACATTACTTGTATGCAGCATTTGGTGTCCATCCCTAGTTTCCCTGAGAAAAAGGTAGTGGATTCTTTGAAACTACAGTACTCCAGTCCAGGTGGGAATAGTTCACATGGGATGATACTTGGCTGGGGATTTTAGGATTTTCGTTCAACTATGATGGAGGAACAGCAATTCTTTGTCCAAGTCTGGGTGTCTTGTGAAATTCTTGAAAAAAGCGTCCGCAGTGAGAACGATTCGCTAAGAATGACGTAGCGCGGTTCCACTATCAACTATAGGGCACTTTGCATGTGGCTTGAGCACTCAAGCAAGCACTCCAGTTAAATGGTTGATAAGAAAAGGCTGGCCAGGCTGATTTTTATTATAATTGTTAATTATTAACTCTCAATTATAATTGTTGCTGGTACAGTACTTCATAAATTTAGTTTTTGTACTATAGTTGAATTGCCTGTCAGTAAAGTTTCCCTTTTCCCAAGAGTCTTTTGACCGACATATTGATAAAAGTAATATCTTGCCATGAAAAAGGTTTTGCTCGCTGCATAGAAACAGGGTGACCTGGTTGATAACACTGCAAACTTTTGCCATGATTGTGTCATTGTCTCCCTCCCACCCAAAGTGGACACTTATTGCAGCTTTGAGTTCTTTTGCTTTGTGCTTCTCACCCTCCCATTCTTTGGAATGTCAAATTGTGTACAAGAGGAATTGCTTCGTGCTTTTGTTTCAGTGAAGTTCATTCGAATGTTTCAATGAATCATTCAATGTTCTTCCTCCGTAAATGCGAAATTAATGATTCTCCGTTTATATGCTGATCCAACTTGTGGAAATTGAGTTCTTTTCCACCACACTGCTTTCCATATAGGATCCCTTGAACTTTAAAGCCAGTGTTCACCGTGCATGCAGCAGTTAAAGAAATACAATGAATTCGTTCAAATATAGACTTTAAACTTTGCGATGTCACCAGGATTGTTCTATATTAAATTGTAGCTCTTTTGTGGATAATCGCCTGTGAAATAAACATTGCGGATAATCTGCCATGTTGCCTACTCATCTGTGCACGCATCACGTAGTACATCGTTCGCGGTTTGGGCAAACGTTACAACTTTATTTTAGAACGTCTGTTTTTCACCAGATTTGTTTTGATTCCCTGCGGAGTACCTCACTAAACCTCTGAAAATATGGACAGATTTGGCAGTCCCTCTGGGTTGCAGGGCGCAAGGTCTAGCAGTAAATGCTTTAAATCATTTTGCTCGATGAAGCTGGTTAATTTTGGCACGTTACTAAACCTTTTTGTTCATTCAATATAATTCTCCAAACAAGAGTAAAAGATGAGTTTAATGCTTTGGAAATTTCACATTTTATTGTATGTGTATGGAGGGAACATAGCCTTGCTTGCTTAAAGTACGTAGGTATATCAGCTTAGTTATAAGACTCGTTATTATTTCTTTAAATTATCAGATTTCACTCCAGATTTCAAGCCTTATTTAGTCCGGACAATATCTGATCCTCAACACTGAAATAATATTTCGATGATGTACTTTAATTGGTCTGTGAGAGTAGATCATGGAAAATGTATCATATAATGCATGAAATCTCTCCAAGCTCCTAATTTGAAAACTATAGCACTTACAAATGCAATTTATACAGTGATTCGTAGCTCCAATGAACAGGCATTCGATAACATGAGTGAGTAAAGTGGAAAAAATAAGCGTTATCATGAAGAAATCGTTAAGGCGTGGTTGAGCAGGCTAAAAAACATGGCGGCTTCAGACCCCGACGAGGGTACCCAGGAGATGCCTACAGTCCTCAAAGAGTGAGGTGTCTGATGTGCCTGGTAAAGGATATTAAATAAGGCTGTTGATTATCTTCAAAAGGGGTATTTTAATTTACCCAAACAATTTTCACTCATTTACTTCCTTGGAGTTCCCTTCGTATGCATGCAAAGTTTCAGGCCGCAATGTTTCATGGTTTTGGAGTTATGGAGGACACACTACACACTACACACTCACACCCTTTTATTAGTATAGATTTCGTTTGAATTGAAGTGATCTCGTCTTCTCCCCCCCTCCACCCCCCCTGCATATGGGTAGTTGACCTCCGCCATCGAAGATGGGCGGAAGTTACTGTTTTCACCCGTCTGTTTGTTTGTTTGTGAACAGTATTACGGAAAAACTCCTCGACGGATTTCAACGAAACTTGGTGGGGGGATTAGGTATGGTCCAAGGACCATGCCATTAGATTTTGGACTTGGTCCAAAGTTCAATATGGCCACTATGGTGGCCATTTTTTCACTTGTTTTTATTGAACTCTTTTTAAAATTAATTAATTATTAATTCCTCCACCACTGAACGTGGACATAGGTTATGTTTTCTCCTTTGTCTATTTGTCTGTGAGCAGGATATCTCAAAAAGTTGTGGTTTGGTATGTTGGTTAAAAAAAAAAATTGGACGAAAGTTTGTGAACAGGTTGGGTGTGTGTGCCAATAACGAATTGATGAAATTTCAGTGAAGATCTGCGTCCGAGAAGTTTTTCAGTGGTTCCTCACCATTATAGAAAGTATATTTCAAAACGTTATGGACGGGTCATGACAAAACTTGGTGGATGAGTTGATTCCATGACAAGAACAAGCAGATTAGATTTCGGTTCGCGTCTGGATCCAGATCCGGCATATCTGTGGGATACAAAATGTAAACTGTTTACCCTTGTGAAGGTGCGTGCTGTACCGAGTGACATTATAGTTTTAAAATGTATCGTTATCCGACGCCCTTGCTGTAAAAAAAAAAAAAACACATGGCAGCGTTGACTGTCATTGCTCGAGACAGTACTAAACGATTGACATTCTTAAAATTGTCATGCAAGCTACAGTCATTATCAGATGAGTAAACAAACCCCCAAAGCCAATATATATGTATATATATATTTTTGAAACCTGGTTCAAAATTCACCCCAAAAAAACAAAAAGTTTTGATCGATTCCTCGGTAGAAAATGAAAAGTAATCGATCGTCGACGCGATTGATTAATTTGGAACAGTCCTCATGATTGTTCGAGTTGTTGTCGGTGAATCGCTCGACACCCGACCTTCTGCAGGGCGGTCTTGTTTTCCTTGTTAAAAAGGGTTTATTTGTTTTCTTTTCTTATCAGGTAAGTTATACCTGCATAACTTTTTGGGGTTTTTTTTTTTTTTTAAATGAAGGTTTATTTTGGTTTTATCTGCGTTACTATTGGATCTTCTAGACATTGTCATGATAATAGAGGCGTTTCATGACTGATGGTAAACCGTGTATGTGTACTGTATATAATTCTATTATTTGACTATCAGATCACTAGTCTGCTGGCTGTCCGAGTTGATTTTGGACACCTTTGTCCATGTGATATTCTTATCTTTGCACCTCATTTCGACCAAATGCTGCGAATCAAACATTTTCGGCTGTGTGTTTCAGCTTTTTAAAGTGTCTTGTACATCCTATTAGTCTTGAGTCGTTGCACCGGGCATCCACCTACCATATCCTCTTTTATATCAAGAATATAGTCATGCCTGGTGTTGGCTTAATGGTTAGGGTGGTGGGCTTGGGATCCCAGGATCCTGAGTTCAAATCCCACTCGACTGTTGAATTAATACCAGGTGGGGCTGACTCTGCCTGTCATCCTTCCGAAGTCGTTAAAATGAGTGCCAGCTTGCTGGTATCCTGTGTCGGAGTGGTGACCCGTCCAGGATTGTGCCCAATAGCCATGGAGACTGCTTCGGGAGCAGCAAAACTCTGCACAGAGGATGGTCCCGATGGATGGTGGATATAGTCACACTGCTTTGAACTTGCATGTTTTCAAACGTCATCTTGTTTGTTTTAAGTTTTGTTAAACAGTGATTTAAAATGTCATTCCTCGACTCAGATTCATTTGGCAGAGTTATGTAAATATGCAATGATTTAATAGACAGAGGTATAAATGTTTTTTTGTTTTGTTTTTTTCCATCTGTTCAGAAGTGTAAAATGTGCGATGGCAGAGGCTCGCCCACACTATCGTTTTCCATTGATTAATGCACGTCTTGGTGTCCAGATTGTCAATCCTTCTGAAGGTCACGCTGGCTTTTTGTGCATGATCGTTGTGCGACGCTTTTTTCAGCCAAAATAAACTTAAAAAAAAAATAGTGCATTCTTGCTTTTAATTACAGCAATGTGTGATTGAGAAAGAACAATATCCAAACGAGTGGCTGGAGAGGCGGCCGTTGCGAAACGTTTCGGGAGCTGCACGCGAACGTGAACTCCTGAAATGTTCGATCACCCGTTGGTAAAAGTGGAGCACTGCATCAAGAAGTGTGATGCACGTTTTGAGGGAATTCAATTCCCCCTGCAGCTTCTCCTTTTGCGAGAATGGAAAGAAAACCTTTCGTTTTTCGACATTTCCATTTGAGAGATTCCATGGCTAAAAGCAATGTGGTTGGTGTTTGGCACTCCTCTCTGAGAAAGACTCCTATCCGCGATGCACATGATTGATGAAACTGCAAACTCTATCAAACTAACTTTGTTGCATTCAAGCATCAGACGTTTTTAATATCCACATTATACTTCATACCAGTCAGTTATAACAAACAAACCTTCATTTGTCAGTTGTGAATGAACCTATACAAGAGGCTAGAGACTTTCATGTTGATGAGCAAACGACTGAAACGTAGCTGTCTGAGGCCTGGAAAATAAACCGAGGCTTTGTGCGCTCGAGAACCTCCAGGGGCACAATTTTGACCGTAAGTAACCCCGGGCTTGTCACATAGGGAGAAGAGGAAGGGAGAGGCTGATGTGGTTTTCGCACAACATGGTCAGCTTTTGTAGCATGTGATCTTGCAGTCATCCATTGAGCTGATCACCAGTTTAGTTTTCCTGGGTAAGGGAAATGGGTCATCCTGTTCATGTCCAGGGATTCACATGACGTGCAACGTGCTTGCTTGACCAATGGTTTTGTCAGATCAGTATTGCAAAATGAAACGAATGGTTGCTTATTGGTGGTTCATTGTGGATTGTCGTTTAAAATGCAAGTAAGCTTCGGTGTAATGCAGAGGCCGTTTGACTCGTCCTATCTGTGTCATATTCTGAATGGTGTTATCCGCTGACGATAAGCATGGAGGAATGAAGGACTGGTCTTGCTTGTGAAGGTTTGTGTCGATCTGCTCCGGTGAAGGATGAATGCCCGGAATATCATCTTTCCGACTTTGCTTCTCACAGTTGTAAATGTACTTCAATCGACGTCGTCTTGATTTAGTCTGTTGTAACTTTTAAAGCATAACTTCGTCGGTCTGAGATTAACATGATGTCTGTTTATTGAAAACATTGAACAGCGTCTTATCCCAAATTATTTACTGACATTCTATTTGATTCTTCTCACCCAAAAGTTTACCTTTTTTTTTTTTAATATAAATAATGTGCTTCGAGATTATTAATTTTTGGTTGTTGTGGCGTCTGAATAATTAAAGGTGTCGTAACCTGCTTACCATCTGGGGAATACACTTAAGCGGAAAATTAACACCCTTGTGCATCAGAATGTATTTTTAATGGGATTTAATCTCCTGACAGTCGACAAAAAGATTGCTCAAAGGTAAGTACATTACCACATGAGCTATGAGAGGAAGTCCAAACGGGTCTTCCAAGATCAGGGTGTGCATCGACGGTGAAATTTTGTCCAATTATTAGTTTGAGTTATGGTTGAGTTTGTTGCTTTTTATCAACAACACACATTATTTCCTTTATGGCACTCTTTGAAATGTTTGATAAGGATACTTGATGCCAAAATTGTAGCCTGGTGTTGGCTCGGTGGTTAGGGTGGTGGCTTGGGATCCGAGGGTCCTGAGTTCAAGCCTCGTTGCCCGCTGAATTGATTCACCAGGGGGTTGACTCAGCCTGCCATCCTTCCGAGGTCGGCAGAATGAGTACCAGCTTGCTGGGATGACCGAGTCATTCAAGTATCCTGCGTCGGAGTGGCGACCTGTCCAGGATTGTGCCCAATAGCCAAGGAGACTGCTTCGGCAGCACCAACGCTCTGTACAGAGTATGGTCCCAATGGAATGGTGGAATGGATGCCAAAATTACAGCGTTCCAAAGTGTGCCTGTTAAAATCCGAATTTATCGGTATACGGACGCTACAGTCATTAACACCAACAAACAACATGAACAAATCACATGCAAATTTAATTATTATCTTGCCAAAACAAAGTTTTTGCAAGATATGTTAGTCAGGTTGTATGTTTTTTTTTTTTCTTTTTTGTTTGTCTGTCATCACGTATAAAAAAATTCTGCAGAGCACAGTTATCATTGGAAATTTTTGTAACTTCACATATCAGAGGCGTATAGAGGTCCCTTTCAGCACATAAAATTTTGAAGGTCAAGGTCAAAGGTCAAGGTCACTTTGTCGCAAATCAGGGGAGTCGACGAAACCCTTATTTTTTGAGTAATTTTGATCGGATCGTCTTCAAATTCATGGGAATATAGTTCATGGTCTGGCGCTCAGCTGATTAATTTTTGGTGGCGATTGGCCTTGACCTTCATGGTTAGCGCCTTAGGTCAAACATATATGTACATTTTTGTGAGATATGTACATTACAACAAAATATGTACATTTTTGTGAGATACTGTATATGTTTCAAGTTAGGCCTTTGTTATTTTATAACTTTGTTTACGAATCCGCCGACGGTATATTTGCCAAAATTAAATATAAATATAAAACATATTTTTAGCCTTTTATATTTATACATTTTCTGCCGAAGGTGCAAAAGTTTCAAAACCCGAAATGTAAACGTCAGCATTTATTTTCAAAATATAATTTCGTGCGCGCACCAAAATGCCGAGTCCCCTTTAACCAAACTGCTCAGTAGTCTTCGGACATGGCGTCTGAGCAGTGGTCAGCGTGGTTCAGATTGACTGTGGTTTCTGGGGCGAAAGTGATTGTTAAGAAGTATGTCAGCGGTATAAATTTGAGTGACTGTATTGGTGATTTAATCACGCAACATCTTGACGACGAATATTCTGGCCGAACGATTGCATCAATTCAGTGCAGCAGCAGGGATGATTCGCAGGCTACTCTCGATCGTGCCGATTTTGTTTCCATCGAAAGTTGGACACCGCTGTTCGTATTGAAAGATTTCGCTGCCAAGTACGTCAAAGTTTTCCTGTGAGATGCTGATAAAATAATCAGCCTTTGATGTGCTCATGGGGATGGGGAGATGGTACGATCAGATGCCCACTGAAAAGTAAGAGCTGGTTATGGCACTGATTGACCGTTTTGGGCGTGTTGACTCTTGGTAGACACCTTTTTAAAATCATATCCAGCACGATGCACTGGTGTGCATGCACACATCTACGACTTGGACAGTAATTTTCTCAGCAATGTTTCCATTTGTTTGATGATCCAACAGGTTTCCATAAGAAAAACATGCCAGACTATATTGTAAAAACAAGTTTTAATCCTTCTTTATTGTTTTTCACATCAGATGATAGTGAACATGGGCATCCTGCATTTGAATGGTCTTCCATCTTCAATGTTTTCTTGGATCCTCCTGGTCTGGGATTTATATTTATTTCCCCCCCCCCCCCACCTACCCTTGTCTTTTCCATGGAACATCTGAAAACAAATCATAAAAATATATAATTTCTAAAAATTGAAATTATATTTATATTTATATTTCGGCCAACCGACCCTACATTTTAGCTAAAGAACTGTGTAAATGAAGTTATAAAATAACTAAGGCCTTATGTGGAATAGTTTACAAAGAAATACACTGGAATATGAACTATTTTTGATATTGCTCTCATATAACATGCATTTCAGCATATATTTGGTATGCGTAATGTAACGTTACAAGCCATATTTTCTCACAAAGCTACCAATAAAACCAATTATAGTTGTCAGACAAACCGTATCCTGTGGGATACCAGAAAAAGGGGCTGTGATGATTGTATACATTTATGAATAACAACTATAACAACAAGTATTGTATGGCCACCCTGATCTTGGAAGACCCGAAACGTTATCCATTTTATAAACCAGGCTGAACAGTTGGGTACATATCCATTGGGACCATACTCTGTGCAGAGAGTTGGTGCTGCTTAAGCAGTGTCTTCGGCTTGTGGGTACAATTCTGGACGGTTCGCCACTCCGACACAGGATACCAGCAAGCTGGCACTCATTTTGCAGACCTCGGAAGGATGACGGGCAGTCAACCCCACCTCGTATTAATTCTACAGCTGAGGGTGATTTGAACTCAGGATCCTTGGATCCAAAGCCAGCACCGGGCATGGTGTTTGCTTAATGGTTAGGGTACATAGAAAAGGACAAATACCTGTGCTGGGTTGCACTGGGACAGGACCATTTGTTCCTTTGTTTGGGCATGGAAAGGGGGATGGTGGAATTATTGTTTCAAATGTTTCTTGATTGCAGTTGAACAATTTGACAGTTGGCTTGTATGCTGCACAAATGTGTGACGTCATTTTCTGATCCTTACTTCCAAGTCTTATCCTGTATTCACATGGATCGTACTCTGTGTTCATTCCATAGAATCTTTATTTGTACTAACATTTTAGTTTTCACCCAAAATATTTGATGTCAGGTAGTGAGCTTGTTGGCGTCATGATAGGGTGTGGTGGTTGATTGTTGACTACTGTGGCCGTGAGAATTGCCACAGGCGGCGGTCTTGGATCGTGACGTGGGCCCTTGAACGGTGAGGTATGCTGAACCAGTCGCGAGCACCGCGTTCGCACGAACTATTACTCTACCAATTCCTGGTCCCATAAAAGATTAACTGGTCCAAAGCTTTGATGCACCAACATCCATTCTCTCATGTCTCAGCGTGCGAAGGTTCAGTGCATTGCTCGGGCTTGTGTAAATAAATGGTGAGTGATGGTAAATGTGTTTTTGATCTTGCAAAAGGAAACCTCCACTTTTATCGTCTTTGTCTACATATTTGTTTGACTGGGTGACTGATTAGAACAGGCTCTGATGAACTATAAAATGAATAGCTGAAGTTTTGCTACACTCGTGCTATGAAAAGCTCTCACCGCCCCCTTTCTTCCATTTTGTGTTTGCATTGACATTCATGAAGGGAGGGGCTGCAACGTCTGATAAGTAACCCTGTACAATATAGATCATTTCATGACTGTCAGTAAACAATATACTATATAGAATATAGATCATTGCATGGCCATTGGTAAACGATGTACAGTGCCGATAGAAAGTCTACACCCCCTTTCAAAATTTTCACCTTTTGTTACCTTGCAGCCTGGAATTAAATTTCATTAAATCAAACTTTTTCCACCTTTATTCACACATTGTAACCCACAACTTCCAAGTGAAAAACAAATTCTACAAATTTCGGAAAATTAATTAAAAATGCAAAACTAGAATATCTTGGTTGGATAAGTGTCCAGACCCGTTATTATAGCAATTGTAAATGAGCTCAGGTGTACCCATTCACCTTCAAAATCACACATCAGGTTTAATTGGCCTCCACCCGTGTTACATTGTAGTGATTCTGATTATTTCAGAATGAAATCAGCTTTTCCTGTAGGTTTCCTCTGTGATTGTGTTGAATTGTGGGTAGTGCATTTCACAGCAAAGACTCAACCATGACACCCAAGGAGCTTTCAAGAGTTGTTCGACCGGGCCTCTCCCAACCATATCCTCTTTTATATCAAGAATATAGTCATGCCTGGTGTTGGCATAATTGTTAGGGTCGTGGGCTTGGGATCCGAGGATCCTGAGTTCAAATCTCGCTCGGCCGTTGAATTGATACCAGGTGGGGTTGACTCTGCCTGTCATCCTTCCGAAGTCGGCAAAATCGATACCAGCTTGCTGGGATGATTGAGCCATTCCAGTATTATGCGTCGGAGTGGCGACCTGTCCAAGATTGTGCCCAATAGCCCAGGAGAGTGCTTCGGCAGCACCGACGCTCCGCACAGTGTATGGTCCTGATGGATTTGGATTTGGAATCCCCACCGCTGGAATACTTTGAAATGGACAATCTGGGTCTGTCTTGTAGAGGGATTTTACAAAACAGATGGTTCAAACCGAGCACCTTGTACAGCACTCACCAAAGAGCTTAAGCACTCAAGCAAGCACTCCATCAAAATGGTTGAAGTATGTACTGTATCACCATGGCTTGGCAAACGATTAGCAATATATACAGTGATCCGTAGGTATGAAGATCAGCGATGTATGAAGCTCGATCTTACAGTAACCATTGCAACTTGTTTCAAGGCAAGGCGTATCTGGAATGCCGAATCAAAATGGCAGCTGAGACCCCTGAGAGGTGAAATTGGGCTGACCAAGGATAAGCCTTTCATGAAGGTAAGCCATTAATTATCTTCAAAAGGGGTGTTTAATTTTACTCAAATACCCAGTTTTCATTCATGCACTCCCTTGGAGTTCCCTTTGTAAGCATGCGGAGTTTCAGGCCGCTAGGTTTCATGGTTTTGGAGTTATGGAGGAGACACATGCACACCACACACCCGACTGACTGACACATTGACATTTATTATTATTATTATAGATATTGTTGCGGGCCGGAGTCCGGTGGCGAGAACGACCACTAGGTGGGGGAAGTTACGTCGTCTCCCCCCAGACTCCCGGAATTGTAGGCGGTCGCTCATGGATAATTCCGTGACGCGGCGGGTCGCTTAACTGACCGTGGACGCCAATACCTCAACCGCGTAGCGAAGGGTCTTCCTGCCAGGTGTAATCAGTTTACCTAATTAACCACGCGGTTTCAACGATCGGGGAACCATGCCCTTGGTACGCCTTGCCTGAACCGGATCACTCTTCCAACTACGGTAGAGTACCAACTTCCAACTCCAGATCGGATGCAGCCGAGCGGAACTGCCAAGGACATACCGGCTGGAATGAACAGATTATTGGGGATAAAGACCCGGCTAAACTCAGATCCGAACCATGCTGGACCAATGAAGGAAAAGACGAAAACGAACTGGGAACATTTGTACAATGATTTATTTACACGAGGCGAGGAAAAACATGCGACACAGGAACAAGGTTTATTGGTGTGTTATGCAGGGGAAAGAAGAGAGAGATGTAGTGCGACAATTTTTACAGCAACTTATAAAAGCGGACAGTGCAGACTTGCCTGAGATTAATACAAGCAACAATTACAATAATCAAAAATATTTTTTAATTTACTTAAAGGACAGGTGCCACACACTCGGATACACACTCAGACAAAATAAACCCCCATTAAAAGAAAAGGGGACCTTTTGCAGCCAGGAAGGGAGGGAGCTGAGGTTGCAGTTCTCGGGGGAAGGGATGCTCCGTGGTGCGGCACCTGATAAAGGTTGAGTTGGTCAGCCACAACCGTACGTGTGGAGTTCGTGTCCGTGAAGAAGCTTGAGTGGAGAGCGCGGGCCGCCGAGGCGAGACTTGGGTAGACACTTTGCAACAACGCCAACGAACCCACCGAACTCTCCGACCACCAAAGAACCAACGACCTTCCTTCTTTCTTTCTCAAGACCCTTCCACCAACTCGACCACCCCCACAAAACGAACCCTCAAATCCAACTACGACTCCAAGCAGCACTCAACTCCCCAACACCACCCTGAGGATCGTTTCGGACTTTATAGATCCCCCTGGGTCGGGAGGGGCTTGGCGAAGCTGACGTCATCGTCCGTCCCGATTGGGACAGGGCCTTCATGGGGTCCGCCCTTTCTGGGCAGGGTTTCGGCCAGGCCTGCAAGCCCGCCCACTTCACGTGTGTCTGGACCTGCCAAGAAGGAACTACTGCAAGATTTTGCCTCTAAAAAACGAGTCTCCAGTTAGGTGAGTCGGCGGTGAAGTGCTTGTCCAGCCCAAATGAGAGTTGCAAGCGAGAGGAAAGTACTGCGGCTCCAACAACACGGGAAATAAAATATAAGGGGAGAAAATTATTTATTAATCTAACTAAAAAAAAAACATCGCAACGCACCCCTTTTGCTGCCCACGACACACAAGGGAGGGATCTATCTGCGCATATACTAACTTCGGGACAACTGTATGTTTGTATGCATACAGTTCCGAGAACCGTAACAATATCATCGAGAGATTTTATACTTTATCCGATCATACCTTTACTCAAGTTGTAAAATGTTTCAGAACTTCCAGTCAATGTTTGAGATTTTTTTTTTCCTGAACTCAAACTCTAATAACACAGCAACGTGTCTGTCCTAGGACCTAGAAGGTTTTAACGTGGTCGCCAAATGGAACTGCCCTTACTAATTGCCACACCCTTCATGAGGGTAGTTAGCTATTTTGTGTTTGAGCAGCAAGTTTAATCAGCTCTGAAATAATTGAGTTGAAGTGTTTCCTACCTCTGCCACTAAAGGTGGACGGAGGTTAGGTTTTCACGTCTGTCTGTCTGTCTGTCTGTCTGTCTGTCTGTCTGTCTGTGAGCAGGAGATCTTAAAAAATTATAGATAGATTTGGATGAAACTTGGTGGATTGCTTGGGTATGTGACGAGGATTGATTGATTAGATTTTGGTGCTGATCCAGATACGAGAAAAAAAAATTAAACTGGTTCTTCACCATTGAGAGAAGCCTGGTGTTGGCTGAACAGTTTTAAAGGTGGCTGGCTTGAGATCCAAGGATCTTGATTTTGAGCCCGTCGTTCCATTGAAATAACACCAGGTGGATTGACTCGGCCTGTTATCCTTCTGAGATCAGCAAAATGAGTACCTGCTTACTAGTAATGGGGCACTGCATCAGTGGCACAACCGTGCTCCAGAAATGATGCAACCAGCAGCCACAGGCTGCATATGAAGCAACGACAACAACCATTGAGAGATGGGGCCAAAACCTATATATGGCATGGTCTTAAAAGGTTATGGATGGGGTGTGATAATTGTTGGACAGTTTGGGTGTGTCACGAGGATGAATAATTGATTTGATTCTGGTAAAGACCCAGACCCGGAATTTTTACAGTGATTCTTCACCTTTTTTGAGAGATGGGGCTAAAAATGATACGTAGCATGATATTTCAAAAACTTGTGGATGGATTATGACAAACCTTGGTGGATGAGTTGGTTAGGTGACAGTAACAAGCCGAGTAGATTTTAGCTAAGGTCCAGATCTGGCCCATCAGTGGGATACAAAACGTAAACTGTTCAGCCTGGCAGAGGTATGCGCTCCACTGAATGCTATTCCAGTTTTATCACTTGATCTTTTTTTTTTTTTTTTTTTTTTGCACATTATTTCTTATTTTTATAAGTGAAGACTGAAATGGAGAAAAAAAAAACAATTAACTTGTGTCATGTGTCTTTTGTGGTTTTGTTATCTGAATTTGATTATTTCAGCAAGAATGCCTATTTCCTCAAATATGGTTTAACTCTTAACCATCCATCCCAATTCTGTTCCTCATCTGTTCAAGTTTAACTGCCACCATGCCAGCTGACTGTCTGCAACAACTAGCAATATGACATTGTAACAAAGGGCTTCTGCGAATCTGTGGGTTTGACACAATGTGTGAACTTTCCAATCCAAATCAACTGGTATGTCCTCACCTCCTGGACATGGTGATGACTAACTTTCCATCCAACCTCTCCTGTTCCTCCTCTGACGATGTTCTGGTCACAGCCTATCGCTCTCTCTGGCTATTGTAAGGAAGACTCAGGAAATTGCTAGTCGTACAGGCCAACTACAGGGTCTTCATTCTGCCCTCACAAAAGGAATGGGTCACCTTTTTCATATTGATCTTCATTTGATGGTGATTCGGCCTGGGAATATTTCCACAAAAGTCTATTTTCTCTCACGCACAAGATTATCTCATCCTGTCTGCAGCATAGTACACTATTCATCTTGTGGTGAGGCTGTTGTGGTCAAACTGTCTGCTTTCTCAAAATAGAAGGCGAACTTGACAAGGTTTCTTCAGGTCATTCTGTAAGGCTCACACAAGTGTGTCCATCCTGAGGTAGAAAACGTCATCTTGCAAATGTCAAGGCTGAACTCTCGAACTAGCTTCGGTCATCAAAGTCGTGGTGGCACCTTGTGAAGTATCTCTCTGCTCGGTGCGCACACGTTTCCAGAAACCAGGAGAGTTAAAATATCATCTTTGAACCTGTGTTATGATGACACCTTGTTAAACTCGCTTCAATTCAATATTGTATGATGACAAGCTCTGACATACATTTTGTCAAACTGCAAGAAAGCAAGGAACATCCTTGTAATGAACGCTTGCAATATTTCAAAGGGTTTTTACAAAAATATTTTTATTTTTTAATGACATGGGCATAGTCATCATTGTCATGAGCCATCTGCCTAACTACAGGTCCATGCAATGAAGGATAGTTCTGGAAAAATAGCTTCTTGGGAAATGGAAGATACTGGGTGGTTTGCCATTACTTTCAGGGTTTGGACTTGAACCTGTTAGTGCCTTAGCCATTTGAGCTGACTGAGAACATTCACATGAACATTGGATTTGACAGAATTGATTAAATAACTTTATGGTATTCACAGAATATGTACCCCATAGCCTTGAGAAAGACTTGGTGCGAGCCAATTCTTCTGGCAGCAAATTTGTAATTTAAATAAATAAATAAAAAATTCAAATCAAATGAACACAAAATAAAATGGGTATTGCATTGGAACATTGCATTTTGTCTTCAGAAAGAACCCAAAAAAGCAAAAAGTAAAGATGAAGTCATCAGAAGTAACCTGGATAGGACTTGGGTTTCTACTGCTTCTCCTCTACCCTCAAACCTATCCGGGTACAGCCAGGTGAGCCTTATTCAAAAAAAAAGCCGATTCAAAAGATTGAAAAATTCTGGCTGCCAGACCATGTTTCAGGTCAGTTTTCAATTTAAAACATATATATATATATATATATATATATATATAGATATATATATATATATATATATTCCACATCACTACGAGATCATAATTTTGAAGATTCACATTGATGCAGCAGTTGAAGAGAATTTTAAAAATATTTTCCTTCAATCCAATATGGCTGCCAAACCATGTGACCTATCAATTATTCATGAACACGCTGGTATCCCTAAGGCTTGGGGACTGTCTGAAGTTTCCCCTCGATCTGTCCAGCTGTACTGGAGAAGATTTTTTTTATGGGTTTTAGGGTAAATCCAATATGGATTCTAAACCATGTGACCTCTGACATCATAGGTGGGGAACTTTGTGTTCCTCATGGATAGGCGGTCATTCCTCGGTTTGAGATATTCCTCGGTGGTGGACGTAACTGGAACGGTGGACGTAAGAGTTCATGGAACACCTTACCCCGTGCAGTCTTGAGAAAAAGTACTTGGTCGGGGTCGGCTTGCGGAAAATTTGATTGGTCGAGATGGCCTAAAATGGTGTGTAATATTTTGTCGAATTACTGCGAAGTGCAAGAAGGTGATTTGCATTCTCCAGTGTTCAAGTGTATAATTCAATTGAAATGAAATAGACTTTAAAGGTTGTAGCAAAAAGAAAATTTCTCGCATTTCCGATGTTTTCACGAGTTTGATTTGCATTCAGGGACATATCAATTGTGCTTAATCATTTTGAAATTCCCGTATTGCAGGATGTGTACATTTAATTGTAATCGTATGATAAAACTGACCTGTTACTGTGTGTCCTGTGGAACAATGTCACGATGGAATGTGAAAGCATGCATGCCGATTTCTTTTGAAAACATGACGATGGGTTGGGTAATATGATGTTTCACTTGGACTTCATTTGCGACCGGTGTACCTGGCTGAAATTTTGTTTTGTGTTCGTATTTTTACCTCTGCTACCGAAGGTGAAGGAGGTTATGTTTTCACCCCTCTCTGTCCGTTTGCTTGTTTGTGTGCAAGATATCTCAAAAACTTGCAGATGGATCCGGATGAAACTTTGTGGACATGTTGGGTGTGTGACAAGGAAGAATTGATTCAATTTTGGTCGAGATTTGAATCCGGATCTGGATACGAGAATTATTTAATTTTTACAGTGATTCTTCACCATTGAGAGACGACAGGGCCAAAAACGATATACTACTGTATCGCATGATATTTCAAAAATGTATTGGGCCCGATATGTTCTCGTGGATCAGGAATTATGTGGCGGAGGTATGCGCTCTTCCGAGTGCCCTTCTCGTCAAAAAAATGAAACAAGGTTCAAAAATGAATAGATTTGGTTGGTTTGTTGAAAGGATTATTAGGTATAACAATTGGGAAAGTCGTCATTGAGAAGAATCTTAACAGTGCATTAAGTGCCAAATGTGCCCTCATGTCAAATTGATTATATCCACTGCACACTCTTTGTGGCTTCTGCTACATGTGCCTTCATTTCATTTTATTGGCTCTCGTAAGTAATTTGCAAATCTTAGAAATATACCTAAAGGTATATTAAAAAAAAAAAAAACTTTTAAGGGGAGAGAAGATGGTCAATTTGTTCCAATTGCTGAAGTTATTAAGATGTTCCTGGGATCAAGTCAGATCTTGTTGATTGTAGTTGTGCTACTGCTGGTAATGATTTTGTATCGTCCTGTGATTGCTTCAAGTATCGATTGTAAATGATGAGCAGTCTTATCGTGCCTCCACTCAAACGTAAAGTTATCTGACAGGCATCCGCAGAGTTTGCAGCTGTGAACGATGGAACCTGAGATATACGGCTTGGCACGTGTCACATGGCGTGAGTTTATAGTTGGCCTCAAGCAGCCCACTCGGCTTTAAAGTTTAAATATACCGACATCTTAATAGGATAAAATTAATAGTAATAAGCAAAAAACAAACCTTAACATGAAGCTAATTGCCATCAATTTGAGATGTGTGAACATGTCGACGGTTTTGTAATTTTGGATTATATATTTATAGTGGGAAAGATCTCCACAGAGCTTTATTGTGGACCACAACCCCAAAAGGGAAGCGTGCATTTTCGTCACAAGGATTTACTGAAAGTACCTGGTCACTGTTTGTTCCAAAGTTTTAGTTGTGTTTCCAGGCTGTTTTGTGGGGGTGAAAAAAAAATGATAGGTGATAGTTGGGAAGAACTTGCAGTCCTTGGATTAACAAAATGGAAATATGGGACGATGGGGAAATATTCCTATGCAGGTTTGTTTCTCACTTGTTCCTCCATTGTCTCTGGGGATAAACCTCCAACGGCCAACTTGGCAACTTTGTTCCACCATTGAACCGAACATGCCTGCTGTTGGCTTCATGGTTAGGGTGGTTGGCTTGGGATCCTTCCACAGAGGATCCTGAGTTCAAATCCCACTTGGCTGTTGAATTAATACCAGGTGGGGTTGACTCTGTTTGTCATCCTTCCGAGGTCGGCAAAATGAGTGCCAGCTTGCTGGTATCCTGTGTCGGAGTAGCGGTCCTTCCAGGATTGTGCCCAATAGCCCAGCAGACTGCTTGGGCAGCACCAACACTCTGTACAGAGTATGGTTCCAATGGATGGATGGAACCGAACATGTAGCGGGGTTTGGGTCCTCTATCATCAATGAGGCGTCACACGTTAAAAATTAGTGTTTTCACCCACAATGTGAAAAACAAGCTGGCAAATAATGGAGTTGTGTGAGGAGAGTGGTTAGTTGTGAGATCAGAAAATTAAGAGGCGGTTTTATTGCGAACAAAATGTAACGATCACCATCATCCTTCATCATGTTGCTGTCCATTTATCATTTGGAATCTTCACCTTGAGATTCTGAAATTAAGAACGCAGTAGTAGCCATCAATAAACAGTTGTAGTGTGTGGGGGGGGGGAGGAGGGGGGTGAGACCAGAGAGGAGACTGTGGAAGACAGAAAGACCTGCCTGCAGTGAGAGAGTGAGTGATCCAAAGATTCAGCCTCATCGTGGGAGACACCAATGATCCCATATGCCTTGGTTTCCACAGCGTGGAGCCGAGAAAGGTGAGAGGCAGGAGCACCAGCCCAGGGGGGAGAGCAGTACTTCATCAGGCTGCAGACGAAAGCTTTGTATGTGGTCAGAAGCTTCGGTGTGTCAAGGGAGGATTCCCAGTCGGCAACTGGCTTTGGAGGCCAGCTTGGAAATGTGGCTTTCCCAGGAAAGATCATGGCAGATAGTGAGACCCAGAAGCTTGAATGAAAGGACTTCTTCAAGAGGATTGTTGAGAGAGTAGATGGGGGAAGGGGGGCAGGGGTCCAGGTTGTCCTTTCAGAGAGACATGGTGAGGGTGTGAGATATTTGTCAGGATTGAAAGACATGTTCCACATGTTGGACCAGTTTGTGATTTTTATCCAGATCTGCAGAGTGAAGAAGCTGCTGCTTGCCGATCCGAGGGATGACAGATGGTGCGACAGATGGTTGAGTCATCAGCAAAGAGATAAAGAGGATTTGCCAGAGAGTCGGAGAGATCATTGAAGAAAACCAGAAAAAACACAGGGCCCAGAACGCTGTGAGAAACTGGAGAGTGAGGGATAGACTTTTTGATAAAGGGAGTAACTCTGCCACCAGGACGAGGCTCATGTCTGTCATACCACAGGAGGGAGTAACCAGGGAGAGAAACTAAGGAGTCAGAGATGTCTTTAAGGAGGAAAGTTTCTGTTGGCAGTGGCAAGCTGTATGGAGAGATCAGTCATGTTAGAGCGAAGGCCTCGGATGTTTGAGCTCCACACTGTTAAGAAAGAGGGAGAGGAGGCTTTGGGAGCAGAGGAGGAGAGGGGAGGGGGAAGGTAGGATGAGGGAGGAGAAGTGGAGGTTGGGAGAGTTGTCGGCAGTGTGTCGGAGATTGCAGAAGAGCTAGGGGAGAGGGTCGGATGCGGAGGAGGACAAAGAGCCAGGTTGTGAAGGGATGAGTTGTGGTGGTAAGTCATAAGATAAGGGGCAAAGGGAAGTAGGAGATTGTAGGAGGTGGGGGAATAATTTGGAAAAGAGAGGGTGGGGCAAGGAGGCAGCTTTGTGGATGAGGGTGGCAGCTTTGAGAAGGTGGGGGGACATTTGAAGGGGAGTGGTGAGGGGAGAGAATTTAGGGAGAAAGGTGTGGGGGGGGGGGAGCTTTTGAGAAAGGTGAAGGTGAAACTTTGTGAGGGGGGGGGGAGAGTGATTTTTGCCTTGAAAAGGGAGGAGGTGGCTGAATTGAGAGGGAGCGGAGACGATGAGAGCATGCACAGTCATGGGGGAAGAGGGAGAAGGGAGGTGTGTGGAGAGGGGACGAATGATTGAGTAGAGGTATGGTAAATCTGTGAGTGGGCTGGCAGAGGAGCAAGATTTGAGGGGGTGGGAAGCGGGGGAGGTGTGATGGTGAAAGAGGGAGCATGTTTGAGATATTGAGAAGTGCACTGAATGAATAAGCGAGTAAGATACTTGTTCGGTTGGAACGGAGCCCACGGACATTTGAAAACCATACAGTTTGGGATACCAGAGGTGGAGCTGTTACTAAAGCAGAGGGCAATGGAGAGGAACAAAAAGAGGAGGTAGGATGGGGAGTAAGGAGGGGGTATAACGGGAGGAGGTAGATTTGAGGAGGTGGGATGAATTTGCACTGAAGTTGGAAAAAAGAACAATTAATAATGGAAGACGAGCAACTATTGCAAAATGTGATTTTTAAAAATTGTCGGTCAGAAATTAATTTAACTACATTGGAGGATGGATGGAGTCCAGAAGAATTGAGAGAATGAAGGAAGGAAGTGTTGTAACAATGGAATTTTTCGACACGGGATGAAAGAAAGGTCGAAAAGTACTCAGGTTTGTGAAGAAGAAGAAGAGCACGGCAGAGAGAGTCGAGAGTCTAAACATTTGAAGAGACTGTTTTTTGTTTTTAGATTCTCGTGGAGGATCTCTAAGTCTTACTCACGTTGTTGTTCTTCATCTTCTTCTTGTGGACTTTTTTGTTTCACAGCCTACAGTTTTCATCGAAACTTCCTGAAACTTGGCATATACTGTATATGTAAAAATTCCCTTTGCAGACAGTAACCATCTCAGATTTTGAAAATTCCTCCAAGAAAAAAAGTTGTGACGTCAAAATATCTCCGCTAATGGCAATCGCCTAAAAAAAATTATCTCAATCTAGGCAAGCTTTTTGAATTCTGTTTGCGGGAATCGAACAGGGCATTCGCAGAGATGAATTACGGCACATATGATACATCACTATACTGTGACGTCATATCAATTTTTATGACCTCATTCCTATTTTTTGTTTCACAACCCAGAGTTTGCATCGGATCTTCGTGAAACTTGCTATATATATATGCAGAAAGCCCACGCGCAGGCAGTGACCATCTCCAATTTTGGAAATTCTTCCGATAAAAAAAGTTGACGTCATAATATCG
This sequence comes from Eptatretus burgeri, assembly GCF_056783735.1. Lineage (NCBI taxonomy): Eukaryota > Metazoa > Chordata > Myxini > Myxiniformes > Myxinidae > Eptatretus > Eptatretus burgeri. Next base: position 95,343,220 of record NC_140971.1, read on the forward strand.
CGCTAATGGAAATCGCCTCTCCCATTATCTCCGAAACTAGGCAAACTGTTTGAATTTTGTTTGTGGGAATCAATCCGGGCATTAGCACAGATAATTTATTGCAAACTTGATACATCACAATGACGTCATATTCGTTTTTATGACGTCATCATTAAGAGGACGAGAATCTTAGCTCATTTGAGCTTGTTTTTAATGAAGAAGAGGGGAGCAGAGTAAAGGAAGAGTTTGAAGAAATAAGACCGTGAAGGTGAGTGGTGAATACCTTCATTATCAAAGTGGGATCGGAAATGTAAAAAGCAAGGAAAAAGGAAGAGGGAAGTCGCGTGTTATGGGAGGGAAAGGTGAGAAGGGATAATATTCTTCTTCTTTTTTTTTTTTTTTTTTTGAAAGTTGTGAGTTCTCTGCTCTGATGGAGTGGAGCAGCAGCAACAATAACATTGTTTGGCGTGCTGGATTTCCATTAATATAAGAACAATTTTTTTTAAAATTTCATGTTATACTCAATAAACAGTGCTCAACTGCTTGTGTTTTGACTCATGATGTTGCTGTTGGTGTTTGGTTAAAGTTGATTACAAAGGTAATCTTTAATTTTTGTCCTTTTTGGGGGGATTTCCTTCCCACCCTTCCTGCCCCATTCCCCCACCCCCAGACCATCATGGGTGGAAGTCTAACATGTCACAGCCGCAAGTCGTCTGGAGTCAATGGCACAAGCACATCTCGGTGTTCTGGGCGTTGCAAGACCAACAGCAATGGTGCAGTCGTCGGTAGAACTTGGCATAAACGGAAGGTCAGTGCCGTGTGCAACTTCCGGGATATCTCTGGTCACCCTGCTGTTGGTGAAGAGACTGGCTCTGCGGAGGATTCCCTAACAGCGTTGCCCCTTGCTGAGCGTCTCAATGTTAATCTGGCGACAGAGGAGCAGCTGATGACGCTGCCGGGGGTTTCACGGGCAATGGCCCAAGCAATGGTACGTCATCGGAGGATCATCGGAGGCTTTCGGCGTGTCGAGGACGTTGCTCTTGTACCTGGTGTCGGTGCCGCCAATCTCGAGCTCATTCGTTCAGAAATTTGGACCGGACGTCTCATCAGTCCTACGCGACTTGCTGGTGCCGCCCCGGTGAGATGTTGTATATTCACTCTGCCATTGTCTGTCAGTTCCTACGCCATCACTTGTAGTGGTGTCTGTTTGCTTGAGCTTCACAACAGTTGATTTGGAAATGACAAAACAAAGGCAAATTGCTGTGTGACGTAAAAGATGTAAATGGTGCCGCCATAGTTGATTTTTTTTTGGATTGTTATTTTGAAATGCTCTCACAATATAAACATGGTATAAAATCATTTTAAGATGTCAGTAGATTTCACTCGTTTGTTACCAAAACACGCATTGAAAATAAATATTATCTTGCGGAAACCATCACTAAATATTACTAAATTGTAACAACGGAACACTCGTCTGTGGAGGGTTTGTGTCGGTCGTCTGTTGTCGAAGAAGTTTTTAAAATGTAAGTTTTTGCTTCTGATAACTTGCTTTGGTGTTGATCAGCAAATTGGTGGCTTACCATCCAAGTTTCTTCCTCAATGACCATTTTGGCTGTTTAGTTCAAGGGTTTGCCTTGGGTTGACAGAATGGCCCAGAGAAAGTGTCCTCAAAATGCGAACCTCAGTCCACATCTGGACAGCAGGCATCATCATCATTCAGCTGCAGAGCTAATCCTAAACCCCCATCAATGTCTTGATTGCATTGTACCAATTTAACTGCTAAATAATTCCTGAGTTCATCCCCTCATGTTCTTCTATTCTATCTGGCCCTAATTATCTGTTAATGGCCTCTGGTGTTTAACCATTCATCGCAGCTTGATAAATGATAAATGCAGGAGGTGATTCAGCTGGGATGAACATGGCTGGCTTGATGGTACATATATGAAGGAAAATATTTTCTCTAGTCGTATCTTGCTTCCATTTCATTGCGAATCTTAACTTTGCTGGATTGATTTTATCTTATTACCTTCGATATTTGATAGTAATATTGTTGCGGAGCCGGGTATCGGCAACGAGTACGACCGCTAGGTGGAGCTGCAGAGTCGACTCGACCGAGCACCCGGAATTTAGATCGTACCTTTCGGAAAACTCCGACAGGTACAGGTCCCTTACCGGGCCGTGAGTCGTCAATAATTCCACCAAGTGGTACAGGGTTATTTGTCAATCTTCAAAATACATAGAACTCCACGTGGCGAGTTACCGAGTACTCACACCCTCGATGGCCCTCGTACGAGTTGAGCCGTTAGCGTGCCCGACCCGTGCGCAACCCAAGCGGACGGTTGCCGAAGTTCTGTCGGTCCAAACGCACATTTATAGCGGCAACAGCCTTTATAATTCACCAACACACGTCATGCTAAAGGTCCAGTCGCACCTTGATGTTTTAGCCAGCAATGGCAACGTATTAAAATGTATGTAAAATGCTGGCTTACGTTGAACTTTTGATGTTTTTTTTAAAGATTCGGACGTATTCACAACGACTTGGTTTTATGCACAACATATGAGTAACGGACACACAACGTTTCGTTGTGTTATAGATAACTTATACCAACGAATGCTGAACCTGTTGTTGGCCTTCCCAACCTATGCCCAACGATAGTCTCACTTAGGCATAGCACGCTGCAGGCATCGCCGACGATCACGTGGTGTAGCCTATTAAAAGGCTGCCGCACAACGATTCAAATCATAACCGCCGCAGAAATGGAAGTGTCAACATCGAAGTCACACCTTGGCGATCTTGCCAGCGTATGCCGACCTCTGAAAAATGCGTCTAAAACGCTGGCGCACGTCGAATACGGTATGGGTAAGTTTGGTATGCGTGAATAGTACGCTAAAGTACGCTATCATACGTCGTAGTAAGTGGAGTAAGTCTTGTAATTTTAAACATGTTGAAAATTTTATGACGTACTTGCCGTATGACACACGCTCCACATGCGATGGGAATAAATTGTACGCACGTTACACGATCGTTGACACACATCGACATACGTTACTTGAAAGGTACTCATAAGTCGAAACACATCAAGGTAATGGTAAGTGTCAGTGTTCCAGACTCCCAGTTTTTTTTTTTTCTTCAGTATGACGGTGTTCAGTGTACAGTGCGGTTATGATTTAAATCGTTGAGTGGCAGCCTATTAATTATATTATATTATAACCGCACTAGAAATCGAAGTGTCAAAATCACCATGATACCCAAGGAAGGAAGAAAAATAAAAATAAAAAAATAAAAAAAACCAGGGAGTCTGGAACACTGACGCTAACCATTACCTTGACGTGTTTCGACTTATGAGCACCTTACAAGTAACGTGTGTCGATGTGTGTCAAACCATCGTGTAACGTGAGTACAACACGTTACTCGTAGGTTAGAAATAAGTTTCGGGTACGCTAGACATTACCTCTGTGTTTCGACTTATGAGTAACTTACAAGTAATGTGTCAACGATCGCGTGACGTGCCTCCAACTTATGGCCAGCGTTATGCGGAACGTGTGAGTCATACGCTGGCATCAGTCTTAAAATTTCAAGCATGGAAAATTTGAGGACAACCGAAAAGTACAACGTTTAAAGCCAGCGTACAACGACGTATGGCAGTGTTTTTCAGCGTGCTCTCAATGTTATCAAAACTTACCCATAACGTATTTGACGTGTACCAGCGTTTTAGACAAATTTTCAAAAAATCGGCATAAGCTGGCTAAAACGCCAAGGTGTGACTGGGCCTTTAGCCAATGGAAGAAACACAGCAACGAACTGATACATTTAACAAATTATTTATTTATAAAGGGGCAGGGGAGCATGCAAGAAGGCAGAGTTATCCGACTCTCGAGATGCAAGTATGTACAGCAAAGAGCACTTAAACAATTCCTACTTGCAGACGGGCCCACACGCAGACGCACACCCAAAAGAAACGGACCCAAAGTGGTCTTTATTATACCTTCGGCTTGGAGGGAAGACGAGCTGAGGGAAGAGAAGATAGCAGGCTACCTTGCCGCACCACGTGGCTCGACGTCCGCACCTTCCCGGAGCACCAGTCGGCCAAGAAGGAACCAGGGCAGCCGGACGCGGACTTCGCCAGCCACGAGCCCTGAACCCGAGCACACCAGCGACGAGATGCCTTTCGCCCAGCCTCGAGAGATGCGTCTTCCCCTCCGAGCTCCAGCAGATCCTCACGCGCTCTACCAGATTCTGACGCTTCTGCAGATCCTGACGCTCTGGCCGATTCCCTCGCTCTCCCGATCTCTCCATTCTCTCACTCGATGTCTCTTTTATCGCTCTCGGGTGCGGTTCGCTCCTCGTGACCCGCTCTCGGGCACGGTTCGCTCAGGCGTGGCTCACTCTCGGGCATGGTTCGCTCAGGCGTGGCTCGCTCTCGGGCGCGGTCCAAACGAACTGATTCATGACCATATTTGGGAATGGAATTCAGTCCGCTCATCGTTGGGTGGGACACGACGCATTCCCTTACTTGGCGCGCCGCCAAGCGAATCTGTTCATGTCCATATTTGGGAATGGAATTCCATCCCCGAACGACTTCTGAACACGCCCGCATACCAGCGAGCGAGCGGAGAATGCCGGGAGCAGAGGGTTATCGTTGTTGTAGTTGGAGATGTCGGAGCCGTAGTTGTTGTGAGTGATGTTAAAACCCTAACTATCAAAATAACTCACAGCGCATGAACATTTATTCTCCCATTAAACGAGGGACGGGGACCCGAACTAAAACACATACTTACCCCGATATAACTGTTCTATAAGACCTGTATGTTGGGTGCTCATGGCTTCCAGATTCGCAACAATATTACTTATTGATTTTTAGATTGTGATTGTACTATATCACAATTGGTGAAACAGGTAGTTTGCCCTGACTGCGTTTCCTAAACATGCCGTTCTGTGAAGATACATTTATTGAAGTTTTGAATTTTTATTTATTTATTTACCCTTTTGCAGCTCTTGCCTTCTCATGATGCCCGGTGTTGTTTGCTGCTGTAGTCCTCAGTTGATGTCAAAGTATTGCATGCCTAAATTTCAAATATTTTACTGCACGAATACTCCTCCACCCTCATTCCTCCTGCACCACCCATGCTCATCTTTGTCAGCACCCATCTTGTCACAATGGATGGTAGTCACAGTTCTCTGACTCGAAGCTCTTCGTAACCTTGGTGAACTACTATGGGTGTCAAATTATGCCGTGGTATTGCTCGCTTATCATTACCACCGCCACCGAAGGTGGAAGGAGGTTATGTTTTTCTGCCCGAGTGCCCTTGCTTCAAATATTTTGGCACACACGTACTCTGCCGACCCCCTCCTCCCCCTGCCCCTCCCCCCAATCTCCACCACCCATGGCCATGTTCTTCAGTGCTCATCTCGTCACGAAAGAGGATAGACATGCATCTGCATCTCTATATCTCCCCATGCAGAACAGATGGTGCGGTGAAGCCACGACTAGGGTACTGTTGTCTATCAATTGTATTCAGTTGTTGCTGTAATATGCCTGCTTAACGACCCTAATTTCCTGAAAGAAGAATGTTCGTGGGAATGGACAAAAAATAGATAAACTTTTATCCAAGAACATCTTAAAGGGATTTATTCCACAGGATGTACCTTTTACATGTTTAAAATGTCTTTGTGTGGCCTGCAAGGTGCAAAGGAATTTTTGTTCTGGCCCATGATCAAAAATATTTTGGGGACCCCCGGCCTTGAGGTGCTCTCCTCGAAATTGTCTATCCTTGGTTCGAATCTTGACCCAGCTAAAACCCGTTATCCCGATGTTGCACCGGCAGGTTGATTCATCAATTTGTGTGTGTGGTCCCTGGGATGGCCATTACACTGGGTCACGGGTTTGGGTCATGGGGTGAAAACGGATTTTCTTTTCTCTCACTCTAAATTTGATGTCAGCTCATTCCTGGTGGAACCTTTTTCCATCTTTCAACTTTGCTTCAGGCAGGAAGCGTGGAGATTTGTGATGGCACGCTATCCACTTCGCTCTCGTTGCTGTTTTCCAAGGGTGTCAAACAAAGCAGCTATCGCAGCATTTTTCACTTCTTTCTTGAGACGCAAGGCAATGCAAAATTTTATTTGTTGGAATTTACAAAAGCCAAAAATGCAAATTGATGCTTTCAATTTGCTTCATTCCCTCACTATTGCAATTTATTTTTGTGTGATATCATTTCTTACTATGCTGCTCTTTTGCTCCATTTTCAGTTGTGATGAGTTCTGTAGTGGTAGAGTTGTGAAGAATACAACGGTTGTAAGCAGCCATGATATACAAGTTTACAGCTATCCATAATTTTCAGAATGTTCAATAAAATTGGAAGAGAAAAATATGGGCAGGATTTGTTGAAACATCACATGCATTAATTTTCATAAATTATTTCATTTGTTTTGTGTTGATCACTTTTTGTCCATTTTATTTTCCAAATTATAGCAAGTAAAATGTGAATTTCATAATTTTGGGTTTTTTTTTTCTTTTTTTGGCTTCCACAGCCAAAGGAACTGGGGGCATTATGTGTTTTGGTTTGTCTGTCTGGCTGTGTCTCTCTCTCTCTTTCTCTCTTTCTCTCTTTCTCTCTTTCTCTCTTTCTCTCTTTCTCTCTCTTTCTCTCTTTCTCTCTTTCTCTCTTTCTCTCTTTCTCTCTTTCTCTCTTTCTCTCTTTCTCTCTTTCTCTCTTTCTCTCTTTCTCTCTTTCTCTCTTTCTCTCTTTCTCTCTTTCTCTCTTTCTCTCTTTCTCTCTTTGTTTCTTTCTTTCTCTCTTTCTCTCTTTCTCTCTTTCTCTCTTTCTCTCTTTCTTTCTCTCTTTCTCTCTTTCTCTCTTTCTCTCTTTCTCTCTTTCTCTCTTTCTCTCTTTCTCTCTTTCTTTCTCTCTTTCTCTCTTTCTTTCTCTCTTTCTCTCTTTCTCTCTTTCTCTCTTTCTTTCTCTCTTTCTCTCTTTCTCTCTTTCTTTCTCTCTTTCTCTCTTTCTCTCTTTCTCTCTTTCTTTCTCTCTTTCTCTCTTTCTCTCTTTCTCTCTTTCTCTCTTTCTCTCTTTCTTTCTCTCTTTCTCTCTTTCTCTCTTTCTCTCTTTCTCTCTTTCTCGCTTTCTCGCTTTCTCGCTTTCTCGCTTTCTCGCTTTCTCGCTTTCTCGCTTTCTCGCTTTCTCGCTTTCTCGCTTTCTCGCTTTCTCTCTTTCTCTCTTTCTCGCTTTCTCGCTTTCTCTCTTTTTCTCCATGCGTGTGTAGCAGATTTTTATTGTCATGATAACTTGTGAACTACTGAAAAGGGATTTTGACCAAACTTGGTACAAGTATGTATAGTATGATGCAAATATTAACTGGTTAGATTTTGGATTTAAAAGGGTAAAGGTCGATGATCACGTGACCTTTCATTGAAAATCTTTATTACCACAATAACTTGTGGACCACCGAAGGGATTTCAACTGCAACTTGGCACAAGTACAGCAGCAATGCCAACCCTCCCGATTTCATCGGGAGGCTTCCGAAAATTCACCCAAACTCCCGCCCTTACGATCACTATCCTTATCCTCCCGAAATTTTGATATTTTTGCACTGTTCACTAATCAGAATGTACTAGTATGAGAATTGAATGAAAAGCATCGTCTGCTACGTATAGCATGTGGTAACTCCATAACGTTCGCTGCTACCAAATTGTACGTAAAAAATTGCAAATTCAAATGAGGAGCAGCGAAACATTGGGTCTGGATCTCGCTTATGCGATCATGCACTGAGATTTAGTGCATGCGGTATGTGTGCAATACAGTGCATGCGGTATGTATGCACAGTGTATATGCATGCGATACGCTCACTGCATGCAGCTGGGCCCCGTACCAGCCCGGCGGTCGCGACCACCGTGCGGTGTTTAACAGCCGCTAGAGTTCTACGAGTCGCGCTGCAGCTGTGGAACATCGACTTCGAAGTTACCGATGCTTCAAGCCCTCGATGTTGATTACGAAATGGCAGAAAAGAAGCTTACGAAGACCAAGAAATGGTCTCAGAAGTACAAGACCGAATACAGTCTCCAATACCCGTGTATTTGAAAGTCTGAAAGAGGAATTCATCATGCGTATTGTACAGTATGCAGCGTTGATATTTCAGTTGAGCACGGAGGTCGCGATGATATTCGGAAGCACGTTGGAAGCAAACGGCACACAGACATTGCAAAGGAGAGATCTTCGAGCACGAGTACCGGTACACTTCTGAATTATTTCACCAAACAAGGGACAAGCGAGGAAGAGGATGTTACCCGAGCGGAACTTCTCTTTAGTGGATTTATTGTGGAACATAACTTGCCCATATCAGTCTCAGATCATGCTGGACCTCTATTTCAAAAGATGTTTCCAGATTCAAAAGTTGCTTCAAAGTATGGATGTGCAAGAACAAAAACTTCAGCAATAATTGGTGAGTTGTCAAATGTTACTGCTTCATCTATTGCCGATATTGCTAGACTAGCTCCATTTAGCCTAGCTTCAGACGGTAGCAATGACAGTGGTGAGGCCCAGCTATATCCTGTCCTGATTTCGTACTATGACAACAGTGCTGGGATTGTGAAGCAAGGTTTGCTAAGTTTGCCTGCGTGCAAACAAGATTCCACTGGAGAAAACATTTTCAAACTGTTTGATCATGAGTTCAGTGACAGGAAAATTCCGTGGGGAAATTGTGTTTCCTTTTGTGCTGATAATGCCTCTGTCATGGTGGGCAAGCACAAAGGAGTCGCTGCTTATATCCACAAACAAAATCCAGAGTGCTACATCATGGGATGCCCTTGCCATATGATGCACAATACAGCCAAGAAGGCGGCTCAGGCCTTACCCATTGAATTAGATGACTTTCTCATCGATATTTACTACTACTTGGACAAAAGTAGTAAACGCGTCAAAGGAGTGAAAGCACTGCAAGAACTCTGTGATGCCCCGACACACAAGATTCTGAAGCATGTCGCAACAAGGTGGCTGTCCCTTGGTCAGTGCCTAGACAGGCTGATTGAACAGTGGGAGCCACTTCGCCTCTTCTTCAAAGAAGAAGTACGAAGAAAAATGCAACCAACTGTAGCCAAGACTCTAACAACGAGCAAGAAGGACGGCACTGTATCTACTGCCAGTACTGGCACTGCAGGATCAAGCACTAGTGGAGCAGCATTCACCACTACCACTGCAGTATCTGCTGCGAAGAAGACAGCAGGGACAGCACCAAAACCAATGCTGAGAGCAGGTAGATCACCGGCCATTCATCACGTTCATCTACAAAGCAGATCCCTTCAGAGTCGAGAAAGACTGTGATAGTCCCATCTACAGGCAAAGAAGGACCCAAGTTAAGTTCTGCTTTTGCCAAATCACTTGATAGAAGCTCAGCAAAACCTTCGAATCAGAGGTCTTCTTCCTTGGCTGCACCTACCTCAAGCTCTCTCCTCAAACGTAAAATTGGATCTGGTACTACGAGTCTGACCTCTTCTGCTGGCAGTAAACGCAAGTGTGATCGCCCTGCGGCTAAGTGTACTACGAGTTCTACAACTAAAAGCGCATCTTCCTCAAACACTGTGCAGGAATCTAGAGAAAAACGTGTCAACAGGATGTTCTTGTCTCCACAAACAAAACTCTATTGTTTCTTCCTTCGATATGCTAACAAGCTTTTTGAGAAGGGGAATCTTCTGCTCCAAAGAGACGAACCCTGTATTCATCTCCTGCACGGAGAATTGAATGGTCTTCTGAAAGATATCTTCGTACGGTTTTTGAAACCATCGGTGTCATCGGTTGCTCTGGTAAATGTACCCTTCTCTGACAGAAATCATCAGAAGAATGATGAGGACCTCATGATTGGGAACGATGCCAAACTGTATATAAGGGAACAAAGGAGTCTCAAGAAATGCACCTTCACTCTGAGTGAGTCAGACATCCAAGGTTTCTTCAGTGCAGTTCGCTCATATTATGTGAAAGCCTGCAATTACATCTTCAAAACCTGGCCGCTAGATGATGAATTAGCCAAGCATGCTCAGGTGCTGGATGTTAAGCTACACCAAGAAGTGGGGTTTGACTGTGTTGAGTTTTTCATCAAGAAATTCCCCTGTCTGTTCAGTGGCGGTGATAGTGACATAGACAGTCTTGAGAGTGAATTCGCTCACTACCAGGCAGACGCCTCCATAGCTACAATTGCTACTGAGACAGTGAGAGTGGATGAGCAGTGGCATCGGATTTCACAGCTCACAGATCCCTGCACTGGTGCCAAGAAGTATCCTAATTTGAGCAAAGTGATGAAGGGAATCTTGGTCATTCCTCATTCGAACGCATCATGTGAGCGGGCACTCAGTCTTGTACGGAAGAATCATACTGAATTTCGTCCCAATTTGAGTGTCAAAACCCTGGAAGCTCTCTTAATTGAAAAACTAGCTCATAGCACCCCTTGCTACCAGAGAGAATACAGCAAAGACATAATCAGAAGGGCTAAAAGAGCCACACAGCTGTCACTCAGCAAAGCTGCCATGGAAAAAGCAAGCAGCAGTAGTACCAGCCAGTAAGGTAAGAAAAATATTGCTTCTTTTGTGCTTTTTGTTAATCTTTGATTGTCCCCTAACTTACTAATATTAACATACATGTAACATTAAAAAGTGCACAATTTTCCCCTTTTTTTGTTCAAAAAGTGGGAATTCTTAACATGTTAAATGCTCCAAAATAGGGCTCAGAGGGCACTAGAGAGCGTCTAGAACCCTAGAGCTTCCAGGACCCTAAGGCGGGCCCTGGACCCCGCCGCAAGGGTCGAGCGCACCGCGCTCGAGATGTGCGCTTAGCGCACATTATTTGGTGTCGGTTGCAAATCCTCCCTAATTCTGATTTCCAAAAGTTGGCATCTCTGGTACAGTGCCTGTAGAAAGCCTTCACCTCCTTTCAAATTTTTCACCTTTTGTTGCCTTATTGCTTGGAATTCAACTGCATTAAATCAGCCTTTTTCCACCTTTTTATTTACACATCGTAACCCACAAATTCGACAAATTTCAGATGATAAAAAATATAAAACTAATATATCTTGGTTGAATAAGTGTCCACACCCCCCCCCCCTTATAATGGCAATTGTAAATTAATGTGTGAAATACAATAGTAATTGTATTTCAGAATAAAATCATCTGCTCCTGCAGGTTTCCTCTGCTGGGTAGTGCATTTCACAGCAAAGACTCAACCATGAGAACCAAGGAGCTTTCAAAAGACCTCCGGGATAAAGTTGTGGAAAGGCACAGATCAGGGGATGGATATAAAAATACTTCAAAGGCCTTGAATATCCCTTGTAGCACAGTCAAGGCAATCATTAAGAAGTGGAAGGCATATGGTACCACCAAGACCCTGTCTATATCAGGCCGTCGCTCCAAACTGGTTGACCAAGCAAGGAGGAGACTGATCAGAGAGGCCACCAAGAGTCCAATGGCAACTTTGAAAGAGCTACAGGGCTTTATGACAAAGACTGGTCACTGTGTGCATGTGACAACAATATCCCAAGCATCCACAAGTCTGGCCTGTATGGTAGTGTTGCAAGAAGGAAGCCATGACTCAAAAAAGCCCACCTTGAGTCCCGTTTGAGGTATGCAAAACACACACTCCAGAGATTTTAAAGCCATGTGGAAAAAAAGTTTTGTGGTCTGACGAAACCAAGATGGAACTTTTTGCTCTAATTACAAAACATTATTTGTCGCAAACCCAACCACAGCACATCATCCAAAGAACACCATCCTTACTGTGAAGCATGGTGGTGGCAGCATCATGTTGTGAGGATGTTTCTCATCAGCAGGGACTGGGGCACATGTCTGGATAGAAGGTAAAATGGATGGAGCAAAATACAGAAAAATGTTAGAGGAAAACCTGCTGCCCTCCGAAAGAAAGCTGAAATTGGGATGGAAGTTCACCTTTCAACATGACGACGACGACTCGAAGCTGCACTGGAGTGGCAAAGAAATTAAAATATAAATGTCCTTGAGTGGCCCATTTAGAGCCCCAACCTATATCCAATCGAAAATCTGTGGCATGACTTGAAGATCGCTGTCCATCAACGCTCCCCACACAACTTTACTGAGCTTGAACAGTTTTGGACAGAAGAATCGGCAAATATTTCCCAATCAAGGTGTGAAAAGTTGGTGGAGACCTATCCCAACAAACTCACAACTCTCTCTCTATCGAGTACAGCTTGTGGCTGCTTGGTTGCATCATTGGTTGGGACATGGCAATGCCGCTGATGCAGTGTCCCCCTTACCAGTACACTGGTACTCATTTTGCCAACCTCGGAAGGATGACAGGCTGAGTCAACTTCCTGGTATATTAAAATTCAGTGGCCCAACGGGGCTTGAACTCAGAATCCTAGGATCCCAAGCCACCACCCTAACCACTAAGCCAACACCAGGCCGAACTCACAACTGCAATTGCTGTTAAAGGTGTTTTCCACTAAGTATTAACTTGGGGGGGGGGGGGTGGACACTTGTCAAACCAAGATATTCTAGTTTTGTATTTTTAATTATTATTCTGAAATTTGTATAATTAGTTTTTCACTTGGAAGTTGTAGGTTGCGTTGTGTAAAAAGTGTAAATTTAATTCCAGGCTGCAAGGCAACAAAAGGTGAAAATTTTGAAAGGGGGTGTAGACTTCCCATAGGCAGTGTATTGTATGTTCTGTTCTTATGAACCGTTTCAATTTGGGGTTCAACAGGTCGGAGGTCATGTTTTTGGTAATCATTTTGCAGATCATGACGAGTTAGAAGCATCTGATATTTTGCCTCTCTGCCTGCCTCTCTGCCTGCCTCTCTCTGTCTCTGCCTCTCTCTGTCTCTGTCTCTCTCTGTCTCTGTCTCTGTCTCGTTGTCTGTCTGTCTCTGTGACCTTTAATTGAAATCAAACAACAGTGGGTTGACATCTCATGTGGGTGGAGGCATTATCCATTGACGCCTTCCCATCAAATTCTATTTTCGAGTTTTGATCGATACACTATTCAAATCTTACCAATGAACTATAAAACAATGCATTTTTGAAGCTGAAAAGCATTGGGCACAGAATGAATATTCAGGATTCAAGACGCCAATGCCAGATGTGATGTAATGGGATCATTAGGAATAAACAACGGGATGGATTAATGGGTGTTGGCAGGAGGTGTTGGAAAGTGGACATCTTGAAAGAATGCAAGAAAACCATGACTACGTGGAGCTGCGAATGTTGTTACAGAGGTGAGAAAGTATAGGGATGAAGGAGTGGAGATACACAACATAGCAAAAACCTGATGAAGGAGACAAAGGTAGCTTGATGAATATAGTGTTCTACCAGGTGGGCTGGGTTAGGCTGAAGAATAGAGTGGGTGTGATGAGTCTCAAATAGATGTGAAAGAATGTTGACAGTCAACAGTCTGTTGACTTGCCTCGAGTATATGAATAACTGGTTCTAACCCTCTTCTTTAATTATAATGTGAAGAAGGTAATGTCAACACCATAATGTCAAAAAGGGCCAAATTGGGACTTCATGGTCCCAAAAATCTGGGAGGTGGCAGGGGGAGGGAAGAGACAAACAATCTAATTGCACTCTGGTCCTTAAGTAAATGCCAATTTTCTGAAAATAGCACACTACATTGATGTATGATAAAGAACATGCACCCCGATGCCACTACAGACTACTTTTATGGTTTATTTACAGTGCAGCACCAGGTTCCTGGTTTGCATTATTCCTGGGAGTGTGGAAACGGTGCTGAAATCGTGCTCTTTGTCGATTTAGGGCAGAGATTTATAAAATTTGGGTGAGGCACTGACACAGTGTATGACTTGGATGGTGCAGATGTGATACACTTACCTGGGAGCTGTCTTGTCTGGCTTTGATTCTCAGCCTTTTTGAAATTGGGTTCGCAACAACAGAGAGAGGGGGAAACAGCAACAGCAGAGCCGAAGGCCAAGGGAGGCAAACAAACAGTGGGGGGGGGGGGGCAGGAGAGAATGCATGGGGTGGACAATATGGATATAGAAGGAAACTCTCAGGACAGAAAACTTGAAATTTGGAAGGACGAGGGATTGGGGTGGGGTTAACGAGGGCAGAAAGGATCATGGTTTTTTGATTGGGGACGATCGGAGATTGTGGTGGACAGCTGTCTTGTAAGACCTGGAGGGAGGGATGAAGTTGAAGAGAATGTGAAAGTTGATTCCACAGGTGGGGGAAAAGAGGAACAAATGAGTGGAGCCAAGCCGTGATTCTAGATAGTTTCACCAGAAGGGGGTTGATGGTGGACTGTGTGTGCCTTGTGGAAACCTGGGGGGAGGGGTGAACAAAGCATGGAACGAGCAGAGGGTGCAAGACCAGAAAGGAGACTGGAGAAGACAGAGAAACTCCTGACCTATCTGTGATCATGAAGTAATCGGCCCATAGACTCAGCTTCATCATCGGAGATTCCAATAATCTTAAAAGCTTTGATTTCCATGTCGTCGAGCTGAGTGAGGCAGGGGAGCCAGGCCATTGGGGAGAGCAGTACTCCATAAAGCAGTGGATGAAGCCCTCACAGGTGGATAGGAGTTCAGGTGTCCCAAGGGAAGACTTGTACGACTGAGGATGCGCAGTCAGCATTTGACTCTGGAGACCAGCTTTGAAATGTGGTTTGCCCAAGAAAGATCATGGCTGATGGTGAGACCCAGGAGTTTGAATGACTGAACTTCCTGAAGAGCATTGCGAACAAAGTGTATAGAAGGGTTTGCCAGTAGGTCATTTCAAAGAGAGATAGTGTGAGTGTAATATTTGTCAGGATTGAAAAACATATTCCAAGTGTTTTACCAGTTTGTGGGTTTTTTAAATTAATTAATTAATTTTTCAACGTCTGAAGAGGGGGAAGAGGCTGCAGCCTGCCTATCTAAAGGATGAGGGATGTCATGGCAGATGATGGAGTCATCAGCAAATAGTTTGATATTTGTAAAAAATTTAAAATCCACTAAAAAGGATTTCTCCAGAGTCAGAGATCAATGATGAGGATCAGGTATGGGACTGGGTGCAGAACACTGTATTGGGGCAACTCAGTCTTGACAGGGAGAGGAGATGAAAGAATTCCATTGAGTGCCACACGTTGTGTACGAGGGTAGAGGAAGTCAATACGTCGTGTGGAGTTGACCTTGGATGCCATAGTCTGAGTGCTTGGAGAATAAGACAGGATGCCAGACTGTATCAAAAGCACGAGATATGTCCAGACACAACCCTGATCTCATGTCCGAACCAAAACTGGTGATCTGAGGTGAGGTTGTTGGAGAAAAGGAATGATTTAATATCAATTGTGATGATTGATTCCTTGACCTTGCTGATGATTGGAAGTAAGCTAATAGGTCTGTCGTGAAGGAGATCAGTTTTTGCACCTTTTTTATACAATGCAGTGATGTTGGTGGATTTCCAAGTTGATGGAAGATAACCAAACACAAATGACAGGGTGAAGAGGGTAGAGAGAGGATGTGCAAGAGCATGTTTGTAGGACATGAGCTGTTGCCATCCGGTCCAGTAGCAGAGTCAGAGTCAAATGTTGAAAGAACATTCTCTCCCTTCTCAAGTGCAAAAGACAGAATCTAGGAACAGGGGTATGATCGATAGAAAGGGGTTGAGGCACAAGTTTGGAAGCAAACGCACAAATTTGCTTCACTGCCCACAGCCTCATCACTGGACATGGAATTCCATGTCCATGGGATTCCAGGTGCTGGTGGTGTGGCAAAGGAGATTGACCATGTGATCGTTGATAGTTGCTGGAAGATGAACCAGAACTGCAGGGTCCACCGGAGTGCACAGTTCCTCAACACCGACCACAGACTTGTTGCAGCATCTCTGAAGTTTCAGCTTAAATCAAGGCAAATGGTACCTTCCCAATCTGGGATGGATGTTGACAAGCTCAGTGATAGGAGGGTACTAAAGAGTTTGCGAACAGGCTTAGTGAGGATTTGGAGGGGTTTGGGTGCTGTGGGGAATCCTGAAGAGTTGTAGAGTGCCTTCAAGACTACCATGCTTGATGCAGCTGGTGGATGTCTTGGAACCCACCGTCGGGCGAAGAGGAACGTTTTCTCCCAAGGGACACTGGATACCATTGACCAGTCACAGGGCCAGGCTTAATGGCAGAGCTGAGCTATTCAAGGTGCTGAGGTGTAAAACTGTATGTGTGCTGAGGGCTGACAAGGAGGCTTATGTGTCAGGAATTTGTGAATGGGTCAAACATCACCTGTGGATAAGTGATTCGCGTCCTGCTTCCAGAATAATTTGTGCATTGCGTTGCTCCAAGCCCATCCCTCAGTGTGCTGCTGTTTGACCAGAGGGTGGTGGACTCTTGACAGGAATCTTGAATGAAGGCCAGCTGGGCCGGTTACTTCGAGTGGCTATACCAGGCTGCAGGTGGCTATATATGCACGGCTGCATGCAGCCTATGTTGATCTCTGTAAAGCATTTGATTCAGTGAATCGAGATTCCTTCTGGAGGATTCTTGGTCTTTGTGGGGTGCCACCAAAACTGATCAATCTGATATCTGAACTCTACTCTGATACTGAGAGTGCTGTGAGATGTGGTGGTACCATCTCTGACTTATTTCCAGTTGTTGCTGGAGTTCGTCAGGGGTGTGTACTGGCCCCCACACTTTTCAGCACTTGTATGGACTGAATTCTGGGGAGGATGTCGGAGAGATCAAGTTGCGGTGCATCGTTTGGGAATGTCAAGATCTCTTGTCAAGACCTTGATTTCGCAGATGATGCAGTCATCTTTGCGGAGACTGGATATCCTCTTGGGGGCTCTCGTGGTGCTGAATGAGGAGTCTGAGCCGCTGGCACTATAGGCTTCCTGGGTCAAAACTAAGATCCAGCCTTTCACTGACATCTTGGATGCTGCTATCTTGTCTGTGCCTGTTTATGGTGAGGATGTTGAGGTCACAGAGAGATTCGCTTCCTTTGGCAGTGATATTCATGTCTTTACAGGTTGTGAGCCGGAGGTGAATAGATGTGTGAATCTGGCCTGGGGAGTCATGGATTCCCTCGGTCATGGGGTGTGGTGCTGTGTCAGTACCTGTGCAGGAGGACGATAGTCCGAGTCTTCAGGTCCTTGATGCTTCCACTCTTGCTCTCCGGATGTGAGACTTGGACTCTGACCAGGGATCTGAGATGCAGACTTAATTCTTTTGGTACCAGGTCTCCTCGGAGAATCATTCGCTATCGCTGGTCGGTCTTTGTGTCCAACGAGCGGTTGCTGAGAGAGACTCAATGAGATTTGTTACCTGCATAGTCCGTGAGCGTCAGCTGCGGCTGTATGGACATGCGGCTCGTTTTTCTGACGCTGATCCTGCTCACCAGATTCTCTCAGCGAAGGAGCCTTGTGAGTGGAGAAGGCCAATGGGCCGACCACATGTGCCTCGTGGTTGCAGCAGGTTGATCGGCATCTTGAGGAGATGGGGATGCGCCAGGCATCTGCCTGGGGGATGGCCCGATGGAGGAGTCTGGAGTACCGACGGAAAGTGGATGCACTGACGCGCTGCTCCTGCGCATGCTTCTATACCTATGCTAACCTAAAAGAGAGGTGTGGATGACCCACAAAATATTTAACGGAGAAAAAAGTAAATACCTTTTGGATTTTTTTTATTAATTTTTTTAAATGCAGTGAACAAACTTTGGTACATCACGGGTGATTAAGGTTGTGGTCACGTTTCATCGAAATTGTGTATGGATTTTCTCACAAGAAAGGAAATACCTATTTTGGGGGGAAACCAGCTCTCCCCACATCAACCCCCTTAGACCCTAATTTTTTTTTTTTTTTTAAATAGCGTGAACAAACTTTGGTACGTCACGGGTGGTGTAAGTTGTGGTGAAGTTCATCGAAATTGTTTGTGTAGTTTCAGAGAACAGTTGCAAGTATTTGCCGGCTGACGGACGGACAACGCACCATTCCATCAGCTCTCTGGAACTATGTTCCAGGTTAGGTAGAAAACATACTTTTCTAAAACCCCTCAAAATGTACGCTATGCATCACACTCATCTACTCTTCGTGTGACACCTGTGCTTGCACCCTGTCTGTGAATGCTTTGAAGTCTGGGTCGTAGTTTGAGATGGCCAGTCTCGTAAGGTCCCTCAAATAGGCGTCTGTGAGATGAGTGCAACACTTGGACTTGATTATTTTCATCTGGGAAAAAGCCATCTCGCAGAGGTATGTGGACCCAAAGTAGGCCTTCACCTTGGGTGCACAAGCTGTCATAAGAGGGTACTTCTGTCTGTTTACAAGCCCCCAAAACTGAAATTTTGCTGTCAGTTCTCTAAGTTCATTTTAAGAAAAGGATTTGAGATGAACAATGATTTGTTCCATCTTGTCTACCTCCTGAAATCGTCTGTTGAATTCCTTTTTCAATTTGGTCAGGTGGTCACATAATTTTGTTTTTTTGATGGAACCCTTTCTCTTTGACGTTTTGTCGGAATTTCTCCCGACTTGGGAAGTGCTCTGTCGTGTTGTTCTTTAACTGGAAGGACCACAGGCCCAGCTTCTCTTTGCCCAGCTTCACTTTACCCAGATTCACTGCACTGATCATGTGACGAGTCTCTGTCCCTCCCCTGCAGTTAACGATTCAGCTCGTTCAAGTTTGGCGGTATGTCAAAGAAATCCCAAGTCTCCTTTGTTGTTCAGTCTTTGAATGCCATGCGAACGAAAACAATCAGCTGGGCCGTATCCATCATGTCCACTCATTCATCAGACTGTAATGAGAAACATTCACAGTCTGAAGTCTTGGTGTATTTGTAGACAAACCTCCCCGGACAACGATTACACCCTTCTGGCTGCAGTTGAAGCACCAAGCGGCATGTTCTTGATGGCTGTTGTTATCGCATGTTTGTTTTTAAAGTCTGAACAAGGTGTCAGCAGCAGCAACCCTTGTTGCCTCCTTGATGACTTTGCCTTCGGTAAATGCTTTCTTCCGTTTCGCCAGAAGATGGCTTACACCAAAAGATGCCTCTGTGCTCACCTTGCCTTCAGCCACAGGTTTTGAAAAGAGCTTTGCCTTTCGGCACAGGTTTCCACTGGTGACTGTTGAACTTTCAAAATTCCCTTCAACTCCCCAGTCGTCTTCGTCCGAATCATGCTATTTAAAGGAAAATTTTCTTGAAATTTTCCATGCATTGTCTTGTGCTGCCATTCCAAATTACCTCTTTTACTCAAGGCTACATTGGTGACAAAGGAGACAGATGCTCTTGTCTTTGATATTTGTTAAAAGAAATTCACCCTCCCGTTCCAGGTGGAAATTGTAGGTTTTTTGCCCTCTTTTTGGATGATCCTGGCCCTTCGCTCCTCCTTTTGGATTTAGGAAATTGATGTTGAAAACAAGAAAAAATAAAAATAAACCAATGTTACCCGCAGGGTGACTCGTATCTTGCCAAAAGGTGACCACGTGTGACTTCTTTAAGGTCACACTGAGGTGAACAGAGCTGCTATCCACCAGGAGAGACTCCTTGAGGAATATCTGCCTACGAGAGATTCCGATGAGAATCGTTCTACAGAGTTACCATGAAAAATATGCTTTTGCCTCATAACGTCACCAAATGACGTCATAATGTCTCAAGCTTGACATATCTAGAAAGCACTCATCGAGGTGTTCAATTTGAGGTACTACACGATATGGTTCCTAAAACTTGAAAATTTGACCTTGGGGTCAAATATGTTTGACCTGAGGCTAACCATGAAGGTCAAGGCCAATCGCCACCAAAAATTAATCAGCTGAGCGCCAGACCATGAACTATATTCCCATGAAGTTTGAAGACTATCCGATCAAAATTACTCAAAAAATAAGGGTTTCGTCGACTCCCCTGATTTGCGACAGTGACCTTGACCTTCAAAATTTTGTGCACTGAAAGGGACCTCTTTCAGCCTCTGATATGCGAAGTTACAAAAATTTCCGATGATAACTGTGCTCAGCAAAATTTTTTATACGTGATTACAGACAAACAAACAACAAAAAAAAAACATTCAAGCTGACTAACATATCTTGCAAAAACTTCGTTTTGGCAAGATAATGAAAAGCCCAGCTTATTCCATATTTTGGTGGTTCGACAACAGGCAATGAGCCACTAACAACTGTCCAGTGTCTGCGTCTTAGTTGGATAATTGATTTGTCATTAAAACGCAAAGAATTTCTGATTCGCCTGTGCACCGACATTGAGCTTTTTTTTTTTTTTTTTTTTCTTTGTTTGTTTCACTGTCGAGCAGCTTGCATTTGCCACCCACAGCTACCATAGTTTTAAATACAACCACCTTACAGAATCTCTGCTTATCCCACTGTCTCTCTCTCTCCCCACTCTCTCCCCTCTCTCATTTATATATTTCTACACTTCAGAAAAATATTTTTTAGCGACTGTTCCAGATTCTGGGATCAACCTGTCGATTGCGATCGACTGGTTGGAGACCACTGATTTAGGGGATGCGCTGAGGGGAAAGCGTTGAGATGGTGGATGCAGAAAGAGGGGCATGAAGCTTTGAGGGTTTGGGTTCTTTGGATGCTTTTTCTGATTCCACATTCCCAACTTTGACAAACGGAGGTAATGATCATGGGATGTGAGATAACATTGCTGGTTAAACACATGGAGGAATGCAGCGCTAGCGCTGTATGAGGGGGGAGGGAGGAGTAGAGTCGTGGGGGAGAGAGGAGTGGAAGGGGAAGGTTGGTAGATTATGCGCAGAACATGCAAACAGCTCAGAGCTAGAAGGGCACTTGGTCAAGCGCATTCCTCCGCCAGGCTGATTAGTTTACATTTTATATCCTACTGATGGGCCGGATTCGGATCTGAACTAAAATTTAATTTGCTTGTTCTTGTCTCCTAACCAACTCATCGACCAAGTTTCGTCTGAATCTGTCCACAACTTTTTTGAGATATCGTTTTAGTCCTATCACTCAATGGTGAAGAATCACTTAAAAATATTCTCAAATCCGGATCTTCACCAAAATCGAATTCTTCCTTGTTACATACCCAAGCTCTCCACCAAGTTTCGTCCAAATAAATACACAACTTTTTGAAATATTCTGTTCACAAACAAACAAGAAAGCTATGCATTTTTCAAAATCCAAAAAACAAGCTTTGACCTTGAAAAAATAATTGGTTGAATTCAATGACCAAATATGCAAATCCTCTTCAAATCTCAAGTCAATCGGATGAAAACTGACAATTTTAGAAATTTGGCCTGTGTTGACCTTTCGGCCTATGTTAACCTCAAAAATACTTGTTCATTGAATTCAGTGACCTGACATGCAAATCCTCTTCAAATTTCAAGTCAATGGGATAAAAATTGAGGATTTTAGAAATGTCACCGAAGTTGTTGACCTTTGGTCTCTGTTGACCTTTTGTTCTATGATGACCTCAAAAATAATTTGGTGATTGAATTCAATGACCAAATATGCAGCAACTCTTCAAATTTGAAGTCGATCGGATGAAAATTGACGATTTTAGAAATTTGACATTTGGTGACCTTTAGCTAACGTTGACCTTTTGACCTCAAAAGCAATAGGCTTCTTGCTTATGAGGAACTCCACTATTTGGTGAAGTTTCATGAATATTGGTTTAAAATTGTGACCTGTCGGCGATTGACATACATACAGACAGACAGCAGAATAACGCACAAGACCAACCAATGTACTTTTTAAAATCTTTCATTTTTCGCAAGTAAGAAACATCGAGACGGGGGGTGAAAACATAACCTCCATCCACCTTCGGTGGCAGTGGTAAAAAAAAAAAATCCTTTTGAAGAAGAAGACGAATAAGAATAAGAACATGTGAAGCATTTATGAAGGAGATACAAGAGCTATACCATAAAGCATTCTTTAAAATGTTAACAAACAAAAAAAAGTAGTTTATAATTTATTGAGATTCAGTTTGGAAATGAGAGGGGGAGGATGGAGAATGAGACACAGAAGGAAATTCAAGTAGAAATGAGAAACATTCTGGAGTGAAAATATAATTTTTTTAATTTTATTTTATTTCAATTATTTATTGTATGTGAGGAGAGGAAGTAGGATAGCGTTGAGGAAATAGGCGCACGATACCGGAGAATGTACCCAGGATAATAGCAGATAGCAAGATGCACTTTCTATCGGAGGGAAGGCCACTCAGGCCTTGACAATACGAAACAAACAAAACGAATGGCAAAAACAACGAACAAACAAACATGAAGTTTTGCACGGATTACAACAAACGCCGAGACTAAGATGCAACAACAAAAACCCAATGGATCTGGTTGAAAAACTCAGCTTTATGAGGCTGAAAATGAGGAGCTCAGATTAAAATCCTGAACCAAAAGTCTTGATACATGTTCAGAAAATTGTCAGAACTATTGACGGTGTCCAAAGAAGTGCAGGTTTTATCTTGGAGGTACGTCGATGCTCTTATTGCCAACATAGACCAAACTTTTCAGATTTTGCAGAAGTTTTGTCTTCTTTTTCAGCAGACTGAAGTCCTGGTACGTAATTCCTACCAGCAAGAAGAGCCCAAACTCAGAGAAACCGGGACAGAGAAGCCGAAAGCACTGTGGCATGAGATGAAATGTCACATAATGGATGTTGTGAAGCCAAATATGCTTGTAGATGTGAAGTCTGGCTGGAACAGCAGTGATTGCTACTGAGTGGTCGCTGACTCACCTGAGAAATACCATAATCAGACGCACCTTTTTCCCCCACTTATCTTGCATATATATCCAAGATAGTTGCATCACTTCCTTTCTCAAATGCATGGCCTGAAGGATCTCCTGAAAACTGTTGAAAGCAAACTTTGAAGCATGCTGACTGGCTGTTGCAAGCCGTTCACCATGTGTGCATTGATGCCCCAGCTCGTGATCTGCAGAATGTGAAGCGATTGCCAAAAAAAAAATACACCCCCAAAAAACTGCAGTGCATTCCTGGCTGAAAAACAGAAATCAAAGGAAGCTGCCAACAACAAAAAAGCTCACATTTTGGTGAACTAAAGTGTCTGATGCAGGACATTCCAAGGAGATGTAGCTCTCAGACAAATACAGGATGTCAGTGTGTGGACAGATTCCACAATGTACTTGACAGAGTCTGAAATCTGAGAACAAGTGAAACTTGCTGCAAAACATGTTATTATTATTATTATTATTTTGAAGACCAGGATGATTCTGACGAGGTCTTGGATTGCCCTGATGATTGCTGGTGTTGGTTGTATATCTGATGTACGGCGGCCAGCCCTTGCTGTGAAAAAAAAACTGTTTGGAAGAGTTCACAACTGCTTTCAAAGTACTTGTTTGGGGTAGGAAACGATGATTATTTTGTGAAAAGGTGCTTTGGTTGAACAATACATTTTGACTTCGTTTTTCTTTTTTAAGGGTGAAAATGAATTTTCCAAGGGTTTTTTATTTTATTTTTGGTAGGGGGAGCTGGGGGCAGCACGGTCCATTTGTTCCTCTTTTTTTTTTCTCTCACCTGTTGAACCAACTTCCCCAGTCTGTTCAGTCCTCCATTCCTCCCTCCAAGGTTTAAAGGCAGCTATTCACCACAACCTCCCATTGGTCAAACCCCATCCATACTCATGATCTTTTCTGCCCCCAAATTACCCCATTCCCAAGTACTCCCTTTTTCAGGTTATTGTGATTTCCCCCCCCCCCTCTCCCTCATCTCTTTTTGTTCTTAGTTGGTGGTTGGTTGGTTCCTTTTTCCGTTTCATCCCCGCTTTCCCCTTCCTCTTCTTGCTGTGTTTCATTCATCCTGTGTGCAGCTTGTTCACTCCCATGTGTCGTTGTCCCTCTACCCTTGATCTCACTCTCTCACTTCCACTCTGCTGTTGGTATTTCCCCCTTTCCATTTTGTTCCCTTTTATTCTACTTCAGCTCTTCCATGAGCCTCTCATGTATACAAAAATAAAAATAAAACAAATACTCCATACCTGCAGCACTCACAAACCATTGAGGTTTTTCATGGGTTACAACATGACCTCTTCAAATATTATTCGTAAGCATGTTACAAAAAAAAAAAAACTTGGTGAGAAGATGAGACTATGCCTCACTGAACTCTGCAATTAAAATAAATAAATAGTCAGTCGCCTACCTTTTCAAATTGGCTGTCCACTCGAATATTCAATGGAAATCCTGTGCCACCACTACACAGGTGCAGAAGTTTTGATGTCTTCTTTAGATTTTGGTGTGTTTATCGACACCTCAACATTGCTCAACAATGTTGCAGCTGTTGTGGTGCTACTTATTAAATTATTTTCAGTAAATAATCAAACAAAGAAAATTGCACCAACACTTTCCTCCATCTGGCATACCATGAATTTCAGGCTCTGCCTGTTTATTACGTGGGAATCGACGATGGCTGGAATTTATCATCAGTTATTTGGGGATGTCCCCACCTCCCAGCGAATTGTACCAACCAAGGCTTGTGACGGCCAAGCAGTTCATATTACAAATGGTAAACTTTCCAACAAAAATGACTTCAAATGGTTGGAGTTTCCTTCAAATCAAATCAAATCACATCATCGTCAACAATAACTATGAGCAGGTGTGGTAAACTATCTTCACCAATTAGTATCATTTGTACATAGGCCTAAAATGTGTTTTTATTTTAAGCCTTGCTTCTGTAGTGGGCTAAATGGTTGAGACCACACTGATTATACTTTCGGTATAGTAGGTTTTAGACAGCAACCTTCCAGGGTAGTACTACCATCCTGACTTGGGAACGTTTATAAGTGGTGCCCAGAGCCATCCTGCACTTTCCGTGTCAGTATTGCTGGTCTTGCTTTCTGTCTCGTGCAAACTAAGCCACTGGGCTAGCTTTAATTTCTTTCTCCCGTGCATCATTCACTCATTCTACTCACTTTCACATATCTTTGCATTCTTTCTCATTCCTTTCATTTTCTTAAAAGCCACCAATTACAAACATGGAAAAGTCCAACAAGTTTGTGGCCCCTTGTTCCCAGGATTATGGTGTGCGAAGAATCGCTGGAGTCCTGTCTGTCTCTGCTGCCGAGGGGAGGGATCAGGCAGTAGTAGTCATATCAGTCTCTCCCAAGACCCTTGCCTTTCCAATAAACTTGACTTTTTCTATTCATTTCACCAATATTCATGGTATTTCTTCTAAGGTTTCCTCTGTTGAACACCATCTAGTTAGTACCTCCCTAATATCTTGCTTCTCTCAGAGACACAACTGTCAAATGATGTTCTTCTTGATTCCTCTCATTTCAAACTAGAATGGCATGCGATAGAGCTTGTAGTGTACTTTTCATCAGTGCCAACTTGTTTGTATTTTTACATCATGAACTTTGTTCCATTTACTTGTCCAACCAATGACAGGAGTGTAGGCACGGTGTTTAATCTGGTTTCTCACCAATCATTTTGCTCCACACTTCACTACCGGGCTCAATGACCTCCCCCTCAGGGGACGAGAAGATGTGAAGGCTTCATTGAGAGTGTGAGGACACCGTCCTAGTGGCTCGCTATTTACACCATCGTGGAAATGACTCACGTACTTGAATTTTACTGGCGTGAACCTAAAGTTTGCTGGAGTTCATTGGAGTTGAACCATGTTCGCGGAGCTTTGCTCTCTTCACTCGTGGAGCTTCGTGCCACATGTCGCGTTTGCGACCCTATCTTCAGTGGGTCTTCACTCCTTTCGCCCGCACGACTACGATCATTGCGCCCCTTTTAGTGAGCAGCTTATTGTCATGGAGATTGGTCATTTATGACGCCCAAGTGGATCATATTATTTTTGTGGACACGACTCCACAAAATCCCACTGATGACGATATCAAATCCCACTGGTGACACGCCATTTCTTTATTTTTATTGAAATAGTCACCAGTACTCAAGCTTAACAGCTTATGGGGCACCGCTCAGACTGGATGAAGTCATCATCCGTTAGCAGTGAGTGTAAGTCAATAACTCGATTTTCTATAAGCACATACCTGCGCCAGGCTGAACAGTTTGCATTTTGTATCCCACTGATAGGCTGGATCTGAATCAAGACCTTAACAAAATCAAATTGGCTTGTTCTTGTCACCTACCCAATTCATCCACCAAATTTTGTGATAATCAGTCCATAACTTTTTGAAATAATGTGCTATATATCGTTTTTATGTCTGGTGTTGCCTTTTAATGGTTCGGGTGGTGGGCTTGGGATCCTAGGATCCTGAGTTTAAATCCCACTCGGCTGTTGAATGAATACCAGGTGGGGTTGGCTCTGCCTGTCATCCTTCCGATGTCGGCAAAATGAGTGCTAGCATGCTGGTATCCTGTGTCGGAGTGGCGACCTGTCCAGGATTGTGCCCAATAGCCAAGGAGATTGCTTCGACCGCACCAATGCTCTGCACAGAGTATGGTCCCAATGGTTGGATGGATGGATGGATATAGTTTTTGGTCCCACCTCTCAATGGTGAAGAATCACTTTAAAAATTAAAAAATTCTCGTATCTGGATCTTCAAACAAATCAAATCGATTCGTTCTTGTCACGCACTCAAGATGTCCACCAAGTTTAATCCGAATCCGTCCATAACTTTTTGAGATATTCTGCTCACAGACGTGTGAAAACATATCCTCCATCCACCCTCGGTGGCGGACGTAACTGAAACCTTCACTCTTGATTCCACTTCAAAGGAGTCTGTGCTTATTCTAACATCAATACACCTGCAGTACGCCTTGTGGACCTTGAAACTCCAAACATTGACGTCACCTGGTGAAGTAATGTTTGTCTCTCAACAATCACCATTTCTGTATTTCACCTACAACTTTTAAACTTTCTCTGACTCTCTAAATTCCTGCCATGAGGCCGTGTCATCTTCCCACCCTCAAGCTGAAGTCCTCTGTTCAGGAGACTTCAATCTATACTACAGGAAGCAGTTGAAATCTTCCCACACAGATAGGAGGAGGAGGAGGAGGAGGAGGAGGAGGAGGAGGAGGAGGAGTAAATATATCATGTTTTCCATTATTTCATGATTTTTAACAAATTATCAACCACCCTCCCCATATTCCAGATAATCACGACCACTCCCACTACTCTGGAACTGTTTTTCACCTCCAGTTCATTTTGTTATAGCTACCCAATTTCATCCCCGATTGGTTCTTCTCCCCACACTCTTGTAAATGTCTCTTTACTCACCACTACCCCTCCTCCTCCACGACCTCCACATCCACCTCTACCTCCCCCTCCTTCTCCTCTCTCAAAATGCCATTATTTGCATTTTAATGGTGCTGACTGGACTGGCTTTCAGAAATTCTATTCTGACTTTCCTTGGGAAGATGCCTCTCATCGGGTGATGCCTCTGTCTCTGCAGAGCATATAGCTGAAGTTATTGTTGAAAGAATGCAGGCTTGTATCCCCTTCTCTTTGAAGATTATTTTTTTCTTCTAATTCCTGGTTCAACCATTCCTGGAGACATCTTGTAGGAGGAAAGTTTCTGTTAAGCAGTTTACGTCTGGTTTGTCAGTGGCAACCTGCACGGAGAGATCAGTCAGGTTCGAGCGAAGGCCTCGGATGTTTGAGGACCCCGGACTTCTGCTTAAAAACCAAAACTTTTCCTCTTTTCTGGAAACGTGCATTCGAACAGCCGATTGTAAAGAAGGGTGATCATTCAAACCCTTCAAAGTACCATCCTATTGCTCTGAATTCTACTATTTCTAAAGTCTTTGATCATCTTCTCAATTCACATTTCCTTCTTCACTTTGCTCTCTCATAGCTCGCTTTCACTCCGGCCGTTCTATCTTGTAATTGTTGAAAGTTTGATAGTTCTTCCTCTTCCTCCTTCCTTACCAACAGTGGTGTCCCACCTCTGTTTTGTCTCCTACACATTTTCTTATTACTACCCTCAGCAGAGGGGAGGGTATTGCATTTTGGGTCTGTCTGTCTGTGTTTGTTTGTCCGCACAGAATGCGAGTGCTTTTCTCTGCATCCGCTTGTCGGATTAACACAAAATCTTCATCATAGGAGCGGCTACACGTGTAGAATGTTTTAATGATAATTATGATGTCATAGGTCACATGGTGTGACAGCCATGTTAGAAAAAAGGTAAAACGATGGATATCTGAAACCGCACCAAGGAAAAAATTGAAACTTGGCACATGGGAAGTATGCCATGTGGGGAATAAGTGGGATGTTTTTTTTGGCTCACCTGGACCATAGTTGCGGGGAGCTTATGGGATGGTACGTCGTCCGTCCGTCCGTCCCTTCGTCCATAAACACTTGCAACTTCTCTGAAACTACACACATGCTTTCGATGTAACATGTCCACAACCTTCATCACCCGTGATGTACCAAAATTTGTTCACTATATGAAAAAAAATTGGGATCGAAGGAGGTCTGTGAGGGGGGTTGTCCCCCCCCCCAAAATGTGCATTTGCTTTCTTATTCGAAACCACACACACAATTTCGATGAAACTTGACCAAAGTCAATTGATCTGCAGCTGCTCACCTGCTTTGCCTTGCACGTCAAATCGATGCACGGCGATCACGATCCTGGAGTATGTGCTTGCACCCACTGTTGCCCTTTGCTGATGTCTTTCTCTTAGTCTCATGCCGACGTCACTTAGACACCGTTGCTTATGAAGCATCAGCAAGTTGAGCTGTCTTTGTCACGAGAGCTCCTGCAAAACGTTCCCCAACAATCACCCCTCTTTCAATCGCTGATGTGTCCTCTTGCATCCATGATGGCCATGATTTTATGCAACCAGTCCTGTGCAACGTTTTTATACTTGACCCTCAGCATGCTGGGATGTTATTTGCTTCATTAACACGTGGGCAGCACCTGTGTGGAAGCCGTTGCTTTCGATACACTTGGTGTCCCTCATTTACCCAGGTGTTTCCAATTTTGTTTTTAATATCTATATATATTTCTTTTTTGTCCACTGCATGTACGTCTCGTTTATCATGACTACCTTCACAAATTTGGATTTTTAACAGGATTTTTCTGTGTGGCAAATGTAATGAAGTTAAGTGTATTCTTCTAAAACTCAAAATTCCTTCCCATTTCCCTTCATACAACTCTGCTCAATTTTCCCATCTCTGTTGAAGGCTCTACAATTTTACCACTCGGTGCAGTAAAAACATACCCAATGTTATTAGTCACATCATATGTACTTTGGAAACCATTTCTTTTCTTACCATAAATGGATGAAGTGTGTGTGCGTGTGCGCGCGTGTGTCTGTGTGCGAGGAATACTTTTGTCTTGATTACACACGATTGAAATGTACCTTTTGACCCTTTAGATTTCTGAGACCCCTTCAAACTTTGAAGACCCTTTAGACACCTAAATAACCTGAAGTTCCCACAGACCCAAAAGACCCAAAGACCCCTAAGGCTGTAGACACGAGACCCTTTAAGACTTGACTACACTACAAAAAATCCGTTAGAATTCCAATGTTTTAAACGGACACACCATGTTAAGGTATATAAAACAGCTTAATACGTCGTTCTACCACGACACGGCATTATAATTACAAGACATATGGTGATGGTGATAATAATAATAATAATAATAATAATAACGAACTTATAATACCTGCACTGGCCCCCAAACACATCTGGGCTTAGTGTGGGCTTAGTAAAAAGGCAAGCTAATGCTGAAGCATTGCAGCAGGTGGGTATGCAACAAGGCTGTGAAGACCAATGAAAAATTGGTCCGTCGGACCAACGGGCTCACTAGTTGTACAAATAGCTAAGTCTGCCGCGAAGAAACTACGAGTCCGGTTCAGATGTCAAAGATTCTTCTTATCTGAACAGTTGCTCCGATTAAATTAAGGATTGATTCGTCCTTGTATCGAGTACTGCTCTCACAGTTCGAGCTCTGCATACCTACCGACTCGACAGAGTTGAATCTAAAGAAATCCGACTCATCAACTCTCCCAATCTGACCTCAAAACTCAACATGCTTCAAGTACACCATCATGTTTGCTCTGTTTCCCTTTTCCATAGATACTCGCATTGAAAGCGGCACTTCGTTGATGATAGTTGAACAACACAACTTCTATGCTATGTTACAGCACAGTAATACAGTTTATTGACTATCAATATTTGCAATTTTTTTTATATGTATTCCAGAAACATTTTGTTTACTGCGAACAACCCAGCATTCATTGCAGTAATACACACACTTATTTACCATAAAACAACATTATTAATTTGTTTTATGTTCCCAGAGATTAGAGATTACATTGTCATCCCAATGTCTTGCATCTGGCATTCAGCCTATCACATACAGATGTCAGATATATCAAGGGAGGTGCGAACCACCCCTCCCTCTACATGGGACGGTTTCTCTGCATGCAACTTTAACACAGGGGTTGAAAATTTGTTTATTGGCTGCAAATTTCAGAATGGGTTATGGTGTCCAACTGCCATCAATGAAGCGATGGGATGGATTGAGGGCTGGATGCCTCCTCCCAGCCCTAAGGCATCAAGCCGAAAACCCCCCCTCGACACACCTCCTGCGACAACTCCTCAACCCCCCTCCCCCACTTTCCCAAAGCCTCAGCTTCCCCCTTCCAAATCTGTCCCATCTTTACTCTCCCTCCCATTCACAACCCCAACTCTGTCCTTCCCTCCTCCCCCTTCCCCACTCAGAAAAGTAAATAGCGGAGTACCTAATGCCTATCACGTGATTACCGACTTCACAGAAACCCGCCACAGTCGCCTGTCCAACTCGCAATCCCGCGAGATATGCGGAAACCCCATGGCATTTCAACTCTCAAGTACCAGAACCATGAGCAGGCTAATTGTGCCAATAAACAACCTGAAATCAATTATCTTCTTTCTGATTTATATGTACACATCGTTAAAAGTAAATAATGAGGAATGTTTTATTTCACAATATCGTGAGATTCCCATCAGTCCTCAACAAAGACCTTTACAAGCCGGTAGGCGACGAGGGATCCGCTAGGATCGAAGCGCTGGAGACGATGCTTTTCATTCTGACCGATCCACCGACGAAGATTCATTGCCAAGACGTATTGGTTCACATACAATTGTTCCTCTGCCTGGCAAGATTTTTCCTATTGCGTATTTTGCCAACTGGCACTCCTCATAAAAAATGACGGTAAATAGACACCCTATTTTTGAAGGACTACCATTTGAAAAATAAAACCAAAATCAAAAATCTGCTCGAGCAAAATTTTCTAAAGATCTCGAAGTGTTTAATTCCGAAGTCTCGTTTCTCCACATTCAAAACTGCAGGACAAGTATTGAAAATAGTGAACGCGGTTTTTCGGCCGCTGCATAGCAACGCGTGGTTACTTAGCAACGAAACTCAAACGCGCACACTCCCAGCCCATATGGCACCTGGTTGCCAAGTTTCATCGAAATCGGTTTGCTAGTTTGTGCTGTGGAGCCTTGCGTTGCAGACACACACACACACACACACACACACACACACACACACACACACACACACACACACACACACACACACACGGAAAACCCGACAATAAGGGATATTTAGCGAATCCAATAATGACGTGGGTTTTATGCGCTTTGGTTTGAGTCGTTTAAGAAAAAAGTCAGAAATGATAGCAACGACCTGTGTGTACCCTCCATGGTAAAAGCCCTGCTTGAGAGAATGCCGCATATTCACTCGGGTCATGTATAAACAACAGACCGCTGCCTTGATTGCTGAAGCCTTTCTTCACAAGGCTTGTGATGCCTATCGGCTCAAAATTATTTTAATTATCGCCTTGGTCGTTTTACACTGACGGGAAAACTTGTAGGGTGGACATAGAGATTGTGAACATGACATCTCCAAAGATGTCTTTGAAATTGTGGGTAGAGTCGGATGAACTCGGATGTACACATGGTTCCTTTTTGTCCCCTGCCCCTCCGCCAAGGTCGGAGATGAGGGACATTGAAATGAGCTCTGTCCGACTGACCGACCGATCACTTGTCCGTGTACTTTTGTGTCCGTGATATTTAAAAAAAACTTTTAACATTTAACCTTCATATTGCAGATATTTCTATTCCTCCTGACATTATCTCAACCTGATTAGATCATGGCGGTGATTGGCTGAATTCTGTTGCCATGGCAACCATCTCGTTAACTTTGCTTGTGTACCCGATATTTCCAAAACGGTTGAAGATTCAGCTTTCATATTGCACAGACCTATTCTCAAGTAACCAGAATGGAATCGATCTGTATAATATACCACCCAAATGGTGGGGGACCTGGAGTATCAGCTCCTTGTTCTGTTTTATTGAAGGTGTGGCCTCTGAGGACGATATGTTTAAAAACAAAAAATCACCCTGGTATTGTTTTACATTTTTTTAAGCTGTTGATCAATTCGGAGAAACTCTTCGCATCGTCATGTGTTTGATTGAAATGCTGTACACCTTGATTTCCAAAATGTTCTGAAAATGGCAATGGACTTTTGGACTTTATTTGTGGACATATGCTGATGAAGAACATTGTTTTGTTTGTGTCATGTGCAGCCTACCCGAGGTACTTGTGCAGAATGTCTTTCCCATCCACGCATCAACATCAACACCGCATCTCAAACAGAGTTGCTGGGCATGGACGGCATCGATGAACGCGTTTCCACCAATATAGTGCGACATCGAGTCAGGTGTGGTGGTTTCAAGAGTGTTGATGACCTTGGTTGTGTCTGTGGAATGAGTGCAGCACTCCTTGAACGAATTCGGCCGCAGGTGTTTGCTGGACTCATGAGGCCTGCTTCGTTTTGTGGAGCTCGTGGTTGTGGCGTTGGTCTGTTTCACCACGCCACAAGCAGCCCAACGTCACGAAGTCTTCAATGTGTTGGTCAGGCCACTGTAGCGGTGACAAGAGCATGCAGCTCTATTCCTCGTCTCCAGGCCAAGGAAGATGGCAGTGTTGGGAGCAACAGCACAAGCGAAGTGTTTCCTTACACCAGGATACATGAACCAGACTGTGGACTCGTAACCTGGCAATGCCATACGCACACCACCCGCTCTGTATCTTCATCTGGCACAAGGCCCGCTTTTCCTGTGCCCGAAAAGCTCTTGTCATGGTCATCACCAGCTGTGAATTGGGCCAATGCATCTCAACCAAGCCTTGCCATGATGGCCAGGCCCGGAGGCCTGTTTTCGGTGCGCCCGGTCACCCGACCATTTAACGGATTTTACAATGGGCGAACAGTGGTGCGTGTAGCCAGCTGGAACGTGCAGCGATGCTCTCAATCGAAGGTCTCGAACCCTGGGGTGCGAGAAATTCTATGCATGAGTATATTGGAAAATGGGTACGTACAGCATGGGCCACATTGTTTTATGAAGGTATAATTTACATCAAAAGTTGTACATGTTTCTTTTCATTCAAGTTCAATCAAGCAACTGCATTTTGATAGCTGTTTTCCATTTTGCTATTACATCCTGCATATAATTCCACTATACTCTTATTTCTTAGGGGTAATGATATCATGATTATTATTATTATTTCGGTGAAATATTGGGATTTCTTTAATCTTACTACCTCACAACCTTGTCATGTATGAATGCTTTTCCTCCATTCTCTTTGCTCCTTTGTCTTCCATACCTCATTTTTCTTTTTTACTATTCTCTGCATTGCTCTCCCCTTTTTTTTTTTTAGTGATTTTTTGTTTTTAGATCCTCGTGGAGGATCTCTAAGTCTTACTCACGTTGTTGTTCTTGTGGACTTTTTTGTTTCACAGCCTACAGTTTTCATCGAAACTTCCTGAAACTTGGCGTACATATGTAAAAATACCCCGCGCAGACAGTAACGATCTCCGATTTTGAAAATTCCTCCAAGAAAAAAAAGTTATGACGTCAAAATATCTCCGCTAATGGAAATCGCCAAAAAATTTATCTCCGAAACTGGGCAAGCTTTTTGAATTCTGTTTGCGGGAATTGAACAGGGCATTATCACAGATGAATTACCGCACATATGATACATCACTATGACGTCGTATCAATTTTTATGACGTCATTCCTATTTTTTGACTTTTTGTTTCACAACCCAGAGTTTACATCAGATCTTCGTGAAACTTGCCATGCATATGCAGAAAGCCCACGCGCAGACAGTAACCATCTCCGATTTTGGAAATTCTTCCTAGAAAAAAAAGTTGACGTCATAATACCGCCGCTAATGGAAATCGCCTATACCATTATCTCCGAAACTAGGCAAGCTGTTTGAATTTTGTTTGCGGGAATCAAGCCGGGCATTAGCACAGATAATTTATTGCAAACCTGATACATCACAATGACGTCATATTCGTTTTTTATGACGTCATTAAGAGGACGAGGATCTTAGCTCATTCGAGTTTATTTTTTTAAATGATACACTCCACTTCCTTTTGTCAATTTTTATTTTCTTTTGGTTGTTATTTCCATTTGTGGGTTTCAGTAGGTGGGAGGGAGTTCTCCCAGAACTCAATCTCCATGTCCTATTTTTTTGGTAAACGATCATGATTCATGAACTAAACTGTGAAGTTTCGTTCTCATAGCCTCAGTCCAAGGACTCTTTTTAAAATCTTCACTGAACCTCTGACTGCCTCCACTTGTAGCTCATTTGTAGTGATATTCCCCAGAATGATTTATAATTACCCTGGAAGGGTTTTCTTTATCATTCATGTAGCTCCAACTATCACTGGTATGATTTCAGCTTTCTTCAATTTCCAAATCCTCTTGACCTCATTTTTCAGGTCCTAGTATTTGGTCATTTTCCTGATTTCTGTAGCATTTAGTCCAAAGTCATTGGGAAATGAAACCTCGATCAAAAATGCTGACTTTTCCTTTTTGTGGATGAGCACTATGTCCGGACGCAATGCTTTGTTTGCAATGTGCACATTTGACGGGATCATCTTGTCATGCATGAGCACTTTTATTTGTTCATTTGTTTTTTCATGATTGTTGTGGGACTGGGATGTTGAAATGTTTACAGATGTGCCAGTGGATAACTCGACAGACGCTGTCATGTGTTTTTGTGTACAGCTGTTCTGACATGAGTTTTCTTTTTTTCAGTTTTTTTTTTTACATCCCGAAGGGAGGTGACCGGTACTTTCTGTTTCTTCCCCACAAAACCTGCATTTGTCCGATTGGCACAATCCCGCTATTTTCTTTAAAGCATTAATGTAGTGCCCTTGGTCTTTGGCATTAATGTTGACTCGTTCTTCGTCCCAACTAATTTGACCTTTTCTTAGCCATTCCAAAGAGCCTTGTCGATCCATATCCTGCCTGTCAAGATATGAAATTTTTTTTTTTAATCTTCCTGCTCTTTTGTCATTCTTGCATTTGTCAGAGTATATCTGCTGATATTTCTTGTTGTAGCTTTCCTTTTTTTTTTTTTTTTTCCTTCTTTGCGATCATTGCGGCTGTGTTTGTTTCTGTTTTGTTTTCCTGTGTAGTGTCCATAATTTGCACCTGTTTTGTAAGTTTGGTGCTAAATGGATTAATGATCCCTTTTCTGGTCTGTTGTTTTATTGCTCATAGATAAATCTCATCCGGTAGTCTGAGTTTTTTTTCACATACTCCGCTAGTCCTACACACGTTGTCCTGTGTGGTTGGTTAAGTTCCATCAAACCACCTCCTCCTCGTCTCTGTAAGTACAACCGAGATGCTTCATTTTCTAGTTCTTGTATTGTTGTACTTTGATCGACTTGAGATGTTGTCTGCATTTTGTTTTCCCTTGTACAAATGCATTTGGCACATTTGTCAGGCCCAAAGTCCATCCAAATGTCCTCAGAGTACTGCTTTACTAGTTTCAGTTGATCTGCCTATTTCTTATCATTTGGGGTGAAGTTTTATATCATCCATGTACAGTAGATGTGTCACCATTCTTGTTTCTTTGGACATTTTTTGTTGCATGTCAGACTGTATCCGTGCCCTTGTTCATTGATGAGGTTACTCAGTGAGTCCAGAGCCAGGCAAAATGTGAGGGGGGTGGAAAACCTTGTAAGATACCACGCCGCATCTTTACTCATGTGATTTCAATCTTTCCTTCCAGGTCAGGTAGTATCAGAGTTGTGTTCCAGAGCGTCATTGCTTTCTCAATCAGTGTGACTATCTGGGGGTAGATTTTGTACACTCGCATGCATTTTATAATCCATGGATGTGGGACATAATCAAAGGCTTGTTTGTAATCTATCCAGGCTGTGGATAAGTTGGTTTGGCAGAGCTTGTAGTT
Source organism: Eptatretus burgeri (assembly GCF_056783735.1). Lineage (NCBI taxonomy): Eukaryota > Metazoa > Chordata > Myxini > Myxiniformes > Myxinidae > Eptatretus > Eptatretus burgeri. The sequence continues at coordinate 95,379,299 of NC_140971.1, forward strand.
TTCGAATTTGGTTTTGTTCAACAATGAATGGTCCATTGGTCCATAGCATCCTCTTTTGCATCCTTTCTGCTCTGCCTCTAAAGCTCCTTGTTGGGCGAGGTGGTCGTAAATTGCATCGGTGATTATACCTGTGAAAAGTTTGTATGTTGTTGTTCGGCATGATATTGGTCGAAATTTGTTGGGTAGATGGGTTTCTTCAGATTTCGGGATTAAAAGAGTGCTGCCTTCTGTGAACCATTCATCCATTGGCTGTTCCCCTTGAATGAGGTCATTTAATGCTCGAGCATCGTGAGGGTGGAGAGAAATGTGTAGTTGCTTTCACCAGAAGTTTGGAATTTCATCCGGGCCTGGGAATTTGAAGTTCGGCGTTTTTGCGAGACGTTTTCTCATTTTCTTTTCATCCATTGTCATTGGGTGCATTTCCTGCAGCTGTTGTTTTTTTCTTTTCCAAGCGTCGTATCCAATCTGCTTCCTTGTTGTGTTTGTTTTCGTCTTCAAATGTACCTTTCCAGAATATTTCTCGGTCATCTTTTTTTATGGAGAGTTCTTACCTTTTGTTTGTTTCCCGAGCTCTCGGTATAACTTTTTTTCAAGTTGTTCTCCAACTGTTGATTTTGATTTCTTCTGTTGTTGGCCTCATCATAGTTTTTTTTTAAGTTTTTTTTTTATTTCCTGCTATCTGTTGTACTTAGAGTTTATTGTGGGTTTATTTCTTTTCAATGTATATGATTGTGTGAGGAAGGATATCAATAAGGTGGGGGTGGTTGGAGAGTGGAGAGAGTTGTCTGAAGACAGAGGGAAGTGGAGGAGTATCGTGGTCAAGGCATGGCGAAACATTGGTACCATTTGGACCTCACCACTTGTAAAGGGCAGAAGAAGAAGAAAGTTTTAATGGTCTTAGGTTTCAGACCAGCTGGACTTCCGATGTAGGGATGGCACGGACACTCCATTGGTTTATTACAACACAAATGCTCAAAAAAATTCGACCAACATGCAAACTTATGAACCTATAAAGTACCTACCACACACCTGTGGACAATTTCACAGCCAACAACATTCAATAAACCTTTGGACAGCATCACTCAACTACAAAGTTGACGAACTCAAAATAGCCGTTTTATTTTGCTTCTTAAAGGAGACTGGAAGACATGTCTTGTAGCAATAAGTGTTATTTTAAAATGTGACGTGTACAAATATGACACTATTTTCTTCATCTTCTTGGACGTTTCGTTTCGATGGTACAGCCTCGCGAGCATGCCAAAGTCTGAATCCTCGGCCTTGCGTTGCATCAGTTGTGCTTGTATCTTATTTACTCGACATCCTACGGACGTAAATGTGAGGTTGACCCTGCCTGTCATGTTTCCGAGGTCGGCAAAATGAGTACCGGTGTACTGGTATAGGGGCATAGCATCAGCGGCACAGTCATACCCCAACAAAATGATAGCCACCCGCATATGGAGATAACGCACACGCACGCACACGCACATACACGCACACAAATTTATTAGTATACATATATGTATCTATCTATATATAAATATATCAACCAAAATACATGGGCAGTGAAGCCTCGATGGACCAATGTGAGTACGTCTATTAATTACGTATTATTGAACACCATGCATATCAGAACACTTAAACCCGTTCAGACCTTTAGACCCATCCCCTCCTCCCCTATCGACCCATTAAAACGTTTTAGACCCCTTTGCCCCTTTTTGACCTTTTAAGACCCTTTTGACACTTCAGACCTTTAGACCATTTTCTGACATTGAGACCCTTTCAACTCTTTCGCTCTTATTCAATTTGGAGTGCGTAGTTAAGCTACTGTACTGTACTGTACTGTACTGTACTGTGCACTCATCCACATTTTGGTGAGTAACTCGCACTGTGAACGTGTGTGAAGCCTCGTGGACACAGCCCACCACATCTCATACCCATGCCCTCATCTCGTGTCATGCCCGCTGCATCTCGCTAATCTTGCCATATATTGATGCCAAGACGCACACTACTTCTATCAATTTTATATGATGTAGTATTGGACTGTTAGTCTGTCTATTACTTACATATTCTTGCATCGTGACATGTCGAGACCATTCAATGTGACCTTCAGACCTTTCGGGCCATTAGACCTTTCAAACCTTTGTGCACTATTTGCCAAATGAAAGGTCAGTCATTGCAAATCAAACTCCACCCAGGGTTAAACTGCCAGTAATTGTATAAATACGATAATTATCATAGACGTGACGGCACGTGGTAGATTGCAGGAACTTTCTTCTATCTGCCATGGCTTGCATAGCATTTTTTTTTTCCTCCACATCTGTATAATAACAAGTAATTAAAAAATATATATATATATGTAAAATGACGTTGGGATGGTCACAATACATTATCATTTGAAACCATCCCTACATCTTTCCTTGAATAACCGATGTTCCTTGTCCATCTATGCATCCATTTACAATGATAGTGTATGTTGATTGTGTCCATGTGTGAATTTGACCAGTGAGTTTCAACATCACACACACACACACACACACACACACACACACACACACACACACACACACACACACACACACACACACACACACACACACACACACACACACACGCTTCAGCTCGTGTTTGTGGTTATTGAACCCAAATTGAGAGTCTGACAATCACACTTTAATAATGGTGCGTGCTGCTTCCTCGCTTGACGCTCAGCACGTAGGAGGATAGAGCACGCACAAACAATGTTGGGAGGATTTGTATATATGCCGTTTAGAGCATGTGCAACCAAGACGGGGAGGTGCAGGTAGATAACGCATCCTGCTGGTTATTGTGCGAACATGTGACATTTTGATTAGTAATGGGAATAATCATGAAACAAAGCACTGAGTTCCTTGCAAACCCTACAATTAAATGGATTCCTCATCTTTTTTACATCTGAGTGGTTCTTGTTTTAATATGTGTTTACTCAACACTGCGGGTGAGGCGTCTGGTGCTGACGGCATTCCACCAGAAGTATACAAGCATGGTGTTCCCCCCTCCCCCCCATTGGCTTTTGCGACTACATAAACTGTTCACTGAAATCCGAGGAGTCAGTCCCACATGATTTCAGTTGTACAAAAAGAAAGGCGACCGATCGGACGACAACATCCACTGAGGAATCCCGCTGTTGTCCACAGCCGGGAAAATTTTTGCTCACGTTATCATCAGTCAGCTATCCGGGCTTGCAGAGGAAATTCACCCGGCAATGTGGCTTTAGAACAAACTGTAGAAGAGCTGACATGGTTTTTGCAGTGTGACAAATGCAGGAAAAGTGCCGCAACCAACACAAGGACATGGACATCATTCTTGTTGATCTGACGAAAGCATTTGACTCGGTCAGCTGCCTTGGCCTGTGGAAATTACTGTGACGCAATGGTTGCCCAGAGAAGCTGGGTAACATCATTCGATCGTTTCAAGACTGTATGAAAGCGAGAGTCGTAGGCAATGGCGGTGAATCTGAGCCTTTCAACATCACAAATGGCACTTGACAAGGTTGCATCCCAGCACCAACTCTCTTCAGCATTGTGACGTGCCGCAATGATCACCGATGTATATGAAAGGACTCTGGTCTCGAGGAAGTCAACATCCACTTCCATACTGATGGCAGCGTTTTTAACCTCGGCCGTCTTGAAGCTAAGACCAAAGTCTGACTGATGCCCATCAAAGCGCTGTTGTTTGCTGACGATTGCCCGCTTGTCGCCAATATGGAGGAGGATGTGCAATGCCTGACGGACACCTTCATACGATCTGCCGACCGATACAGCTCGATTGTCAGCTTCATAAAGACTGAAGTATTGTTCCAGCCGAAACCGGATTCACAAAACGCGGAATCCCAGGTCCCAATCAAAGACCAGCCGTTGGGAGAAGGTCTGCTACTTGGGAAGCGTCTTCAGCAACGATGGTACCATCGATGCCAAAATTACATCACGCATCAGCAAACCGAGTGCTGCATTTGTCCGACTTGTCCAATGCCTGTGGTCCACCCACATTGTGTCACTCACCACAAAGATCAGCGTCGATCGTTCAGTCATTTTGTCCACCTTGCTATATGGCTCTGAGACCTGGATGCTCGATCGTCGCAATGTGCAAAACTTGGACAGCTTCCATGTGAGATGCCTGTGGAGAATTTTGAACATTCCCTGGCAAGACAATGTCCCGAACACAGAAGTCTTGTGCCGATGCTGTTTGGACAGAACCAAAACCTTCCTGATTCAAACTCAACTGTGCTGAGCTGGGCACCGAGTGAGAATGGAGGATCATCATCTGCCAAAAGCTTTGTTCTATGGCGAGCTCCCAGAAGGAAAACTATCAATTGGCACACCCAAAAAACGAGACAAAGACTCGCTCAAAGCGAACCTCAAACGCTGTAAGATCAGCATGACCGCAGTTACTGCACTGACCGCGTGAAAGAATTCGAGCAGACACTATCAAGAACGCAGAGAAGAGAAGAGAAGAGGAGACGACAGCAATGTGGTAGTTGAGAATCCTGAAATCCATCAAATATGAAGCCATTGTTTCGTCGTCGTCATGGGTTGAGCCAAGTCTCTACTTGCCCTTTGTGATTCAATTTCGGCCATCGATATCGATTTACTCTAATTGAAACGTGGCTGTCACCTGGAGATTTTACTGTAATAATGGCTGCTAATATAACTTCACATGGTTATAACTTCCATCATTGCCTGAGAGAGTAAGGCTGAGGTGGACACGTGGCATATTTTATGCTAGTTTACTATCTACTTCAATGCACATTCGTCTTTCAAACACTTTTTTACATGTCTGTCTGTTCACCTGTAACATTAAAAATAGTGTTGCACTCGACGGCTTCATCTGAGCCGAATGGTTTAAGACCTCCGTGAATGCTGGAACTATCTTTTAATTCACCGAGTTCTCACAATTACCTGCAGATATGGCCTCAACTCTGCAGTGGGGAGGTCCTATGATGTGGCGGTGTGTATGTGCCTGCCTTAAAACAAAGTTCCCAAACAAATGATTTCCTTGGGCCTTTCCCTTGACCTCCCACCTCCCCCCCTCCAGCACCACAACAGCTTATTTTGCTGTATACCCTTCCCGAGGGGGTCACCCAGATGGCACTCCTTTGCCTTTCCATGGTCGCCAGGGGTCTTCCCGATGTGACCCTCTTCCCGACGGGTTCTCCATTCCAGTCACATGCTGGGCTACCAGGATTGAGGCATGGTGATTGGCTGCAGTCTTCACTCTCTCAAAGAGCCTAATCACCTGCGGACACGCACCACTTCCCTACCCACAAACCTTACACCCAATGTTTCTTCCCCAGCTGACATTCATCTTCACCTACACTTGCAATACATGCTGAAGGGTGTGGTCTTATATACCATGGCCTGTATACATGCGAAATCACCAGTATCTTACAAAGCAAACCATCACCAGTGAAAATAAATTCTTTATGAACAATCGCAACCATGAACACTATTAACCCGGCCCACCTGCATATCCCCAAAGCAAAGCGTGGTGAGTTGTGCCAATGGGGAAATGTAATTTTTTTTTTCAGTAACCACTGAGTAGCTCGTTCAATTCCAGCAGTGTCTGCTGCAGCCATTCTTCTCATTGTAACCCATGCCAATTAATACCCAGGGCTCTAATCTTGATTTTATCATTCGGAGAAGGAAGCACTTAAGGGCCGTTGAAGAGGACAGGCATCTACGATCAATTGCGGTTGAGAATGCCATTAGCAATTCTCCAAACATCTCTGGCAACTCGCCGTTGATTTGAGATAGAATCACAAACAGACTCTGCATATTGTCACTCAGACTCCAGAGGGGGTTGAGACCTCCGGGGGACTGAGGTGGTCCCTTCCAAGTACCTGTCATGGTGTGCCATGAGGACGACTAGAGAGAGCCGTTTCTCGCAGTGTCTTGGTGGTGGTGGCGCCACACTCTTTGCATTTACTGCATTTTTAGGTCATCTCTGCCGAGATGACCTCATAAAGCCGGACCAAATGTCCGTCCGTCCGTCAATTTTTCTTTCCGATCTTGATGAAACTTCATATGTCGGTAGAGGTCGATGAGTGTTGCACAACGATATAACTTTTGTCTGGGGTCAAGCTCACGAGGTCACGTAAGTTATAAAAATCGCCATTTTCAAAACCTATCTCGTCTGCCATTCTACAAGATATTCGGCAACTGTTTATTGATTATGATAGTAAACAATATTATCTTGTATCTAACAGGACAGATTTTTGAATTTCCGTTCCGTTTGGCCGCCACATAACCTGGAAGATGGTCAAAAACACCTCCCGGTACAAAGAAAACTTTTTACTTCCGATTTTGATGAAGTTTGGTATGTGGGTGGAGGTCGATGAGTGATACCCAACGACATATTTTTCCTCGGATTCGAGGTCAGGGTCAAGGTCATGAGGTCACGAAAGTTGTGAAGGTCGCCATTTTCAAAACCTATCTTGTCTGTCATTTTCGGAGATATCTGTCAACGGTTCATCGATTATTATTGTAAAAAACATTACAGAGATGACCGTCACCCCCACACGGGGGTAATTTTATTACTATTATTTACCCCACCTCCAAGGATCGCTCCAATCCAAAATTGGTAGCAATTTGTGCACAGGAGGCAAAAGGCAGGAAGACGCTTCTCATAATTAAAATGTTTATTCACAAAAAGAACATTGTGGTGAGGGAGACAGGATGGCACAAACAAATGCGGAACAGATAAAATTGTCGACAGACGCAAACAGGGGATGATGTGACATGCAGTCTCGTATACAGGAGAATTAAGGCCAATTCCAAGTAATGGCGCCAAATACTGGATTCTCACGAGAACCAAAGAGGCAGCGAGGACTTGTGATAGGCACGATTTGGTCTCTGGGTCCACCACGATGGTGGCTTGAGCAGGCTTAGGTGAACACCTCTTCAAAGCAATTGCAGGGGTTTGATCTGCTCTCGTAGCTTTTGAGATGTCAAGACCTTGAAGAATCTTAGCAACTCTCCTGGGTGTGATAATGATCGTGGAAAAACTGGTGTCAACACAGGAACGACAAGCGGACAATAGGTGTCCATGATCATTAAGCGTACAGTTTTGCAGCAAAATACTCAGTGAAGAGGTTGACTTTATCATTCGGAGAAGGAAGCACTCCGGGGCCATTAAGAGGACAGGCATCTACGATCAATTGCGGTTGAGAATGCCATTAGCAATTCTCCAAAAATCTCTAGCAACTAGCCGTTGATCTGAGATAGCATCACAAACAAACTCTGTATATTGTCACTCAGCAAACCTTTAACACTAGTTTACATTAGTTGCTTGCAAAAGGCGAAACAAGTGACTGCCTCACTCGAGCCAACACGATGATACCGACTGAAAAGGTTATTTAGATGGACGACAGCAGCAGCAGGAGCAGGAGTGAACAATGGCTGAGAATGTGTGGTTTCACTGGGTAGGTCAGAGAAGGGATAAAGAGATCCGTAACAACCTGCATCCATTCAGTAACTTCCTTGGCAGCTTCAAGTGTGTTCTGATGAAGGATTGAGTTCCATTGAATGTTGGCAAGGTTGAAATGTTTTGCAGGATAATTTTACAAAATTAATTATTATTATTATTATTTTTTTAAATCAAAATCTCTGTAACTTGTGAAACACTTGGTGAGTTGTCATGCAATGACTTGACTAGTACTGATTATTCTTTCTACTTGCTTTGCTCTAACACTTCTTTTTTTTTTTCTTTTGTTCTCTGTTTGTGTGTGCCTGTGTTGCTCTTACAGAATATCTTTTGTAGCTCTTCAGGATCTCATGGACATGGAGGCCCTTGAGATGGTATGTAGTAATCGGTGATTTTTCTCATGCTCTGCCTGCAAATTAATTTGTTCCTTGGCTGTAATTACTGTATTCTTTTCACCCGCAAACCCCCAACCCCCCTCCAACATGGTGTGAGTTGATTTTACTGCTGTGTTTGTCACACTATGGAGTATTAACCTGGATTGAGTTTCCATTCTGTTTGGTTCATTCTGTCGTGGAATTCGGCTGTGTGTGTTCTTCCATTCATATTCCAGGGTCTGTTGACCTTTCAGATTTGTGATTTCCACAAGGTAACTATACTGGTTATCAAGGTTAAAAAGTGCCAATCCAGTAGCAAAGTTTAAAAAAAAAAAAAAAAAAGCATTTCCAGATTTGATTAAGCACTCGATGGTTACCAAGGTTGGGATATATTTCCATCCCTCTGTCATACTTTCCCTTCCTGTGACGATGCCCCTTGGCAGCTCTGCGCTGAACTAAACAGACCGGCACTCACAGCTGTGGCCAGCTGGCCTGAAGGGCGTGGTGAGTGGTGCTGCCTCGTTTCTTCAGAATCACAAACCCCGTGGGTACGTTTCCAAAATCGATGTGCAGTTTGATAAAAACAAGGCACGGCTTTCTGACAACCTTTTATAGTGCACGTGTACAATAAAATATTTCGCTGTTTTTTTTTTTAATTCGATGGATGTTTGTGTCAGGGTCCATAATGGTGGCACGATGAAAAGCAGTTTGTAACACGGTCCTGGGTGTTCATCCATAATTAGTGTGGTGTTTGATTTATGAGCATGCTTTGCTGCGTGTTAGGGTACAGAAAGGCTCGGCTTCCTGTGGAACACTCATGCTGGCATACAGCTCGTACCAGGTGAAGCACAAGAGCTGCCGACGAAAGGGTCAACTAATGGCAAAGCACAGCTCCAAGCTGCCCTCATTAATCATTTCCAGGTGAGACGATTTTAGGTTTGAAACAGGTCGGTTCAAAATGTGCTGTCTAATTGCATTTTTCATTTCATTCGTTTTTCGGATTCATCCAGGACGACAGGACTCAAAACGGTGACCCTCGCACCTGTGTTCGCAACCACCTTACCTGGCACCACTTCAGTTTTACAATTTCGATGCAAATTCCCTGTGCCAATCCTCCCACAATCCATCACATTTTCCTTTGTTACCAAGCATGGCCCTCTGCTAAATTTATTAAATGCTGGTTTCCCAGATGCACTGGGGTCCAGCTGGGACTGTTCCCCATTGTAGTAACTCTTGAGGTATCGGTTGGGGTGTGGAGGCGGTGGGCAGCAAAGCGAAGAGCAAAACGATTGAGGTGTTCAGTCACCCCAGATTTTAGAAGTTTATCTATGAAGGGGTTATGTGTATAGCTTAGATTTGCTCGGGAGGGTCTGAGGGCTGTAAGAGCAGAGGGAGCCAGACCGACCCGTCTGCGATGTGAGAGCAACAGACCTTGTGCTTTGGCGTCATTGCGAGAGAATTCTACAATGTTGAGGGCCTTATTTTTCACAGAATCTGAGAGACATGTGATGGTGTAACCCCAGCCGATATGGAAATCCTTACTACAATTAACGGACCGGCGTTTGAGTGTTTGTGTATTTGTTTGTGGGTGTGTTTGTCATGCTACTTCTCCTATAGTTCTGGGCCAGTTACATCCAGACTTGCTACAGAGGATCAGCATGTGACCCCAATTCATGTATCGGGATGTTTTTAATCATTGCCAGTGGTGAATGGGGGAAAGGAAATTCTCTTTGTAAATGTGTACCGTGCAGTGCCGTCTCCAGGTCGGAGAGGGTATTACAGGTCTCCACCATTTGCAGTACAGTATTCCTGGTCCCACGTGTTTTGTGAGTGAGGTGTTTTGAATCGTAAGAAGAAGGTATGTTTTTGCTTCATGCATGTAACCTGGGTTAGTTTTTTTTTTTTTTTTTTTTTTTTTTGCGTTTATACAGAGCTGTCCGTTGCCCTTGCACCACCCAAATAAAGTAATGTGTCAGAAGAACGTGTTGCATGCTTGGAACAAGATCGCCCGTCAGGTCTGTACTCTGCTCGTGTTGTTCAAATGACCTATGGTCAAAAGCCTTGTCGACAGAGTAGTTCTGATTCTTCAAGGAAAATTTTGGAATGACAGAGGATGCACAAATCTGTAGCTGGCTGTGGAGGCCAGGTTTGCTATGTGGTCCACCTCAGAGAGGTCATGGCACATGGTAAGGCCCACAACTCCAAGAGGTTAACCTCTTCCTATAGGCCCTGTCACACCTTGACAACAAAAATTTGCTGAACCAAGCTGGCACGCGTCGAATACGTTATGGGTAAGTTTTGTATACGTTAAGAGCACGCTGAAGCACGCTGGCATACGTCGTAGTACGCCGAGCTCGTCGACAAATTTTAAGCATGCTCAAATTTTTTCAACGTGCTCGGTGTATGACTCGCACGTTCCGCATACGCTGGCCATAAGTTATAGGCACGTTATGCGATCGTTGACACACGTCGACACACGTTACTTGTAAGTTACTCATAAGTCCAAACACGTTGAGGTAATGTTTAGCGTACCCGAAACTTATTTCTAACCTATGAGTAACGTGCTTTGAACCTATGTGTAACGTATCTCCAACGCATATTGACGAATGTAGACGTATTTGATTGACGTCTTCCGGATGACCACAGAACTTACTGAACGTGTTTCTAACTTACAGCTACCGTATAATGGCGTATTGGCAGCGTTTAGGGGAATTGGTATATAAAAATGGGCTTCACAGGAGGAACCCGTCAGTGTTCCAGACTCCATGGTTTTTTTTTTTCTTTTTCTTTTTTATTTTCTTCGGCATGATGGTGATGTTGACACTTCGATTTCTAGTGCGGTTATGATTTAAATTGTTGAGCGGCAGCCTATTAATAGGCTATGCCACGTGATCGTCGGCGATACGCTGCCGCGCGCTATGCATAAGTTAGACTATCGTTGGGCATAGGTTGTGAACGCCGACAACACGCTAAGCATTCGTTGGTATAAGTTATCGAAACGTTCTGTGTACTTTACTAATACGTTATGCATACGTCCAACTCATTATGAATACGCCCAAAACTGAAAAAACATAAATAGTTCAGCGTAGAAAAACATCAACAACAAAAAAAATGCCGAAGAAAACTTCGAAGAATGCTGCAAAGAAGTCTCCTGGCCGTGGACGCGGATGCAAGGTGGATCCATCATCACCCACACCCTCCCCATCACGCTCACCTATTACTACTGACATGGACCTATTACTGATACTACTGACATGGACATCGACTCAACATGGAGTCTGAAACACTGACGGGTTCCTCCTGTGAAGCCCATTTTTATATACCAATTCCCCTAAACGCTGCCAATACGCCATTATACCGTAGTTGTAAGTTAGAAACACGTTCAGTAAGTTCTGTGGTCATCCGGAAGACGTTAATCAAATACGTCAATATGCGTTGGAGATACGTTACACATAGGTTCAAAGCACGTTACTCATAGGTAAGAAATAAGTTTCGGGTACGCCAAACATTACCTCGACGTGTTTCGACTTATGAGTAACTTTCAAGTAACGTGTGTCAACGATCGCATAACGTGCCTACAACTTATGGCCAGTGTATGCGGAATGTGAGTCATATGCCGAGCACGTCAAAAAATTTTGAGCAGGCTTAAAATTTGTCGACGAGCTCAGCGTACTACAACGTATGCTGGCGTGCTTCAGCGTGCTCTTAACGTATACAAAACTTACCCATAATGTATTCGAGGTGTGCCAGCGTATTCGGCAAATTTTTCATACGTCTGCATACACTGGCTAAAACGTCAAGGTGTGACAGGGCATGACGGTGATGTTGACACTTCGATGTCTAGTGTGGTTATGATTTAAATCGTTGAGTGGCAGCCTTTTAATAGCCTACGCCACGTGATCGTCAGCGATACGCTGCCGCGCGCTATGCATACGTTAGACTATCGTTGCGCACACATTGTGAACGCTGACAACACGCGAAGCATTCGTTGGTATAAGTTATCTATAAGTTATCGAAACGTTCTGCGTATGTTACTAATAAGTTATGCATACATCCAACTCGTTATGAATACGCCCAAAACTGAAAAAAAGCATCAATAGTTCAGCGTACACCAACGTTTTACATACATTTTGATACGTTGCCATACGCTGGCTCTAACGTCAAGGTGTGACAGGGCCCTAAGGCTGACCATGTAAATATATAGTTGGGTTTATTTTTATTTTTTTTTCAAATGGAGTCTAGGTTCGTGGAAGAGCTAGAACACAATGAATCAGGACATAACATAACAAAATGAACAGCAGAAATGAAGGGGGGAATGCCAACAGCTGGGCTGAGGGAGAAAATACATGAAGATGGACAAACGAGGGATGCGGGTAATGATTCGGGGGTAGGAGTCACCGCAAGGGGTGGACAAGATGGATACAGAAGCAATGTTTTTGGGGGGGGGATGGGGTGGTTTAATGGGTGTAGAAAATATGGTTTTGGATGGGGGATGATCTGAGATGTTGGTGAACAGCATTCATTCCTCTTTTTTTCCCCCCCCACCTTTGGAACAAACTCCCACACTCTCTTCAATCCCACTCTTCCCTCCAGGTCTTCAAATCAACTGTTCACCACCATCTCTTATCTTCCCCCATCCAAAACCACGATCTTTTCTACCCCTGTTAAACAAACAAAACCCACCTCCTTCAAATTCACTGCTTTCCTTCCTGAAAGTCCCTGTCGTGTCAGGACCTGAAAGTCCTTGTAGTGTCCATCTTGTTTACCCTGTGTATCCCGCCACATCCCTCTCCCTTCCACAGATCTCATCGAGAGGTGGAGCCAGATTGAGAAGTATAGATTGAGATTGCTCAGGATTAAAAGACATATTCCAAGTGTTTGACCAGTTTCATTTTGTCAAGGTCTGAAGAGATGGTTGTGGCTGCTGCCTATCTATCTGAAGGATGAGGATTGTCACGGTAGAGGGTGTTCATCATATCGGAGTGACAGCGTGACAGATTTTCCAGGATTTAAAAAACGTTCCATTTGTCAGACCAGCATCGAAATAACGATTCCACATTCAGCAGAATGTGACACAGTTACTCTCTGTTTGTCAGTGCGATGGTGTTACTTTATTATTTTCTGAGTTGGAATTTGTCTTTACATTTTTTTTGAAGGTTGCTTGTACCACAAAAACAAGTGCAGGTTTCTTCGACTCTAAATGTTGGGCGTAATCCAAAAATTCTCCAACCGCAAACTATGGCACCGAAAAGTTTGGATGCATGGCCCACTGTGTGGGACACCATTGTTTGTTTTAAGATTTTTTTTTTTTTTGTATGGTGCATGTGTACAATGCTTTTTTGTTTTTACCTGCACACACCAAGCGAAAGGCAGGGTTAAGCAATTGGTTCACTTCTGTCGAGCTACAAATTGCAGTTCATGATGGGAGGAACAACTTGATTTCAATTGAATGTTGTATTTTGAACACGAATCGGAACATGCATCGAAAATGAACCTGTAGTTTAGCAGTACTTTGGCTCTGAATTTGTCCTTAATGTTCAGTAAAGACTTACCAGCAGCTTTGGAAATCGCATTGCAAAGGACGTCATTAAGTTTGGGACATTTGTTGAAACATTCCCTGGCAAAGTGCCCTTGGTTAAGCATTGATTATTATCGAGTGGCCTTGAATTCCTTTTTGGTTTGTCGTATGAACTGTCCAATGATTATTCAACTCATTATCATTGCCTTTGGAAATGTATGCAAGCAGAATTTTTTTTTTCCCCCTTTTTAAAAAAAAAACTGTGCTCGAACGCTTAGGTAGAGCTTGTGCATGAATCGCATACAGGATGAAGAGGTTGAAATATCTCAGTGTATTTTTACATTAGTAGAAGATGGGCAAATCAACATGGTGTATATGGGATTTGATCCTGGGATCCCAGCAATCATGAACAATGTGGTCATATAGTGGGGCAGACAACAGCAATTTTTGAGAGGAATCGTGCAAATGGTACAAGCATCACATTTGGCACATTTGTTCTCCAGGGGATTCTAATCAAATCTGCCCGATTGGCCATTTGAAAATCCAAATTTTGAAAAAAAAAAAAAAAAACTTCAAAAAAGTCAAGATCACGAATCAATGTTGGATGCTGGCTGAGATTGGTGAATGTTTCAGAAACATCATCAAAGACGTTCCAAGTCTGCCTTGCAGTTTTCTTCCCTTTACCGCGGAAGGCAGACACGACGTCACATCCAGTGAACGCATGGAAGTATGGGATCCCTCTGGCTTTCTCAGGCCCTATTGCAGAAACTACGTCATGGACTGGAATCCATTGTGCCTTGGCTCCTTGGCCAAAGGCAATCCACATGTTCTCAAGACCTAGTTCCTGTAAGGATGGCAGTACAGATATTGCTATGACTAGTACGTCCGTGTCATTAGCCTTAATGACAATGGACTTGCTACCATCCGTCGTTGCATCCCTGGCGTGTACAAATATTCGAGTGTCAGCTTCTTCATGACAACATGGAGACACAGCATCCAGTGACTTCCTTGTGTTGCTAATGGCATCTTCTCCTTTTGTGATTATGACTGTGCTTGTCGTCTGTGCTTCACATATCTTTTCCGCAAGGAAGTGAAACAGCTCAGTCTTGTTGCTGTCATCCCGAAGAAAGCTTCTCCAGTTACTTGGGGTCTTACTGGTTCCTGTCACTCTTCTTCTGATTCCTTGCCCTCTTTTCGACCTTGCCTCGGACTTCAGACTTGACTTCTTGTACACATCAAACACTACGTCCACCCTCTCGTACCTGGCACCATAGGATTCAACCTTTGGGATAATGTCTTCTTTAGCATAGTCATCAAATATCTTTGACGTGTGTGGAGGTTGGCATTGATAAGTGCTGAGCCATCAATGATGACTGCATCTCCCCTTGGTTCTCTGTCAGGGATGTTCACTTGCGCTTCAAGAATTTCAGCCAGCTGTAACTTCAAATTTTTTTTTTTTTTTTCAAATGGCCAATCAGGCAGATTTGATCAGAAAGCCATGCAGATCAGAAATGCCAAATTTGATGCTTGTATCATAATTTGCACGATTTTTATACTATCTACTACACCAATATGGAAATGTTAAACAAAACCAATTCTTGATCAAATGAGTTTCTCCAACCACAAACACCACATTGTCATCATCAATTCACCATTTTGAGTGTTGAGGCAGGAAGATTCACTTGTCAAAGGTTGCCTTCCACTCGGGGAAAACTGTCTGATGTTAAATTTGAAAAATTTGAAACAAAAAAAAAAGTTAAATTTGAAAAAGTGTGCATCACAAATCATCCAAATCTATACTATAAGAGGTGTGTGTGTGTGTGTGTGTGTGTGTGTGTGTGTGTGTGTGTGTGTGTGTGTGTGTGTGTCACCATTTTTCTCAGAGATGGCTGAACGGATCTTCGACAAACTTTCAGAGGTCTGTCAGTGAGTGCCAGGGGAGTGTTTTAGGCAAAAAACCAAAAATTCGAAAATTTTGAAAAATAAATAAAAGTTCAACTTTTTTATTTATTTATTTATTTATTTTCATCACTAAATAGTGCCGAAGCCTTTTTGATTAATGACAGTTGTATTCAAGTACACATGCGTATGAATAATTACCAGACATTTAAATACAAATATACCTCTTCTGGAAGCGGTCAAAGTTGGCGGTACATCCTCTTCCTGAACGGCTCTATATTAATGTACCGGGGACAAACTTAAAGGCCCGGTCACACCTTGACGTTTTAGCCAACATATGCCGATTTTTGAATTTTTTTTCTAAAACGCTGGCACACGTTGAATACGTTATGGGTAAGTTTTGATAACATTGAGAGCACGCTGGCATACGTCGTAGTACGTTGCCATACGTTGTTGTACGTTGGCTTTAAACGTTGTACTTTTCGGTTGTCCTCAAATTTTTTCATGCTTGAAATTTCACGACGTATGCCGGCGTATGACTCACACGTTCCGCTACGCTGGCCACAAGTTGTAGGCACGGTCTGCGATCGTTGACAGACGTCAACACATGCTACTTGTAAGTTAATCATAAGTTGAGACACGCCGAGGTAATGTTTAGTGTACCCGAAACTTATTTCTAACCTATGATTAACGTGTTGTTGGCACGTTACGTGATCGTTGCCACACGTCGACAGACGTTACTTTTAAGTTACTCATAGGCTGAAAGACGTCGGTATAATGGATCGTCCTTGCGTCAGCGTCCACGGCCACGGCCAGGACACTTATTTGCAGCATTCTTCAAACTTTTCTTCGGCATGACGAGGATGTTCACACTTCGATGTCTAGCTTGGCTATGATTCCAATTGTCCATCGGCAGCGTCTATTTAAAATAGTCGAGTTTGAGCGTTTTAACGCGTTCAGAAGAAACGTTTCAAATTTCCAAACCCCAGCGTCAAAAAAAAACAAACAAAAAAAAACAAAGGCGAGTGACAGCAATTTAAATCGTTCATTGTAAACAATGAAACTAGTTGAGTGGTACCGTTTAAAAGTCGTTGAGTGTAACCTACCCGTGGACACGCGGACGCAAGGACGATCCATCATAACCCACACCTTCCCCCTCACACCCACCTACTACTGCCAACATGAACAAACTACTACTACTACTACTACTAATACTAATACTAATACTAATACTAATACTGTTACTGCTGACATGGACATCGACTCAAAAAGGAACTCGAAAACACTGTTGGGTTCCCTTTTATGAGCAGCATTTTTATATACCAATTCCCAAAACCGCTGGGAACACGTCTTTATGTGGCAGTTGTAAGCTAGAAACACATTCATTTTTTTTTTTTTTTGTCGACCGGAAGACGTCATTGGAATACGTCTACATACGTCGATGTGTGTTGGGACTACGTAAATAATTGGTTCAAAGCACGTCAAACATAAGTTAGAAATAAGTTTCGCGTAAAAAAGACATTACCGCGACGTGTTTCGACTTATGAGTAGCTTATAAGTAGCCTTTGTGGACGTGTGTAAGCGTCCACATATCGTGTGTAAAACTTATCCCCATCGCATGCGGAACGTGTGTCATACGCCGAGTACGTCGTAAAATTTTGAACATGTTCAAAATTTCTTGACGTACTCTACTTACTACGACGTATGATAGCGTATTTAGCGTTCTACTCGCGCATACCAAACTTACCCATACCGTATTCGACGTGCCCCAACGTTTTAGACACACTTTTTGTTACGTCGGCATACGCTGGCAAGATCGCCAAGGTGTGACCGCGATTTTGACCCTTCCATTTCTACGGCAGTTATGATTTGAATCGTTGTGCGTCAGCCTTTTAATAGGCTACGCCACGACATCGTCGGCGATGCGTGCAACGCGCTATGCCTGAGTTAGACTATCGTTGGGCATCGGTTGTGTAGGCCGACAACAGGTTCAGCATTCGTTGGTATAAGTTATCTATAACACAACGAAACGTTCTGTGTAGTTACCAATGCGTTATACATAAGACCAAGTCGCTATGAATACGTCCGAATCTTTAAAAAAAAACATCAAAAGTTCAACGTAAGCCAGCGTTTTACATAAATTTTAACACGTTGCCATCGCTGGCTAAAACGTCAAGGTGTGACCGGGCCTTAACCCAGAAACATCAACGGCACATTCACGAGCATCCATTCAATGAATAATATCAAATTCCACTTCTGAAGGTAACACTTTTAAAATGTCTCTGAGCCAATTATCTACATTACACAGGGTGTTTATAAAGTCCTGTTACCCCCTCTGCAGAACCTGATAAATATATTTAATGAACACACAAGAGGTATAAATGTAAACTAAATACACAAGGATTTTATTGTCAGAAAAAACAAAGTATTAACATGAACATATATCTAATATATAAAGCTCTTTCTTAAGGCCCTGTCACACCTTGACGATTTAGCCAGCGTATGCCTGACGTATGCAAAATTTGGCTAAAACGCTGGCACATGTCGAATACGTTATGGGTAAGTTTGTATGCGTTAAGAGCACGCTGGCATACGTCGTAGTTCGCTGGCTTTTTTTCGTAGTACGCTGGCATACGTCATAGTACGCCGAGGTGTAAGACAAATTTTCCATGCTTGAAATTTTTCGACGTATGCCAGCGTATGACTCACACGTTCCACATACACTTGGCCATAAGTTGTAGGCACGTTACGTGATCGTTGACACACGTCGACACATGTTACTTGTAAGTTACTCATAAGTCGAAACACATCGAGGTAATGTTTAGCGTACCCGAAACTTATTTCTAACCTATGAGTAACGTGTTGTATGCATGTTACGCGATCGTTGACACACGTTACTTGTAAGTTACTCATAAGTCGAAATATGTCAAGGAAATGGTTCGCATCAGTGTTCCAGACTCCCTGTTTTTTTATTTTTATTTTTATTTTCTTTCTTCGGCGTGACGGTGATGTTGACACTTCGATTTCTAGTGCGGTTATGATATAATATAATTAATAGGCTGCCGCTCAACCATGTACATCATAACCGCACTAGAAATCGAAGTGTCAACATCACTGTCATACCGAAGAACAAAAAAACAAAAAAAAAAACAGGGAGTCTGGAACACTGACGCTAACCATTACCTCGACGTGTTTCGACTTATGAGTAACGTGTGTCAACGATCGCGTAACGTGCCTACAACTTCTGCCAGCGTATGCGGAACGTGTGTCGTACGTCGAGAAATTTTCAACATGCTGAAAATTTCTCGACGTATGCCAGCATACTACGACTTATGCCAGCGTGCTCTTAACATCTACAAAACTTACCCATAACGTATTCGACTTGTGCCAGCTTGGTTCGGCAAATTTTTCATCCGTCAGCATACACTGGCTAAAACGTCAAGGTGTGACAGCGGCTTCACACTTCGATGTCTAGTGCGGTTATGATTTGAATCGTCGAGCCGCAGCCTATGAATAGCCTACGCCACGTGATCGTCGGCGATACGCTGCCGCGCTATGCATAAGTTAGACTATCGTTGGGCATAGGTTGTGAACGCCGACAACACGCTCAGCATTCGTTGGTATAAGTTAGACTATCGTTGACTATCGTTGACTATCAAGATGTATGTAAAACGCTGGCGTACGCTGAACTATTGATGTTTTCTTTAAAAAGTTT
The DNA here is from genome assembly GCF_056783735.1 of Eptatretus burgeri. NCBI lineage: Eukaryota > Metazoa > Chordata > Myxini > Myxiniformes > Myxinidae > Eptatretus > Eptatretus burgeri. Next base: position 95,398,260 of record NC_140971.1, read on the forward strand.
TTGGCGTATAATAACGTGTTGGACGTATGCATAACGTATTAGTAACGTACACAGAACGTTTCAATCACATATAGATATGTGATTCAATTCAATCAATATGTGATTGAAACGTTCTGTGTACGTTACTAATACGTTATGCATACGTCCAACACGTTATTATACGCCAAAAACTTTTTAAAGAAAACATCAATAGTTCAGCGTACGCCAGCGTTTTACATACATCTTGATACCTTACCATACGCTGGCTGAAACATCAAGGTGTGACAGCCCCTTAACCTCTGACTGACTTGCTGACTCACTCACTCACTGACTGATATTAAAGATCGCTACCTTCCGGGTGACGTATGAAGTTGAAATTTTGCATGCTGATGGACATCGAAGCCAATGCACCGGGAAAAAAATCACAGAACAGTCGGAAAGCATCTGGAAATGAAAATAAATAAATGAAGGTGAGCGACCCGAGACGATGGGGAAGCACGGTAATTTTGCATGTTGATGGGCATCGAAGCCGACACACCAGGAAAAATCACAGAACTGTCGGAAAGCATTCGTAAATGAAAATATAAATAAATGGAAATGTAAAAATGAAAAATCAAATGCAGGTGAGCGACTCGGGACAATGGAGAAGCACGCTTCGTATGCTTACACAATGTGTAAGCACAACCCCCTTAATATATGTACACATGAAATGTACCAGGGTAGATGATGGGGAGGGGGATGGGTAACAGGACTTTGTGAGCACCTTGTCAGGTACTGTACATTTCTCTATGTGCGAAGTTGATTTTGCTATCTCTTGGTTTCGGGTCTTATGGTCTTGGACAATTGACAGTTGCAATTCCATCGGGTTTCCGCAAATCTCGCGGGATTGTGAGTTGGACAGGCAACTATGACGGGCCCTTTATCTCTCTAAAATGCCGAAACCTTTGTAGCTACGTGAAAGGTGATATTAAATGATCCTCGACCCCATTCCTTAGCGAATGTAGGTAAGAGCTTTAGGCCCCCCACAAAAAAATATACTGGGCAACGTTGTGTGTGTGTGTGTGTGTGTGTGTGTGTGTGTGTGTGTGTGTGGGTGTGTGTGTGTGTGTGTGTGTGTGTGTGTGTGTGTGTGTGTGTGTGTGTGTGTGTGTGTGTGTGTGTGTGTGTGTGTGTGTGTGTGTGTGTGTGTGTGTGTGTGTGTGTGTGTGGCGCCATTTTTCTCTGAATTGCCTGAACGGATCTTTATCAAACTTTCAGAGGTTCATCACCCAGTGAGTGCCGGGGAATGTTTTTAGCAAAAAAAAGTTGCTTTTATCGCACCTAAACATTTTGGATACGTGAAAGATAATATGAAATGATCCCTGACCCCATTCCTTTGTGGATGTGGGGAAGTGTTTTCGGCCCCCATAAAATATTTTTTTATTATTTCAAAGTGTCAATAGGATGAGTATAGCACCAGGCAATGCAGGGTACCCCTGCTCATATTTGATAAATGGAAAATAGTTTTCCAATGATTATATTTAACATTGTCATTCACACACAAATAAGCTATCATAAATTGAATTGCTCCCAATAATTTTTTTTGTACTCATTTTAAATTTTAAAAAATGGTTCTGATCATGACATGCTACACCACATGATTGGATAGCACGATGTTTCATAAATCTATATCTCTTGTGATTGCAGGTTGGCTCTCTAGAGCTTATCGCAGTAAATCTACACTGGCAATGCTCAAGCCTTCAGGGTACCCATGAAAACTTTCTGGATGGTGGATCAGCACAGCCATCCTTTGAGCACGATCATAACAATGGGAACAAAGGTATATACCGAGGGGTTCCCAATTAATATTGAACATTGTCTCATGCACAATGAGAACGATGGCCTGTTCCTCTTCTGTGATTACTTTAGAACCTCTTGAGAAAGTTATACAGCAAAAATACAAGTTTTTATACTCTAGGAGGAATCCTTGCAGAAACAGACCTTTTATTTTCTTTACAGGAGCGAGACTCGTGGAAGAGCAAAATAGAACTGGCAGTGGGACGGACATTGAGGGAATGAACAAACAGGAGAGGGTGGAGGGAAAGAAACACTGAAAATAGCAAGATGGATGGTTATGTTAGAAAAGGTTAATGGGGTAATAAAGATCATTGGTCAGAATTGGCGTTGAGAAGAGATGGTGGTGCGCTACTTCCTTGCAGCCCTAGAGGGAAGAGTGAGACAGGACAGCCTCTAGAAGGTTAGTTCTTTCAATGGGAGAAGTGAGGAATAAGAGTTGAGGTGTGCAGTCTGCCTGGATTTTGGAAATGTAAGCAGAAGGGGGTTACTGGAAGTTGTATGCATCCTGGAATAGATACGGAGTGTCTGAGGACGGAGAGCATAGGGAGCGATAATCGCAGAATATATTGTGGAAAACAGACAGGTCACTGATCTGTGGGTCCAATTCTGCCTGATCACATGTATGGATTATTTAATCTTCTGGAACCTGAGCTGTAGTCATTGGATAATTACCATGTTCCTATCAGAATGCCACTAAAAACCCAACTGGCTCGCTTACGACACACTAACGTGCCTGTCCTGCCTGCTCTGGATACGCACGTGTTGTCGGTTCACCTATTCTGCTTTATACAATATTCCATCTGGGAAACTTGGCACATGTGCTGGAAATATGATTGTGCAAAGACAGTGCCGTTCCAAAGTCTCCCAAACTGGTACAAAGATGAGATTAATTTTCTGGAGAACTGGGGCAAAGATCTGTTTGGATTCCTGTTCGCCGATTCTTCGTGCACATACAACCTCAAACAGCACCTCCTTGCTACCACCTTCTGTTACGGAGTTACCTCGTACGTGACCCATTGGTGAGCGATGAATAGCTGTTGCAGCAGCAGCCTGATTTGTGAAACATCCCAGGGCAGGGAAGATTCTACAAATGCGTGGGCATTTGCTCTGTTATCGAGAAAAATAGAATAACCCACTAGCATGTGTAAGTTTTGAGTAATGGCTGTTTGTGATCATTTATTTGGCAGACATCCGATACGGCTGCATGCATGGGCACACACCAACAAATACAGATGTGGTGTGAATATCCATTTCGGCCATGTTCCAAAACGTAATTAACATTTATTCCTTTACTGTGTTGAACCAAGAATCCTTTTACACCTCTACAGTTTGCCTATAGTAACAGAGCACCTTTTGCAATGACCATGTGGATGTAATATTTAACTAAGCTCAACTACTTCGTGTTCTTGTTTTTCTTACAACGCCTCAGGTTCCAAACCAATGATCATCATTATGGCCAGTTTTGTAGGGCAGGTGGGAAAGGTGTCACCACTATGCTCGACTTCATTTCTCAGTGCCCTTCCACACGATGCCAGCACGGCTGCCCGGCCTCCCGCTTCTGAGAACACGTGCAGCCTTTCTGGTGTTTGGTTCAGTCAGGCTTCGACACAAGCTTTTACAGGTGCTTCTCAGAATCCAAAGTGGCTTTACTTCTTGTTTCATTGCCGTGCACATAACGTTGTCATGCCATGTAATGGCCTGGTTCATTTGGAAGTGGAAGTGCCATCCCAACAGGCAGTTGGGACGGCACTTCCCTTTATTTAAGCTGTCTATTCTGGGTTTGATTCTCGACCCAACTACAACTGTCAGGGTGGTGCATTGCATCAGTGTACCATCTCTCGGGTGGGCGGTGAGCTGAGGACTCGTCTGCTGGCATTGCTTCCTGGTGGATCTTAAAGATTCCATGGCATTGAGCACAAGTATTAGGCGATTGTGACTGGCACCCTTACTAAATTCCAAATTCTTGCCAGAACTAGCTTGAGAAAGTCAAACCCCTGAGCCAAAAGGTCAATCAGCCAATTTAGTGGCATTTCCTTCACAAATAAACCCAGTGGTGCTCATCAGTTCTACGGGCCAGGTATCTGAGTCTTTATGGAGGACAATGCAAGACTCGACCCATTCCACACCACCACCGCCACACTGCATTTATTTTTGGTAACAACTTTCTGGACAGCTCTTCAGGAATTACTAAATTAAACCTACAACTAATTTCAAGGCTTGTTTTTTAATCTCTCAAATGACGTTTATATTCTCCTGTTTCTTGCTGTGCTTCATTTATCACCACAAAAAGATTTCTTCCTTTACAGTACGTTATTTATTTTTCCTTTTTTGGTATTCATCAAAGTGAGGCACACTCATGCCTGACATATCTGCAAAATGTACCAATCAAAATGATCACTGTGAGTTTTCATTGTTGGGCTTCAATTAAAGAGAATAAGAGACTCGTCACACAACTTGGTACACACTGGGGTCAGGTGGTGTTCTCATTTCTCAACAATTTGTGTGTTGATGTCAGAAAGATCCTCGTTTTCTTCATTGGTTTTCTTGTCCATTTTCGGTTTTGTGTTTTACTTCTGATTATATTGCAGTCCGGCTCGACATTGTCGGGAAGGATGTGTTTTCTTGACCAACAAGTGAATGTCTCGAGTATCTTGTTCCCCAGACTTGAATTACAATTTGCTTCAACCCACTCATCTTTCACCTGCCTCGTACTTAGACCTGTTCAAAACGCTGCCGACTAAACGAATGAAAGAGTCTAAGTCATGAAGATTGAATGTGTGTGTGTTTTGTGTGCGTGCGCATCTAGGGAGAAGTGCTGTGGTACGTGAAGGTCTTTGTAGCACGTGGATTCCCGATGGCTGGATGTGGGGTGGCCTTGCCTCTGATCACTGCCCTGTCTGGGCCGAGTTCTACACTGACTGTCAGCTTCTTGGCTAACTCACTTTGACATGCTATTAGGGTGAGGAAACTGGCCACGATGCTGTTTGGCCCAGTGCCAGTGCATTGTCACCTTCTTCCTTCCAAAAGATCTTTATTTTGATGTAAAGGCTCCTTGTAATATTGGAGTTTCTTATTCTTTTTTTTTTTTTTGGAATGCAGTAAGAGCCATGAGTTTCTTCAACAATCGGAATATCTTCTGGTTCATCATTCGTATTCTTTTTTTTTGTCAAATCAACTCCTCTGGTTTGTGTTTCACAGAAGGTTTAGTTTAAAAACCCCGAAAAAACAGTTTTGGTTTATTATTCCTCCATTGAACACTTACTTTTTAGCATGACCATTATGATGCTTGTTCATGTCTCCTTGCTTGCCTTTCAATCTCCTTACTCGATTTGGTTCTGTGGAAACGCATTCATTGCATTGATTCACTTTATAGAACTAATCCACTTGCAACATCACCCTTTTTATTACTCTAAAACTCACTTTGTGACTTTACTGGCAAGGAAAAGGAAGGTCTTCACGTTGTGTGCCTCTCCCTCTCCCTCACCCCACCATCCCCAAGAATGACTCAAAATATAATTTCAAAAAATACAAAAGGTGACTCTCTTTTACCCCAAAAATTAAGCAACAATTCATTTTCTCTGCCAAACGTGCACAAGAGTGTTGCAGCTAATAACCAATCGGCTTCCTATTTGGCCTCGCGTGGTTTACCAATACGGTGATATTTGCCTTCTAATACTGATTAATTTTGTGATAGTGATGGATTTTGGCTCAAATCAAATTGAGATTGGAAAGTCGAGGACTATACCAATGCCAAAGAGCAAGTTGGATTGAAGCCAGGTTTGTTACATAAATGAGCGAACAAAGCATTGCCTCAAAGTAGTTTAGGGTATAAAGTTATAGTGATTCCTTATTAGGAAGTTGGTGGACTTCCGACGTCGGGATAGCATGGACACTCCACAAGTTTAATACTGTGCAGTGCAAATCCAAAAAAGAAAACGACCATTATCCAAACATATAAACCTATTAAGTACCGAACAGTTGTTTGCAGAAGATTTCACCTCCAACAACATTCATGAAGCTCATGAACGGCATCACCGAACTCCAAAAACTGATGACCCAAAACAGCCCTTTGTGTAATTCTTATTATTATTATTATTATTTTCAGACAGTCAAACTCAAAATTGGTTTAAGCTCAGTACTTGGTTGAAACACAAATCGACTATATTTTAGTGGGAAGGTTCATGACCACTTAATATTTTCATAACGTGAAAAGGGCCTGTCAATCGGCCTGGTGCCGCAGGAACACAGTTTACCGAAGGCCACACTTGGGTGTGGAAAACGGTGCAATATTATTGCTGCCCATTATATAATAGTAAGACAATTTGATGCAAAGTGTTCTCGCACACAATCGACAAGATATTTCAGTGCAAGCAAAATTAAATTCTCCAGCATGTAGATCCATCTTTAACGAGAACAGCACTCAGTAGAATGCGTACCTCCTCCATCAGGCTGAACAGTTTCTGTTTTGTATCCCTCTGATAGGCCAGATCTGCAACCAGACCCCAAAATCGAATCTGCTTGTTCTTGTCACCGACTCAAGTCATCCATTCTAGTATCCAAATCTGGATCTTTACCAAAATGTAATCAATTTTTCCAAACAGATGGGGACAAACGGGGGATAAAACATAACCGCCGTCCACCTTCGGTGGCAGAGTTAAAAAAATACAGATACGAGTAAGAAAAAAAAAACATTTTTAAATGCAAAAGGATGGAGGGATGATATGCCATGCCAAAAGTATGTAAACAAGTAGGGATGGTCAGGTCAGGTCAGGTATGGGAGCATGTGCCAGAACAGCGCGTCGCTGCGTCCACTTTCCGCCGCTACTCCAGGGGCCTCCGTCTGGCCATCCCCCAGGCAGATGCCAGGCCCATCCCCATCTCCTTGAGATGATGGTCAACCTGCTGCAACCATGAGGCACGTGGTCGGCCCACTGGCCTCCTCCACTCATGAGACTCCCTCGCTGAGAGAATCTGGTGAGCAGGATCAGCATCAGGAAAACGAGCCACATGTCCATACAGCCGCAACTGACGCTCACGGACTATGCAGGTAACAAATCTCATCCGAGTCTCTCTCAGCAACCGCTCGTTGGACACAAAATCCGACCAGCGATAGCCAAGGATTCTCCGAAGACACCTGGTACCAAAGGAATTAAGTCTCCGTCTCAGATCCTTGGTCAGAGTCCAAGTCTCGCACCCATAGAGCAAGACTGGAAGTACCAAGGACCTGAAGACTCGGACTTTCGTCCTCCCGCACAGGTACCGGCAGCGCCACACCCCATGATCCAGTGAATCCATGACTCCCCAGGCCCGACCCAGACGTCTATTGACCTCTGACTCACAGCCAGCAGAGACATGAATATCACTGCCAAGGTAAGTGAATCTCTCCACGACCTCAACATCCTCACCACAAACAGACACAGACAGGACAGCAGCATCCAAGATGTCACCGAAAGCCTGGATCTTAGTTTTGACCCAAGAAACCCGTAATCCCAGCGGCTCCGACTCCTCATTCAGCACTTCGAGGGCCCCCAAAAGGATGTCTAAAGTCTCCGCAAAGATGACTGCATCTTCTGCAAAATCAAGGTCCGAGATCTTGACATTCCCAAACGATGCACCGCAACTTGATCTCTCTGACATCCTCCCTAAAATCCAGTCCATACAAGTGCTGAAAAGTGTGGGGGCAAGTACACATCCCTGACGAACTCCAGTAACAACTGGAAATAAGTCAGAGGTGGTACCACCACACTTCACAGCACTCTCAGAACCAGAGTAGAGTTCAGACATCAGATCGATCGGTTTTGGTGGCACCCCACGAAGACCAAGAATCCTCCAGAGGACATCCCGATTCACTGAATCGAACGCTTTACAGAGATCAACATAGGCTGCAAGCAGCCCCTGCCGAAACTCTCGTCTGTGTTCGGTGAGGACAAGAAGAGCAAGGATACGGTCAATCGTTGACCTCTTTGGTGTAAAGCCTGACTGCTCTGGACGCTGGTGCTCAAGCAGATGGTGGCGAACCCTATCAAGAATTATCCGAGCAAAGACCTTGCCTGGCACTGAGAGCAGCGTCACCCCTCGGTAGTTGTTGCAGTCTTGGCGATCACCCTTCCCTTTCCAGAGAGGGACAACAAGGCCCCTCTTCCAGTCAGTTGGGATGATGCCTGTGTTCCAGGCAGAGCACAAAACTGCATGCAACGACACGAGTGCAGCATTTCCACCAGCCTTGAGAAGTTCGGCATGGATGCCACAAATCCCTGGAGCTTTGCCCCGTTTCAACTGGTTCACCGCAGCCCGTGTTTCCACAAGCGAAGGTGGACCACAGTTGATTCGTGGGTCAGCAACAGGGATTGTAACACCCTTGACGTCCAACTCGACAGCTGGGGGATCAGCCTGGTACAACCGCTCAAAGTAACCGGCCCAGCGGGCCTTCACTTCAGACACCTCTGTCAAGAGCCTACCACTCTCTGCTCGAACTGCATTGCTCCGAGGGATGGACTTGGATGAACGTAATGCGCGAATTCCCCTGTAAGCGGGACGAGAATCACCTGTCCACAGGTGATGCTCTACCCCCTCACAGATTCCTCGCACATAGGCCTCCTTGTCCACCCTCAGTGCACGTACAGTTTTACGCCTCAGCTCTCTGAACAGCTCAGCTCTGCCATTCAGCCTTGTCCACCCTCAGTGCACGTACAGTTTTACGCCTCAGCTCTCTGAACAGCTCAGCTCTGCCATTCAGCCTGGCCCTGCGACTCTGGTCAATGGTATCCAGTGTCCCTTGAGAGACAAAATTCTTCTTTGCCCTGCGGTGAGTCCCAAGACATCCACCGGCAACATCAAGGACGGTGGTCTTGAAGGCACTCCACAACTCTTCAGGACCCCCCAAAGCACCCAGACCCCCCAAGTGTCCACTCAGCCTGTTCGCAAACTCCTCAGCTACTCTCTCATCCCTGAGCTTGGCAACATCCAGCCTAGGCTGGGATGGTACCATTCTCCAGGATTTAAGGTGCAGCTTTAGAGTTACTACAACAAGCCTGTGGTCAGTATTGAGGAACTGAGCACTCCGGTAGACCCTGCAGTTCTGGGTCATCCTCCAACGACCGTCAATGAGGACATGGTCAATCTCCTTTGCCACACCGCCAATACATGGAATACCATGTCAAAAAGGATGTGAACAAGGAAGGGATGGTCACAATACATTATCATGTGAAACTGTCCCTACATCTTTCCTTGAGTCATGGTTGTGCCTGCAAATAACACCATACGTATCTCTCGATTTTGTTTCACAATCGCCACAACCACTAGTTGAAGTCTGTTTGTGTTTGTGGTTTTTTTGAGGTTTAACATCTCACTGGTCAAATGAATGAATGGCCACAATGAACATACACTGTCATTGTAAATGGATGCACGGACGGACAGGGAATAACCATTATTCAATGAAAGATGTCGGGATGGGTTCACATAATCATTTCTTGTGACCATCCCTTCCTTGTTCACATCCTTTTTGACATACCATCCCTTCACCCTTTTACATTTAAAAAAATGTTTTTTATTACTTGTTATTATACAGATGTGGAGGAAAAATGCAGTCTAACCCACTTATTGACAATTTAAAATTGGCTTATCTTTATCCATCCCCTTGTCCCCCTCTCTTTCACCCTCACAGAGCAACATAGTCTGTCAATCACTTCCCGGTTTTGTTGTTGTTTGGCTGTTTGCATAAACATCAGTTTTTTTAATGTAACAGAAGACAATTAAATGTACCACCATTAATAGGCCAAGGTTTTGCAGGATTTGTTTTTTGGATTTCATTTAATTGTATAGGCTTTAAAAATCACAACCACCAAGCAATGTTTGATTGTTGATGGTTGCTTTGATCGATCTGTGTCTTATGTTTTCAATTCGATAAGCAGAACCCAAATTATTCCATGAATGTAGTTGGGCATAAAACGTCAACCACAATCAATCCCAACAATTCGTAGCACTGGCTCTTAAAAGCATGTACAGGCAGATGATGGTCAGATTTTTATCTTGCCAAAACAAAGTTTTGCAAGATATGTTAGTCAGCTTGTATGTTTTTTTTTTTTTGTTTTTTTTTTTTTGTTTTTTTTTTGTCTGTAATCACGTATAAAAAAATTCTGCAAAGCACAGTTATCATCGGAAATTTTTGTAACTTCGCATATCAGAGGCCTATAGAGGTCCCTTTCAGTGCACAAAATTTTGAAGGTCAAGGTCAAAGGTCAAGGTCACTTTGTCGCAAATCAGGGGAGTCGACGAAACCCTTATTTTTTGAGTAATTTTGATCTGATCGTCTTCAAACTTCATGGGAATATAGTTCATGGTCGGGCGCTCAGCTGATTAATTTTTGGTGGCGATTGGCCTTGACCTTCACATGTTTTTTTTGTTTTTTTTGTTTTTTTTGGTCTGTAATCACGTATAAATCACTCTGCAGAGCACAGTTATCATTGGAAAATTTTGTAACTTCGCATATCAGAGGCCTATAGGAGGTCCCTTTCAGCGCATAAAATTTTGAAGGTCAAGGTCAAAGGTCAAGGTCACTTTGTCGCAAATCAGGGGAGTCGACGAAACCCTTTTTTTTGAGTAATTTTGATCGGATCGTCTTCAAACTTCATGGGAATATAGTTCATGGTCTGGCGCTCAGCTGATTAATTTTTGGTGGCAATTGGCCTTGACCTTCATGGTTAGCGCCTCAGGTCAAACATATTTGATCCCAAGGTCAAATTTTCAAGTTTTCGGAAATATATCGTGTCGTACCTCAAATTGAACACCTCGATGAGTGCTTTCTAGATATGTCAAGCTTGAGACATTATGACGTCATTTGGTGACGTTATGAGGCAAAAGCATATTTTTCATGGTTACTCTGTAGAACGATTCTCATCGGAATCTCTCGTAGGCAGATATTCCTCAAGGAGTCTCTCCTGGTGGATAGCAGCACTGTTCACCTCAGTGTGACCTTAAAGAAGTCACACGTGGTCACCTTTTAGCAAGATACGGGTCACCCCGCGGGTGACATTGATTAATTTTTTTTTATTTTTGGAGAAAACTCGTAACAAGCATTCATTAAATTGGTTTAAAAGAGAAGTAACAAAGCCTCAAATTGCCTTGTACAAATGAACAAATGATACAACTGGAACGGCACTCAGTAGAGCGCAAACCTCCGCCAGGCTGAACATTTTACGTTTTGTATCGCACTGATAGGCCGGATCTGCGTTCAGACCTCAGCCAAAATCTAATCTGCTTATTCTTGTTACGTAACCAACTCGTCCACCTCGTTTTGTCAAAACCCTTCCACAACGTTTTGAGATATCTTGCTGTATATCGTTTTTGGCCCCATTTCTCAATGGTGAAGAATCTCTTTTAAAATAATAATAATAATTCTCGCATCCGGATCCGGATCTAAATCTTCGCCACAACGAAATTGATTCGTCCTTATTTGCACACCCGACATGTCCGCCAAGTTTCATCCGAATCCATCCGTAACTTTTTGAAATATCTTGCTCACAGACAGACGAGTGAAAATGTAACCTGTGTCCCACCTTTGGTGGTGGAGGTAATGACAACGTGGTGAGGGGGATAAGGACCCACCCCGCTTTTCCCCTTCCATTTTCCTACTTGTATGTAATACATAGTTGGTCTCAAACTTCGACAAACCGTTTTCCCTCGTCTTCCAATCAATCACGTATGAAATACAAACACGTGCTGCAACACATTTTGTTTCTCACTCGACATGATAGATTTGTGGACATATTTATTCTGCCTTCAGACGTGGACTCTTGTTTTCACCTGCCATTACCTTTTCAAAAATTGTTGTGGAGAGAAAACATTGTTGACATAAATTTATTTTTGGCAAAATTCTACTCTAGTTTTATGATTGATTCATTACGAATTATTTCAAATGTACTTTGTGAGCGACATTAGTCGTTTTTCTGTCGTTTACACTTAATACCTATTTCTTTATTAATTTGTTTGTTTGTTTTCTTGGTAATTAGCGAGCAGTTGTTCACAGAATATATTTGTGTTGAAATGATACGTGCAGAGAAATTAGAAAGTTAGTCGCACTTTCAACAATTCTCCAAAGAATTATCTCGGTCCATCTCTTTGCCAAACTATTATCGATCAGACAGCAAGGAAACTTATTTTAAAGCAACAAAGCACAAGACGATATTAGATGGGTACAATCTTTCTAAAACGGCTTGTTTGAAACGTTGGACGTACAAAAACAAACTCACCATCTTGAGTTTTTTTGTTGTCGTTTTAATTTATTGGCATGTACGTTTCTCAAACAGTAGTACATTAGCCACTTGATCGCATCTTTTTTTTTTAAGTTTCAGTTTTAAATAGCATTTTATTGCCGACGTGTTGAATAATGTCCTCTGTTATGATACATTTTTCATTCTTGAACATTAATGAATGGGTCGTGGAAAATCACAAACTTGGAAACGACAAATATTCAGATGACACAATTTGAAACTTTGCACGGTGTCATCAGCCTGCTGTATGCTTTGCCCAAGGGGCATTAACAAATCACAGATACTTTGCGAAGAGTAAATTGAGAAAAGAAAGCGGGAAAAGTGTCGAGCGGGGTGTTGTGGGTTTTCTGAGGGTTTTCAGAAGAGAGGAAAAGAGGGATAAATGAGAGTGGAGGGAGTTTTGAACCTTCATGTCATGTAAACTGAGTCGATGCTGAAACCTCCTTGAAATTTTTTTTTTAAAGTGAAGGACACAGGTGGACTGAATTGTGGGTAATAGAAACCACATGATGATATTTGAGGTGATGTTTATTTGTTTTTTAAAATTTTTATAATTGCTTCGGATCTCGGGTTGGGTCGGCGCTGCAGTGTGCCTTGGCAGAACGAAGATGGTGGAAAACTGTGGCAGAGCGCTTAACATGTGCATCGAATTTGTCTTCTTTGACAAGTGATACAGCCTATCTTTATACAACGAATGCTGCTACTTGTACAATTTGTGATCCACTTAATTGATTAGTTTTTTTTGTTGTTTCTTCCTCCAGACTTTGCATTCATAATCGTTTTGAAATGTTTCTTTTCCTTTTGGCTGATTTGCCTCTGTGGACACGATTTGCCAAACGTTTTGCACATTTGATTCTAGTTTGTGAACCGCAAACTGCACAAGATAATTTAGTAGTTGCTTTGTTTGTTTGTTTTTGTGACGTTAAAGTATTGTGACATTTGAATGCTGCGGTGTTTTGCAAGTGACTAGCCTTTTTCGAAAGGGCTGGCAGGATAGCGTAGATGTACGCATACTCCCCCTCTAAACTGTCAAACCTGGTTTCAAATCCTGACCCAGCTATCAACTGTCACCATGGTGTTTTGCCGGCAGGGCTAGGCATCAATGTGTGTGTGCCGTCCATTGGACGGACGTTAAACCGGAAAACTGGGCCCACGATGTCTCTCGAGAAGAGCAGGCGAGTTGTCGCCGGCACCCTGAACTAATTAATTCCTGCTCAAATTGCTTTCAGTCGATCATCAGGCTTGACCAGCCGGTTCCTGAAAGTCTTGCGCCAAAAAAACGTTAGCCGACCACAATAAGGTGGGAACAACTGAAGTTGTTAAAATAGTAGTAGTAGTAGTAGTAGTAGTAGTAGTAGTAGTAGTAGTAGTAGTAGTAGTAGTAGTAGTAGTAGTAGTGTCGCAATTAACTTTCTGAGAAAGTCGTCGTCATTTTTGCAGTGCAATCCATTGATATTAGATCTTCACATGCAGCAAATGCTGTTGTTTCCACCTTTACTTGAGCTGTACAATGTTTATGTTTACATTTTCAATTGTAATCAAACCCCTTGTTTAAATGGATTGTGAGATTGATTTTGATGGAATTGAAATGAGGAAGAAGGTGGATTGTGGGTCAGGCTCGAATTTGGCTAACCATTTCATTTGGTTATGCGATGAGCGATGACATTTTCAGGGAGTTTGATTTAACCAAAACAGACTTCTGCCTGTAATGGTGCCAGGATGACGGTATGAACCCCATTGTGAACACTATGTCAAAATGATTCACAATGCTTTGTGGGATTGACTTGTATATATGCAAATTTAGTGGAGAAATTCATTGCAGTGATTGTACAGCGTACCGTGGATTCAACTGCACTGTGGTTCAGTGTGAGATAAAACGAGTCTGAACTGTGTACCATTATCATCTTTGTTTTGCTGTGTGGGTTTCTTGGAAGAGTACCCACTTTACTACTTTCTTTTTTTTTTTGTGGACAAAATCTACGCTCACGGAATAGCGATTGAGGGTAAAATGACGGTTGGCCAGCAATGAACACAGAGAGATAAGTGGAGCAAACAGTGACCTGCATTTGTATCGAGTCGGGTTGGGCTAATGGGGGTATAAAAGATTGCGGGTGGAGATGGGGGAGGATGCGAGTTGGTAGATACGGCCTCCTCCGGGAGAGAGTTCCACAAGATGAAGAAAAGAGGAATGGAGGTGGGTGGATGTTAAAGTTTGGAGTTCCCAAGGAAAGACATGGCACAATGGACGATGTCTATTCAACGGCTGGCTTTCTTGTGCATCTGCCGCCAGAGGGTTGTAATAATAATAATGATAATCTTTATTGACCCGTATCCAGGGAAGCTCCTCTTTGGTGACACCAGAAGTTCAAACAAAATGGGGGGAAAAAATCATCAAACATCAAAAATGAATAAGAAAACAGGGCAAAACGAAACAGATGGAGTAAACAACAAAATGGATAAGAATTTGAATTTAACACTTGAATTGCACGTAGTACAAAGGGCTTTTTATGCCTTCACTGACGAAGTCGCCGGTGACATGTTTTCGGGTTGTCCATCCATATGTACGCCCGTCCATGCTAATTACCCTTGTCAGAGTGGAGGGTGTTGCATTTGGGTCTGTTTGTCTTTGATTGTTTGTCTGCTTGTCCACACAGAGCATGAGTGCTTTACTCTGTAACCGCTTTTCGGATTGAAACAAAATTTTCACCTTGAGAGCGACGACTCATGTAGAATGTTTTAATGATGATGATGATGACATCATAGGTTACATGGTGTGGCAGCCATGTTGGAAAAATGGAAAAACTTTGGAACTCCATCTCCGAAACCGCACCAAGGAAAAAAAAAATTGAAATGGCACACGGCAAGTACTCATGGGGAATAAGTGATTTTTTTTTTTCATGATATTGTTGCAGGCCAGGGGGTCGGGTGAGAAGACCACTATGTGGGGGAAGCTATCTCGGTTCACACCAGACTCCCCGGAATTGTAGGCCGTCGCACACGGATAATTCTGTGACGCTGTGGGTCACTTAACCGACCGTGGACGCCAATAACTCAACTGCGTGACCTCGGGTCATCCCGTTTATGGGTTAATCGGGTTACCTAATTAATCACGTGGTTTGATTACCTGGGAACACGCCCTCGGTTTATCTATTTGGATTCCTGTTCGCATTTCTTGGAACTGACAGACTCACTTGTTCTTACGCCTTGTCCGAACTTACGCCTTGTCCGAACCGGATCACTCTACCGGACCGGATCACTTTTCCAGATCGGATGCAGCCGAGCGACACTGCAAAGGATATACCAGGTAAAAGGAATGGGTCGTTGGGAATAAAGTCCCGGCTAAGCTAGGATTCGAACCATGCTGGATCAATGAAAGAAACCACAAAGACGAGCTGGGAACATTCCTAATAATGATTTATTTACAATGGGCGAGGAAGGGTATGTGGTACGATAAAGATTTATTGGGGTGTGTTGTGCAGAGATAGGGGAGAGAGTTGTGGTGCAGCAAATAAATAGGCAACTTACAAAAGGGGACACAGAGCAGACTTAATGTGAAAATAATAACAATAATGATAACGATCTTCTGCAGTCTTACTTAAGCAGACAAGCGCCAGGACACACATACACACACACACACACACACACACACACACACACACACACACACACACACACACACACACACACACACACACACACACACACACACACACACAACCCAATGAAGAGAAAGTTTTGAACCAGGAAGGGATAGGAGTTGAGCCTACGTTCTCTGTACCTTTGTGCTTGATAGCACAACGCGCCACCAATATGTTCCAGGGGGGGGATGCTCCGTAGCGCGGCACCTGACAGCTGGTGAGTCGTCCCTGGCTTCAGCAGAGTGTGTGGAGACTGTGTTCGGTAAGGAGGGCTTGAGTGGAGAAGGGGCGGAGTCCAGGGTGCGTCGACGGAGTGGTAGGCGGGTGGAGTTGACGTCGTGTGGGCGGAGATGAGGAGACAGAGTCCAGACCGCAGGAGGCGGGTCGTGGTGGTGACGAGGGCAAGGCAAGAGCGGGAGAGAGGTGGAGAAAGAGAAAGGCGGAGGGACTGCTCCGACCTTTATAGGACTTGCAGCGCAGGGGGAGGGGCCACCCCGAATCGAAACGTCATCACCTGAATCGGGTGCTCCGATTGGACACGACCCCTCACGTGGCCCGCCAACTTTGGTCGGAAACCGCCTCACTTCGTTTCCGGCTCGGCCATCCCAGACCGGCAATATTCCGCTCCGACCCCACGACATGACATGAATCGCCCACACCGAAATTGGCACGCGAATCGTCCTGCAAAAACCCCCGGGCCGTGCCCTGGCAACCGGCCGAGGGTCCCACATGCCCGCTCGGGCGCCCGACCAGCGCCCATCAACGCGCCCGCTCCGCGCGCCAACGTGGCTCACAAAGTACATTCCCCGGCTCGATCGCAGCTTCGCTGGCCGTGGAGACGAGAAGACGTACACCATCCATGGAGAATCCGCTGCTGCCAGCGAGGGCCGAAGGTACATCGTTATGGATAAACCCATGCACGTTTCGCGAGCGGCGTACGTGTCTGCCTTCGAGCACATTCCCTACAGTGTGCGTGGTTCGGCCATTACGCACGTGGCCAGCGCGTTCGCATGACTCAGCGTGTGCGCGGGGCGAACATCAATACGTGTCAGATATCGAGGTTGAAAAGGAACAAGCTGCTTTTACTCCGCACACTCATATCCCGCCCAACATGGCATGGAGTCGTCTTTATCAGCCTCCATACGCGTTTCGTGCAGCATGGACGTCGTGCTGGCCGTTTCCTGTGTTGTGAAAAACACCATTCGTGCAGCCTCTTAAGAGGTATTCATTCGCATGCCTTTTTAATGTAACCGGCAATCTTCCCCAGATCATCGGAAGCTCGAGTCGTTAATCCCGCACTGCGAAGTGCACTATATGACTCGCTGCACACGTTGGGGTTACGGCTCACTCGGGAACGAGGGCTCTGTGCAGCAGTTTCCTCACAGCGGCGCCACACGCTGGCCTCCATGAGGCCCACCTCACAGCAAAGGCGCACGTGGCTGATTTACCTCAGGAATAATCAGACGAAAAGAAGAGTCGGGACAAAATGAAGAAGAAAATGATTTTAGCAAACCTAGCTATTAGGTCATCGCAACGCACTCCCTTGTTGTCCCGCTAAACAAAAGGAAAGGGACTATCTACATGTATAATAATGGAATAACTGTCTTGGGACCACAATCTGTTGGATGCATGCGGTTCCGAGAACCGCAACAATATCATCGGTGCCTTCTTGATGTCATTGCACATATAGAACACTACATCTGATCAGTATGAATTTTTTTGAGGATCATCTAGGGATAAATTGTATGGGGGTTGGGGGGGGGGGGGG
This sequence comes from Eptatretus burgeri, assembly GCF_056783735.1. NCBI lineage: Eukaryota > Metazoa > Chordata > Myxini > Myxiniformes > Myxinidae > Eptatretus > Eptatretus burgeri. The sequence goes on from NC_140971.1 coordinate 95,415,749, forward strand.
AATTGATGACATCATTGGTAATGTGGTTCGGCAGCAATATTGTTTTTAACATAAAAACCTTCAAAAATCATCTCCGAAACGGCTGAACAGATCGAGGTGAAACCTTACACGTATGATCGCCAATCCATGAGAAACAAAAGGTTCTCCAACTATAATATTGTTACGGCTGTGGAAATTCGCAGACCACCATAAAGGACCTTAGATCAGTTATGACGATAAGTATATGTGTAGTTAGATTTCCCCACCGTTGTTTCGAGGGAATTTCCGTGTTCACAGGGCTGCGATCCTTTGAGATAGCCGTTTTTCTTTTCTGTCATTATTTTGGACCAATCATCCCACAACAACCAAATCGCCACCACCAACATCATTCCCAAACAACTACAACTCAAACACCACCACCTTCGCCTCTTTACCTCCACAACTCCACCCCACAAACATCGCTTCACCGCCATTCTCAAACGACGCCCGCCAGCAACCAAATCGCCACCACCAACACCCTTCCCAAACCACCACAGCAAACTCCCACCACCTTCACCTTTCTACCAAACGTCGTGCCATGGGTTGTGAATGGGTTCCTTTCGCCTCGAAAAACGGATCAAGAATGATTCACGCCCACTTTTCATCCATCCAATGGCTAAGCATCAGGTGGTGTAGCCCCGCCTCCGAACCCGCTGTGATCCACAAATTTGCATATGCGCTCCTACCCCGGCCTATATAAGCACAAGCACGGCGCAGCTCGAGGCAGTCAAGTCGGGTCTGGAGAGTGGAAGTCTGGAGTCGGTGGAGTGGCAGTCTGGAGGGGTCGGAGAACCGGACAGAGCTCGAAGAGGCAGACGGCGGCAGTGTCGGTGCGGCAGTGTCGGTGGGGCAGAGTCGGGAGACTGAGCTCGTGGCAGACGGGGGGCCGATCGGAGAGAGCTCACCGGCCACGCCAGGGGCACGAAGCCAGGTGCAGCTACGCTGACACCGCGGCTTGCCCGCCATCGCGCCACGAGGGCGCGGGTAAGACCCTTCGGTCTCGTGGACCTGGCCGCTCATCCAGGTTTCGCGCACATTTGGTCCACGAACCTGTCTGCCACCCTTACCTTTGAGGGTGGCTTTTTCCTTTGCTTTTGTGTAAATGCATGTGGTGGCGCCGTCTTATAAGTAGAATTGTCTAAGTGTGTGTGTGAAATAAAGACTTTATTCGGTTGTAACTCTGCCCTTGCTTGCTTTCACTGTACACGTGCCTGAATTACTGTATGGCTGTAAAATACGTGCTTGTCTGAGTGTGCAATAAATATGCCTGTTGAACTGTTCCCCGTTTCGTTGCTTCCTTTCCCTTGTTTGAAAGTTCCATCTTGTATCACAGAAGGAATTGGTAGGAGGGGTGCAAGCACCCGGTAAATAATCACGTCAGTCGGGGCCGGCGATAACACCGCTCGGTTATCACTGAAGCACGGAACGGACCGCTGAAGCGGTTCGTGTCCTAGGCTGGCCAGCGGCGAGGTACGATCGCCCGGTTAACTACCCGTGCAGGTACTTAGGTAGGTCGAGTTTGGCGAACATCCCTATCCTGTGCGGGTGGCCAATTGGCACGATTGTGGTGGGGTCGAAAGACCCACCCGTGACTAGCTCCTGGCGGTAGTTCCAAGGAGGGTCACGACTGAATTGTCCGTTCCGGTGGGCGACGCGGTCGCGATTCGAGTTACGTGGCCGGGCAGACCGAAATTCGTAACAATATCATAGGTCAGTCGGTTTGGCAGCTATATTGGATTTACCCTCAGATTTTGAAAAAATCATCTCCAGGACGGTTTGACAGATCGAGGGGAAACTTCACTCACATGTTCCCCATGCCTTGTGGATTCCAGAGTGTTCACAAATAATTAATAGGTCACATGGTCTGGCATTGGATTGAACGAAAATCTTTGAAAAACTCTTTCTCTTGAACCTCTTCATCATTCGACATGACATGTCACAATTATGATCCAGTAGTCATGAGGAGGATTTTTTTTTTATTTCAACCGGATCGGTCGCATGGTCTGGCAGCCAGAATTATTTAATATTTTGAATCTGGGTTCAGGGATTTAAATCAAACGTGGTACAAGTTTGTATAACGATGTAATAATGTGGGCGGAGGTATATCTGGTGACGTCACGACGTAAAAGAGTGTCCTAGTTTTTGAATGTTATTTTTTTTTCCTGTTGAAAATGTTCATCGGCCGAGCACAAGCGTCTCCCTGATGGCAGTTTTTCAAAAACTCTGTCCAAGAAGTGGCTTTCATCAGTACATACATGCATCATCTTTCTTTTCAATGCTCGCAATACAGAGACTCCATGCTGATTGAAGGCCCAGCCACTTTAAATGCCAGTGTTGTGACCTTTCTCAGTCTTGACTTATTCCGCACATTTTGATGACTATACCAGGAAACCGAATTAAATGACGAAACATGAATCAAAATGAAAACAAAACAAACCACTGATTGTCCATCTGTTAATCTGTCTGTCTGTCTGTGATCAATTTTTATTTCCGCAATAACATGTAAACCACTGAAGGGATGTTTAATAAACTTGGTACAAAGGTGTATTTTGATGCAAAGATGAACTGATTCGATTTTGGGTTCAAAGAGTCATGTGACCTTGAGCTGAAAGTAGATTTTTATTACTGTAATAACTTATGAACCGCAAAAGGGGTTTTGACCATACTTGACACACTTATAAACTGCAGTACAATGATGAACTGGTTAGATTTTTAGATTAAAAAGGTCAAATGTCATATGCTCTTAAATCATTTTGCAGACCATAACTTGAGATAGAAGCAGCTGATGTCTCTCTTCTACCTCTCTGTCTCTGTCTCTGTGTCTTTTTTACAGCACGTGCGCTGTACACAATTGCACCGAGTTTGAAATGTCCCCGGTGTCTACCACGTCTCCGGTGTCCCCTGTCCCCCCCCCCCCCCCCCACGTGCCTCAAGACAGCCAATGACGGCCGTCCGGTAGATGCAGTGCGTAACCTTGACGGAAATAGCGAGAATTGACGGAAATACCCAAGTATTTCAATGGAAATTTGTGAAACTAACGTGTTATATATGTGAAAACCATTTAATTTATCGCTTGACGGGGAAAAAACAAGAAACGCGCCCCCTCTCATGCACGAACGAACGAAAGACATCATTTCCGCCCACCATCGCATTTCGCGCCGAAAGACATCATTTCCGCCCACCATCTCATTTCGCGCCGAAAGACATCATTTCCGCCCACCATCGCATTTCGCGCCGATCGTCGAATGCTGAAAGCTAAGTTCTTCTTATGCTATCATTCTTTTGCGGCCTCCTGCCACGCTGTATCAAACGATTTCATTCCTTCTGTTATATATAAAGGCTTATCACAATAATAACAAGATTTTTACATTTCAAATATTAAGTAGGCTTTTTAATTGTTTTTCAACTGAAAAAGCATAAATTGCATATTTTAACATTAGTGTACTCATTTGCTTCACCACACGCGCTGTATTGAAGGATTTCACTTGTTTTTCATGTGACCGATAATTGAGATCAAATGGAATGGAAGTGTGTTTCCATCTAACATGGGTGGAGGCATATCATTTGATGCATTAGGGTCAAATTATACTTTCCAGTTATTAATTTATTTTTAGGAACAGTTGGGTGCGAGTGGATGTGGTTCGGTATAGTCAGCAAGGGGTTGAGTGCTTTGAAGGCTAACTTCGATCTAGTTTTCTGATGGTGAGGATGAAAAGGTTGAGGGAAGTAAGAGATTTCAGGAAGTAGATGAGAGGGTTTACCAGACAGTCCTTTCAGAGATAGAATGAGAGTGTAAATTTTGTCAAAGACATATCCCAAGTGCTTGACCAGCTCATGATTTTATCAAGTTCTGCAGAGAGGGAAGAGGTTCCTGCCTCCCTATATGATGGATGAAGGATGATATGGAAGAGGAAATCATCAGCAAAGCGATAAAGATGGTCTTCCAGAGGATCAGAAAGATTGTTGATGAAGATGGGGAGCAAGACTGGGCCCAAGACATTGGTTTGGGGGCACTCGAGCATCGACAAGGAGATGAGAGAGTTTCTTGTTGAGAACAACACACTGACTGTGACAGTAGAGAAAGCCAGAAAGCGATTAGAAGAGGTGTCCTTGGATGTCATAGGCTGAGAGTTTGGAGAGCAACACAGTCAGACTGTATCAAATTCTCAAGATATTGTTACAGCCGCAGGTCCGTTTCGGTTGGGCAGTTTGAGTCCGGCAAGTCGAGTCAGAGTGACCAGAGCAGTCAGGTGCGTCCACGGTCATGGGCCGGATCACGGCCTTTCCACTCGCAATACTGTACCCGTGGGCCTGCCGAGCCACCCAAGTGCTACGCCGATAGACTTGTGACAGATCTAATTCGGCCGAGAAAACTTGTCATAAGTGTGGTCTGAGGCAGTTTGAACCGCTTCATCAACTACACTGCAACCACCTTTACACACTGCAACCAAACTTTACACACCCTAAACAAGGCAGCCAGAACAAATGGAATTCACCCCGATACCAGGTATATTTAATAACAAGCAAGAGTTCAGCGGAAGGATTCTATGAAGCAAAAATACTGCAAATGTGTATAATAAATAACCAACACAATCCCCACTTGATCCTTTACTCCATACAAACCAAGCGAATAGTAGATTCCTTGGTTATCTAATCTTGGGGCCAAATCGATCACACGACAACAGATATACATAAGTAATTCCATGAGAGGTTGTTATCAACCAGGCAAAGGCTTGCAGGAGTCCAGCAGTTCAACTCAAAAGGCAGGGTAATTGCTCCCTGAGAGAGGGGTGTGATGCAGTTGGTCTGCTTGGGATTTTTCAGCCAGTTGGCAGTTCGACACCACTGTCGGGCAAAGTCCGTGGCCAAAGAGAGCAATGAAACTCAGCTTGGACAGTCAGCAAAAGGAAACCCTGACTTCTCTCTTCAGAACGCAACCTTCTGGCGTTGTCAGTGGGCTCCTTCTCTCCTCGCTCTTTTCAGTTCGAGTCACAATGGCAAAAGCCACTTGTATCACCTATTTTCCATGCGCCTCCGTAGTGATTAAACTGGTTTCACACCGCAATTTCGACAACACCTGATCATTCCTCCAGTTGCCTTGCGCCTCACGATTTTGTGTGCGCATTACAAGAAACATTTAAACAGATATAGAGGAAAATAACCTAAAACCATAGCCAAAGGTTTGGTGGGGGAATAAACATAACGAACGATGATTGCAGGGAGACGAATGTTTATCGACACGTTATCTAACCTCACCAAGCGAACGGTAGATAGCTACGAATATCTAACCTCACAATGAATTACGTCATGATTATTCTAAACAAATAGTAAGGAACAACTAATGTTACACTCAACAGTTTTACCCCATTAAGTCATTCACACGACACTATGTTCAGACAACCAGCCCTGATTTCTTGTCTGAGATGAGGGCCTTCAGTGATTTGGGAGCGTAGAAGCATATCTTGGGTAGATTGTTAGTGTTGGGAACTGGACTGATGGTCTGAGATAAGTCTGTTGGAAAAAACACAATGCGTTGGTGTCAACTGTGATGATGGATTCCATGACTGCAAATAAGGTAATCAGCCTGTAGAAAAGAGGATCTATTTTTGCACCCTTTTGTGTAATGCAGTGATGTTGCTTGATTCCATGTTGTGCAAAACGACAAAGTGAACAGAACAGGAAGAGGATATTCAAGAGTGGCGGAGCAGGTTTTTTTTTTGTTTTTTTTAGGACACGTGTGCTGATGCCGTCCAGGCTCGTCGCAAGGACAGAGTCTTGAGTTGGCAGAAACGTATCCACTTTCTCAGAGGAAGAAATACAGTATCAGGGAGCCGTTGAGGTGTGAGTGCGTTGGGTAGGAGAGTAGGCACAGTAATGAGCTGTTGGGTACATGAGATTTGAAAGGAAACAGAATTGAGACATTTTGCCTTCTTCAGAGCAGAGTCTGGTGGTGCCATTGGAAGGGATAGAGGGAAAGCTTACACCAGAAACAAACTTCACAAAATGGATATGCTACCATGTCCTCAAAGAATCATACCAATGATATTGGTCATGGATTCTTACTGCACAAGGAGGAGACGGTGAAGCTGAAGCCATTTACTTATCGCAATCGTACGTTTGTAAATCAATAATAAACAAGAAAAAATAGCAATCAAAGATTGCAGACTCCCCACCCCCTCCTCGACGACTTGTACTGTGTGGTGTTTGTGTACTGGTGTGTTACGTAATTAATAAGAGACATAACTAGAACTGCCACTTTATAACTACTAGCAGTGATGACCGGGTACCAAGACGTCCGGCTTTGATGTAACCCCACTTTGATTGGACACCTGACCCTGACCCATGACGTTTATTAATATTCAATGGAATTCATAATGGGATTAAAATAAATTCAATTCAAATCAAATGGAAGACCAAATAAAATAATACTGCATTGGAGTCATCAGAAGGAACCTGAAAAGCAAAAAGCAAAGATGAAGTCATCAGGAGCAACCTGGATAGGATTTGGGTTGCAGCTGCTACTCATCTACTTTCAAACCCATCCAGATGCAGCGAAGTGAGCCTTATTGAACAACAACAAAAAATAATCAAAAAGAACCCAGATCAAAAAAAATAATAATAATTCTGGCTCCCAGACAATGCGTCCGATCAGGTTTAAATTTAAAACATATATTCCCAATCGCCACTCGATCATAATTGTAAAGTTTCACGTCGATCGATGAAGCGGTTCAAGAGTGGATTTTTTTTATTTTTTTAAGAAGTTTGTTTAATCGAATATGGCTGCCAGACCATGTGACCTATCAATTATTTGTGAACACCCTGGTATCCACAAGGCTTGGGGAACGTGTGTGAAGTTTTCCCTCGATCTGTCCAGCCGTTCTGGAGAAGAAGAATTTTGAAGCTTTTAGGGTAATTCCAATAGGGCTGCCAAACCATGTGACCTATGATATCATTGGGTGGGGGGGGGGACGTTTTGTTCATGCAGAGGCAGTCATAGCTGTAAAGTTTCACCTTCATCTGTTCAGCTGTTTCAGAGAAAAAGACTTTTGAAGGTTTAAAAAAATAATAATAATAATAATAAATCATTGCCGAACCATGTTGCCGACCAATTACGTCATCAATTTTTTTTTCGTCTTCTAATTTCGCTGGAACTCAAAATTTTTCATACTGATCGGATGTAGCGTTCTACGTATGCAATTATGACGTCATAAGGAAGGCACCTCTGACATTATACAAAAATCATACTTTTGCCATGTGCCAAGTTTCAATTTTTTTTCCATGGTGTGGTTTTGGAGATGGAGGTCCAATTTTTTTTCCTTTTTTTTTTTTTCCAACATGGCTGCCACCACATGACCTATGTCATAATTATCGTGAAAACATTGTACATGAGTAGTCGCTGGAATGGTGAACATTTCATGTCAATCTGACAAGCGTTTGCGGATAAAAGCACTAAATTTCTGTGCAGACAGACAGACTAACGGATCCAAATCTAGTACCCTCTACTCTCGCGAGGATAATAATACAAGTTTGTTCTTTGCAAAATCGAAGATTGTTCAAGTATATTGATCGGTTGATTTTGTTATTCTGTCTGTCAACTGCCTGCAGGTCACAATTTCAAACCGATCTTCACAAAGCATCGCCACCTGTTCGAGTTCGTCATTACCAAGACGGCTATTGTTTCTATTGTTTTTGAGGTCAAAAGTTTAACATTGGCCAAAGGTCAACAACTTTAGTGTGATTTCTAAAATCCTCAATTTTCATCCAATTGACTTGTAATGTGAACAGGATTTGCCGATCAGGTCACTGAACTCAACCACCAATTATTTTTTTATGATCAAATTTGTTTTTAGGGATTTTGCAAGTATCGTGCTCTGCAAACGTCTATCTTGTTTATTTCATTCAAACTTATATTCTTCAGCTGTCTCTAAATTTTGCCGAGCCAAATGTTTAACTTTTCGATCTGAAGTACATGTACACACTCTGGTGTAGACCGTTGGTTCTGCCGAAGCAGTTTACATGCCTTGGGACAAGCTGGGGGGTTTGCCATCCCTCTCCCAGCAGTAGTGAGGGCAGGAATCAGTAATTTGTTAATGGTGCCGACTATAGCTCGCCTACTCTTTGTGAAGGACACCGTGGGATCTTTTACGTCCAACAACTCATGTCGACAGACGGGACACCCAGTATAACATCCATTCAAAGGACGGCGCACACACATCGATGAATTGCCTGACCTGTGGGACACGGGGATGACAGTTTATAGCTGGTTGGGGATTCAAACCCAGACTAGACAGCTTCGAGGCCAGTGTGTGTACCTCTCGGCCACCCTGCCAGGATCTCTTTAACATTAATGTGATTATAAACAAAAGGGATTCGAACAACTTGTAAAAATTGCAAATGTTTGATGCAGGGTGGGCCAAAAGTTTCCAAAATGTTTCCAAATGTTGACATTATGTGGTGACCAAAAGCTGTCCTCAACAAGTCCACCGTTGGCCTCGCAGAGTCGCAGTATGGGCCGCAGCTCCATCTTGCTGGAACCACATTTCTGATGAATTTTTCATTTCTGGAAACAAGAAATTTTCCAGCATTGACCTGTATTCGCTCAGCAGTCACAGACACTGCATTACCATCATCATCATCTTGAACATTAAAAAGGTCTTCCACTGCGGGCTGAGTCACGAACAGACCCCCTTTCGACTCGCAACGAGCGATCAAGTTCCGAATCGTGTTTTCCTGACCTGACCCTGTTCTCGAACATTAAAATGATTGCGAAATTTTCTTTGACTTTGAATTATATTGATTTCCCACTGGAGTAATAAAATTCAACAATTCTCACGTGCTGGTCATTGGAAAAATTTATTCATAATGAATCTCCTCGGTCTTATTTAACTGTTTAAAATAATTAATTAATCAATTAATTAATTAAAAACAAAAAAAGGTATTTTTAAAAAAAGAAAACCTTCAGTGATTTTTGGCCCACCCTGTACTAATCACGCGTTGTCGTGCAAAGCAAGATTCATGGCACTGGGTTGGAAGATCCAATGATTGGAGAAGTTTCATTTCCCAAATACGTAATCATCCATCGAAAATTCCAGCTGTGTGTGTGTGTGTGTGTGTGTGTGTGTGTGTGTGTGTGTGTGTGTGTGTGTGTGTGTGTGTGTGTGTGTGTCTGTCTGCGACTGCCATTTCTCGACGACCGCCGGTCCGATCTGATTGAAACTTGCCAGGAATATTGCCGGGACCCCGCAGATGTGCCTTTTCGAGGTTTGATATCAATCGGACAAGCGGTTCCCAAGTTACGGCCATTTATCTGTCGGCCAATGACAAGACACGGTGCAATGACGTCACGAATGACGTCACAATTAATGTTTGTTTATTTATTTATTTGTTTTTTTGCACGATCGACGGTCCGATCTGACTGAAACTTGCTTGGAATATTGCCGGGGCCCCGCGGATGTGCTTTTCAAGGTTTGATATTAATCGGACGAGCGGTTCCCAAGTTACGGCCATTTATCTGTCGACCAATGACAGGACACGGTGCTATGACGTCACAAATGACATCACAATTAATGTTTATTTATTTATTTATTTATTATTATTTCTTTCGCACGATTGGAACTTGCCAGGAATATTGCTGGGGACCCGCGGATGTGCCTTTTCGAGGTTTGAGAGAGAGAGAGGCTGCACATACTGGCACTCACCTACGGGCACGCACCTAAGGGCCCGTACCAGTTTCCCAAATATGTAATCATTTCCCAAATACGTAATCATTTCCCAAATACGTAATCAACTACGGTCATGGATGTTCAAAAAACAAGTTTTGCAAACAACTCTTCAAAAGTATCAACGTCTAACAGCCTGATATTCAGCCGTCTGCCAAAGATTCTCCTTGTTAATTATCACCGTTCAAGTTTAAGACAAACGACTCGTTTGTTTTGTTAAAAAGGGACAATTGAATTTCGTGGTGAAAACTCAGACGATTGCAATTGTGTTGACCAAATCTCACTGGAGGCCCCGCCTACCAACTTACGTCACCGCGCACAGCTTTCTCGTCCTGCTGACGTCACCACGTCCTTCAGCACCGAGGACAAGGCCTTGAGCGCGCGGAGTCCAATGCGGAGCAGCGGTTTTCTGGGCGGTGTATAGCAAGTTCGAAGAGTCGGAGCTTTGAACGAACGAGGCCGTTTCTGTGACGACTACTACTGCGATTCAGTTTTTGTATTTCGGTAAGTAAAACCCGTTCGATATCCGCTTCGGTCTCATTTATCCACAATAATCATAATAATAACAAAAAAATTCATTTCCACACAAGATCTGCTCTTTCATTTTTTTCCGTGTCGTGGACGATTTGAGAGCAGGCAGTTTGGCGGACGTACCGATGGGTGTGAAGAGGTGAGGGTGATGAGGGCCGTTTTGTTTGTTTCGCTCGTCGAACGACGCTGAGGGAATATTTAACTCGTCTCCTTCCTTACCAACAGTTCCTCCTCTCGTATCCCAAACTGTGAGGTTTTCAAACATCTGTGGGCTCCTCACAACCTAAAAAAATGTCTCACTCTCATTCAGCACACTCCTCAATATCTCAAACACTCTCTCTCTTTCCTCTCATCACATCTCCCCCTCTTCCCCCTCAAATCTTGTTCCTTCCCCCACCCGCTCACATCCCTAACATACCACGACCCAGTCTCATCCCTCCCCTCTCCCCCCCCTCCCTTCTCTCTCCTCCCCCCCCTTCTCTCTCCTCCCCCTCCCTTCTCTCTCCCCTCCCTTCTTCCTCCTCCCTCCCTTCCTTCTCCCTCCTCCCCCTCCCTTCTCCCTCCTCCCCCTCCCTTGTCCCTCCTCCCCCACTCCCTTGTCCCTCCTCCCCCACTCCCTTGTCCCTCCTCCCGTCCCTCCTCCCCTCCCTTCTCCCTCCTCCCACCTCCCTTCTTCCTCCTTCCCCCCTTCTCCCTCCTCCCCTCCCTTCTCCCTCCTCCCACCTCCCTTCTTCTCCCTCCTCCCCTCCCTCCTCCCTTCTTCTCCCTCCTCCCTCCCTCCCTCCCCTCCCTCCTCCTCCCTCCCTCCTCCCTCCCTCCTCCCCTCCCTTCTCCCTCCTCCCACCTCCCTTCTTCCTCCTTCTCCCTCCTCCTTCCTCCCTCCCTTCTCCCTTCTCCCTTCTTCCCTCCCTTCTCCCTCCTCCCTTCTCCCTCCCTTATCCCTCCTTCTCTCCTCCCTTCTCCCCTCTCATCCCCCTCCCTTCTCCCTCCCTCCTCCCCCTCCCTTCTCCCTCCCTCCTCCCCCTCCCTCCTCCCCCTCCCTTCTCCCTCCTCCCCCTCCCTTCTCCCTCCTCCCCCTCCTCCCCCATGACCATGCCTGCTCTCACCGCTTCCCCTCCACATCATTTCAGCCTCCTCCTCCCACTTCAAAGCAAACTTCACTCTCTTCACTCTCTTCTTCACTCTCTTCTTCACTCTCTTCTTCACTCTCTTCTTCTTCACTCTCTACTTCTTCACTCTCTTCAAACTTCACTCTTCAAACTTCACTCTCTTCCCACCTCCACCCCCACCCCCAAGCTTCCCCTCACCATTCTCAAAAGCTCCTCCCCCCCCAACGGTTCTCCCTCAATTCTCTCCTTTCACACTTCTTCCCCAAATCTCCCCCTCCCCTTCAAATTCAAATCTCCCCCTTCTCAAAGCTGCCTCCCCCTCAATTTTTGTTTCTCCCCCCACCTGCTCCCATCTCCACAATAACTTGACCCAGACTCATCCTTCCCCTCTGCCACCCTCCCTTCGCCCTCCTCCCCTATGGCCCTGTGGCTGCTCTCATCGTCTCCCCTCTCCCTCAAAGATTCCCTTTCACCCTCCCTCGTAAATCAACCGCCTCCTCCCTCTTCAAAGCAAACTTCACTCTCTTCTCCCTTAAAACTTCCCCCTTACCTTTCTCAAAAGCTCACCCACACACCTTTCTCCCTCAATTATTCCCCCTCAACCATCCCTTTCAAATCTAAACCCTCACTCCCCCTCTCAAAGCTGCCCTCATTCACATCCAGAAAGCTGCCTCCTTCCCCGATCCTCTCTCTTCCAGCTCATTTCAAAGCCTGCTCTTCTGCTCTTGCTCACCCTCTCTCTGTTCTATTCACCCTCTCATTTTCCCAAGGTCATCTGCCATCTGCTTGGAAATCTGCTAACATCACTGCCCTGCATAAAAAAGGTGCAAAAACAGATCCCTGTAACTACAGACCAATCAGCCTTCTCCCAATCATCAGCAAGGTGATGGAATCCATCATCGCTTCAGATATGAAATCCTTCCTCTTCTCCAATGGCTTGATTTCCAATCATCAATTTGGTTTCAGACCAGGTCACTCTACCCTGGATATGCTGCTTCTGCTCTCCCATCAATGGATGGAGGTCCTCAATGCCAGACAGGAAATCCGAGCCGTATCCCTGGACATATCACGTGCTTTTGACACAGTCTGGCACCCTGCCCTACTCACCAAACTCTCTTCCCATGGTATTCAAGGCCATCTCCACTCATGGCTCGCAGACTTCCTCTCCTGTCGCAGTCAACGTATGGACCTAAATGGAGTTCTTTCATCCCCTCTTCCTGTGCAGGCTGGAGTTCCTCAAGGTAGCGTTCTGGGCCCTGTTCTTTTTCTGGTTTTCATCAATGATCTCTCAGACTCTCTGGAAAATCCTCTATTTCTCTTTGCCGACGACTCCACCCTCTGCCGTACCATCTGTCATCCCTCAGACCGGCAAGCAGCAGCTTCTTCGCTCACTGCAGATCTGGATAAAATCACAAACTGGTCCAACACGTGGAACATGTCTTTCAATCCAGACAAATCTCACACTCTCACTATGTCTCTTCGAAAGGACCGTTTACAAAACCCCCCCATCCACTTTCTCAACAATCCTCTGGAAGAAGTCTTTTCTTTCAAGCTTCTAGGTCTCACTATCTGCCATGACCTTTCCTGGGAAAGTCACATTTCCAACCTCGCCTCAAAAGCCAGTCGCCGACTGGGAATCCTCCGTCGTGCCAAGTCCTTCCTCGGCCCTCTTGAGCTCCTGACCACTTACAAAGCTTTTGTCCGCAGCCTGATGGAGTACTGCTCTCCCCTCTGGGCTGGTGCTCCTGCCTCCCACCTTTCTCGGCTTCACGCTGTCGAAACCAGGGCATTTAAGATCATCGGCATCTCCCGCAATGAGGCTGAGTCTTTGGGCCTCTCACTCAATCACCGCAGGTTGGTCGGTGGTCTTTCTGTCTTCTACCGACTCCTCTCCAGCCTTGCCCCCCTGCTCTCTCTGCGATTTGTCCCCACCACATTTCCACAGGGCGCTCAAGGTCCGCCAACAACCCCCTTCTGGTAAAACTACCAAAATCACGAATCACTGCTCATCTTCACTCTTTCATTCCTCTTTTTTCCCGCCTTTGGAATAAACTTCCTCACTCTATTCTTTCCCATTCTTCCCTCCAGGCTTTCAAAACAGCTGTTCACCACCACCTCTTATCTTCCCCATCCAAATCCTCGATCTTTTCTACCCCCGATAATCCACCCAAGCCCACTTCCTTCAATTCCCCTGCTTTCCTTCCTGAAAGTCCCTGTAATGTCCATCTTCTCTTCGCCATGTTCCCCGTCCCATCCCCATCCCTCTCCCTTCCACAGTTCACCTAATGTGTCTGTTCCCCACTGTTTTGTCCCTTCCACTCCCGCCCCTCTTGTCTCATGCCTCCTTGCTGTGAGTTATGTGTTTGCTCTCATACGAGCCTCGACCAAGGTATACAAAAAAAAAAAAAAAATTCTTCCACCTCCTCCAATCCCCCACTTCCCTTTGCCACCTCTCTTATTACTCCCCTCTGCTACTCATCCCTTCACCACCGAGCCCTTTGTCCTCTTCCCCATAAGACCTTCCCCCCTACCTCTTATACAATCTGTCATCAATTGTCAACAACCCTCACTACCTCCACCTCTCCTCCCTCACACAACCTTCCCCTCCCCTCCTCTGCACCCAAAGCCTCCTCCCCATCCCTCTTCCTTAACAGTGTTGACCTCAAACATCCGGGGCCTTCACTCTAACCTGACTGATCTCTCCGTACAAGTTGCCACGAAGAAACCAGACATGATCTGGTTCACAGAAACTTTCTTCCTTCAAGACGTCTCTGACTCCTTAGTTTCTCTCCCTGGTTACTCCCTCCTCCGATATGATAGACATGAGCCTCATCCTGGTGGAGGAGTTGCTCTCTTTATTAAAAACTCATTTCCTCACTCTCCATGCAGTGCCTTCACTCCTCCAGGAATACCTCTGGCTACGGCTTCCCCTCCGCTCCCACCTCTTGTTTATATGTGTACTGTACCGTCCACCAAGCAGTGATGACTCCATTTACATTTTGCTCACCAAAAACATGGACCAACTTCTATCCACTCATCCAAACTCTCTCTTCCTCAGATGCAGTGACTTCAATTGTCATCATGCGAGTTGGCTGGGTGTGGGTACCTCTCTCACCTGTCATGGCACTTCAGCAAAGGACTTCTGCAACTCATTGGGGCTGACTCAATCGGTCAACTTCCCGACCCGGATCTCAACCAATGGTACTCCCTCTTCTGGATTTGATTTTGACCAATTTCCCAGAAAATGTCTGCTGTTCATTTGCTCCAATCGGTTCATCTAACCATATGCTTGTTAAAGTGATTATCTCTCTGTAGCCGTTATTAGAGAACCACCTCAGCGCCGACGAGTATGGCATTTCACTCGGGCCGACTGTCAGGGACATCAAGCAGCCATCAAACTTCGAGACTGGTCTCTCATCTCTACTTCCTCCGACATCAACTCGTCCTGGGAATTCTTTCAAAGCCTCGCTCTCGCTCTCGCTCTCTCTGTGTTGTTATACCTTTCCTCCCGTCCATGGTACACTGAAGCTTGTGGCGAGGCTGTTGTCCTGAAACAACTTGCCTTCACCTCATGGAAGGCAAATCCTATGGAAGGCAATCTTAGTTCCTTCCACAAAGCTCGGAACAAGTGTGTGTTTACCTTCAGGAGAGCCAGAAAACAACATCCTTCTCATCTCAAGTCTGAACTCTCAAACCCATCTCCCTCCTCCAAATCCTGGTGGCATCTAGTTTAGTCTGTTTCTGGTGTATGTTCCCCCTCCATCACGTCCATCCCCTCCCTTACGTCAAAGGGCTGCACAGCTGACACTGCATGTGAAAAGGCTGAATGCCTAAAGTCTGTGTTTGCTTCTAAATCTTATGTACCAAACCCATTGCTTTTTGTACCCACCTTACCCAATCACACCCAGTTTTTCCTGGACTCTGTGTCCTTTTCTCCTGACAAGGTGGAGAGCTTGCTGTCAATCCTCAACTCAGATTCTGCAATTGGTCCAGACGGCATCAGCCCACGTGTCCTAAAAAGCTGCTCTGCTGCTTTTGCGCACCCTCTCTCTGTTCTCTTCACCATCTCATTTACTCAAGGTCATCTGCCATCTGCCTGTAAATCTGCAAACATTACTGTTCTACATAAAAAAGGTGCAAAAACAGATCCATGCAACTACAGACCAATCTGCCTGCTCCCAATCATCAGCAATGTCATGGAATCCATCATCGCTTCAGACATTTTATCATTGCTCTTCTCCAACAGCCTGATTTCCTACCATCAATTTGGATTCAGACCAGGTCACTCAACCCTGGACATACTGCTTCTGCCTTCCCAACAATGAATGGAGGTCCTTAATGCCAAACATGAGATCAGAGCCATCTCACTAGACATATTGTGAGCTTTCAATATAGTGTGGCATCCCACCCTGCTCACCAAACTCTTTTTATGGTATCCAAGGCAATCTCCACTCATGGCTCGCAGACTTCCTCTCCTGTCGCAGTCCAATACGTGGCCCTTTATGGAATTCTTTCATCCCCTCTTCCTGTCCAGGCTGGAGTTCCTCAAGGCAGCGTTCTGGGCCCTGTTCTTTTTCTGGTTTTCATCGATGATCTGTCCAATTCTATGGAAAATCCTCTTTATCTCTTTGCTGATCACTCCACCCTCTGCCGTACCATCTCTCATCCCTCTGATCGGCATGCAGCAACCTCTTCACTCTGCAGACCTCGATAAAATCACAATATGATCCAACACGTGGAGCATGTCTTTCAATCCGGACAAATCTCACACCCTCACCATGTCTCTCCTTCAGGAACGTCTGGAACACCCCCCCCCACCCCCATCGACTTTCTCAACAATCCCACTGAAGTCCTTTCATTCAAGCCTTTGGGTCTCACTATCTGCCAAGATCTTTCCTGGGAAAGCCACATTTCCAAGCTGGCCTCCAAAGCCAGTTGTCGACTGGGCATTCTACATCATGCAAAGTCCTTCCTTGGCACACCTGAGCCTCGAACCACTTACAAAGCTCTCATCTGCAGTCTGATGGAGCATTGCTCCCCTCTCTAAGGTGGTGCTGCTGCCTCAAACCTAGCTCAACTTCACGCTGTGGAAACGAAGGCCTTGAAGATCATTGGTATCTCCCATGATGAAGCTGTCTTTGGGTCTCTCACACTCTCATTAGAGGCAGGTCAGTGGTCTTCCTGTCGTCTGCCATCTCCTCTCCGGCCTCGCCCCCCCCTCCCCGCTCTGTCTGAGATATCCCCCCCCCCCCCATATTTCTGTAGGGCACTCAAGGTCTGCCAATTACCCCCTTCTGGTGAAACTGCCAAAATCAAGAAACACTGCTCACCCTTCACTCTTTCATTCCTCTTTTTCCCCGCCACGTGGACAAACTCCCAAACTCTCTTCAATCCCACTCCTCCCTCCAGGCCTTCAAAACATCTCTTCACCACCATCTCATATCTTCCCCCATCCAAAATCTTGATCTTTGCTACCCCCGTTAATCCACCCCAAATCTACCTTCAAATTCCCTGTTTTCCTTCGTGAAAGCCCCTGTAGTACCATCTTGTTTACCCCATGGACCCTACCTGATCCCTCTCCCTTCCACAGATATCCTCATTTCTCTGTTCCACACTGTTTTGCGTTTCCCTCTCCTACCCCCCCCCCCTCCTCGTCTCCTCCCTTGTGATACGTTTCCGTGTATTAGCTCTTATGCAAGCCTTGACATGGTATACAAAAATAATAATAATTTTAAAAACCTCAGGGAAACGCATCCCTCGAGGATGCCATCCTGAATATTTACCTGGCTTTATTCAGATTCAACCAACATCTATGGTTCATACAAGGAGAAGTACGAAGATGATCCCTTTGCTGCTGATACTATTGCTCCTGGAGAAGCTCTAATCCCATGCAAAGAAGATCGACCCAGTGTTAAACTCAAGCTGTCACTGTATCAGCGGATGTGTGAAACCCACCAAGGTCAGTAACCTCTATCTGTTCTCTTGCATAGCACCAGCTGGCATTAGGGGCTGCAGCAAGTCAGAAAGAATGCATCAGACAGAGTATGAAAGGCATGCACTCCATGGTTATCTGTTGCTCCCTTCACGTCTCAAATCGCACATAAGCTTCCTCTCTTCTGTCCAACAACTGGAATATAACTAATCAACGAGAAGGAATTACAAGGAAATTTTTGCACAGGAGGCGGCCATTTGGTCCATCATGCCTGCGCCACACCATTTGTCAGATTTAATAAATCCATCAATACCCCTTCCCTTCGTGTGCAGCCTTTTGGCTGCTACACTGGTACTCAGAAAGCTGAAACTTTTGGAAAAGAGACTGGAATAATCTAAAAAAGGTTAACACATGACCCTCAAGCCATCAGAGAAGCTCCCATCAGGTGTTCACATGTCATGGATAACCTGATGCCGCCTGAACAGATGACAGGTGGGCATGGGAGATGCAAATCAAACATGTCGAGATGGGGGACACACTGAAGATGCAGAAGATTGTGAATGTGGCCTTGGTCCCCAGACCATGGAACGGATGACATCTTCATTTCCCCAGACGGATGACATATTCCAGTAATATACTTGGTCTCTTGAGCTGCGGCATACTGCACGGGACATGTATAACCACAGGATCTGACAGAAGCTAACGACGCAGCTTTTGAGGCTGCTCACCAACGGCAGGCAGTGGTGTGATGATGTGAAAGGAATGATGAACTGCATATTTTCTTTGATCCTTCTTATTTGTTGTTTGAGCGTGTACAACAGTTTGAACACATTGGAGACGAGCGTACAGCATGGCGAGTCGGACTGCCCTTACGATAGAGAAGATGGAGAAGCTCGCATTGGGTACAGCAGTGAAGCGTGTGTCACTCATGCTGCAGTATCCAGACCAGCTAGATAGGGTTGAACAGTATCGCAAGCGGGAAGCTCGCACCACATCCGCCCTTGAGATGCGCCTCAAGGTACTTTTGTATTGTCAAGAATATTTGTTTTACATAGTCACTCATTTTTTTTTTGTTTTGTGGTATATAAATTACTGGAATATGTCATCCGTATCACACTGTAGGAACTCACTTGTGTTTTCAGCAAATGGCCATTGAAGTTGAAGAATTTTTTGAAAATTAATATTTTCAGTGCAAAAACACTTTTGTTTTCACAGCTGTAGTGCAGGAGACAGCAAATAGGTAAGTTCATTTGAATGCAAAATGAAAATCCATACACAATTCCACCATTATACAACACTTTGCACGTTATCTCTCCCAGAGTGCATTGCAGTCACAGCTGGAGGGAATCTGCCTGGGCCTAAGTCAGTTGCACGAGGCGCTGGAACATGCTCGGCACATACGCTCGGCCCTCGGTGGCCTGTGGGACGAGCTACAGACTTGCAGTGCCGTAGCCGCTCGTCTTGGTCACGTCAAGGCGCTGGCAGAGGAACATGCTCATCTTGCTTCGGCAATGGAACACATGAAAATCATTTGCAGCGGTGTGTTTGTTTTTGATCCTGAAAATAAACTTTTATATTTCCGCTCAACATTAAATACAGCTTCAACCACAACGGGTTTGCAACAGAAACGTCTGAATTTCCGAGGCAGTGCGTGAGTTGGAGCGCGAGGCACTGGCTTTGGCAGAAGACGGATATCTGCTGAAGGCACACCAGCAGCTGGCTGAGCTGGAAGCATCACGGGATTCGCTCTTGCAGCGGCAGCACGGCCATGGCAGTAGCGCTGCTAACATCCGCCTCATCAGACATTATTTTGCGGGCACTGAGACACTGGCTGGTAAGATCAGAATGTTCACATTTTATACATGTCAGACACTTGCGTATCTATTGGTAGAAGAATCTTTTTTCTTTTTTTTTAATGTGTACTGCTTGAACAAAATTAGAAACTTCTATCTGATGACATGTCGGGCATGAACACCAGACGTCATCATACAAACTCATTCGCTGAGCTTGGGGAAAGTGACTTCACTGAACGGTTTGACCCACCACTAATTGCAACATAAAAAAAAATTTCACTTTTTTTTTTCTTTTCTTCTTCTTCTGACAGTTTCCCTGTACAAAATATCAAAAGTTCACCAAAAAATAGTTTGGGGGACATTTGTTTATTAATTTATAAACAAATACCACTATTTATGCATTGAACGGTTTATTAACGAGGGTTTCACGGCATTTTTGCTGACGTGGTTATATGGTGAACACAAGACGTTGAAGGCGCAATGATTTTAAAGTACAATATCAAAGGTTTATTTCAACAATAATTTGAATGTTTTTTTTTTTTTTTTTTTTTTTTTTTTGTATACCTTGGTCGAGGCTCGTATGAGAGCTAACACACAACTCACAGCAAGGAGGCATGAGACAAGAGGGGCGGGAGTGGAAGGGACAAAACATTGGGGAACAGACACAGGTGAACTGTGGAAGGGGGAGGGATGGGGATGGGACGGGGAACATGGCGAGGGGAAGATGGACATTAAAGGGACTTTCAGGAAGGAAAGCAGGAGAATTGAAGGAAGTGGGCTTGGGTGGATTATCGGGGTAGAAAAGATCGAGGATTTGGATGGGGGAAGATAAGAGGTGGTGGTGCACAGCTGTTTTGAAAGCCTGGAGGGAAGAATGGGAAAAAATAGAGTGAGGAAGTTTATTCCAAAGGCGGGAAAAAGAGAAATGAAAGAGTGAAGATGAGCAGTGATTCGTGATTTTGGTAGTTTTACCAGAAGGGGGTTGTTGGCGGACCTTGAGCGCCCTGTGGAAATGTGGTTGGGACAAATCACAGAGAGAGCAGGGGGCAAGGCTGGAGAGGAGTCGGTAGAAGACAGAAAGACCACCGACCAACCTGCGGTGATTGAGTGAGAGGCCCAAAGACTCAGCTTCATTGCGGGAGATGCCGATGATCTTAAAAGCCCTGGTTTCGACAGCGTGAAGTCGAGAAAGGTGGGAGGCAGGAGCACCAGCCCAGAGGGGAGAGCAGTACTCCATCAGGCTACGGACAAAAGCTTTGTAAGTGGTCAGGAGCTCAAGAGGGCCGAGGAAGGACTTTGCACGACGGAGGATTCCCAGTCGGCGACTGGCTTTTGAGGCAAGGTTGGAAATGTGACTTTCCCAGGAAAGGTCATGGCAGATAGTGAGACCCAGAAGCTTGAAAGAAAAGACTTCTTCCAGAGGATTGTTGAGAAAGTGGATGGGGGGTTTTGTAAACGGTCCTTTCGAAGAGACATAGTGAGAGTGTGAGATTTGTCTGGATTGAAAGACATGTTCCACGTGTTGGACCAGTTTGTGATTTTATCCAGATCTGCAGTGAGCGAAGAAGCTGCTGCTTGCCGGTCTGAGGGATGACAGATGGTACGGCAGAGGGTGGAGTCATCGGCAAAGAGAAATAGAGGATTTTCCAGAGAGTCCGAGAGATCATTGATGAAAACCAGAAAAAGAACAGGGCCCAGAACGCTACCTTGAGGAACTCCAGCCTGCACAGGAAGAGGGGATGAAAGAACTCCATTTAGGGCCACACGTTGACTGCGACAGGAGAGGAAGTCTGCGAGCCATGAGTGGAGATGGCCTTGAATACCATGGGAAGAGAGTTTGGTGAGTAGGGCAGGGTGCCAGACTGTGTCAAAAGCACGTGATATGTCCAGGGATACGGCTCGGATTTCCTGTCTGGCATTGAGGACCTCCATCCATTGATGGGAGAGCAGTAGCAGCATATCTAGGGTAGAGTGACCTGGTCTGAAACCAAATTGATGATTGGAAATCAAGCCATTGGAGAAGAGGAAGGATTTCATGTCTGAAGCGATGATGGATTCCATAACCTTGCTGATGATTGGGAGAAGGCTGATTGGTCTATAGTTACAGGGATCTGTTTTTGCACCTTTTTATGCAGGGCAGTGATGTTAGCAGATTTCCAAGCAGATGGCAGATGACCTTGGGAAAATGAGAGGGTGAATAGAACAGAGAGAGGGTGAGCAAGAGCAGAAGAGCAGGCTTTGAGGACACGTGGGCTGATGCCGTCTGGACCGGTTGCAGAATCTGACTCGAGGTTTGAAAGCAAGCTCTCCACCTTGTCAGGAGAAAAGGATACAGAGTCCAGGGACAGTTGGGTGCGACTGGGTAAAGTGGGTAGAGATAGTGATGGGTTTGGGACACAAGATTTAGCTGCAAACACCGAGTTTAGACATTCAGCTTTATCACGTGTGGAATCAGCAGTGCGGCCATTTGAGGTAAGGGAGGGGATGGAGGGGGAACATACACCAGAAACAGATTTGATTAAACGCCACCAGGATTTTGAGGAGGGAGAGAGGTTTGAGAGTTCAGACTTGAGATGAGAAAGATGTTGTTTTCTGGCTCTCCTGAGGGTAGCTACACACTTGTTCCGAGCTTTGTGGAAAGAACTGAGATTGCCCTCAGTTGGGTTTGCTTTCCATGAGGCAAAGGCAAGTTGTTTCAGGACAACTGCCTCGCCACAAGCTTCAGTAAACCAAGGGCGGGAGGAAGGGTAAGACAACTGAACACGAGAGGGGATAAATCTGTGCATGAGGGAGAGCAAGTTTCTTTGAAAGAATTCCCAGGATGAGTTGATGTTTGAGAAAGTAGTGATAGGAGACCAGTCTGTAAGTTTGATGGCTGCTCGGAGACCCTGCCAGTCGGCTTGAGTGAAATGCCAGACTCGACGGCGGTGAGGTGGTTCTCTGATAACAGCCAGAGAGATGTCCACTTTAACAAGGACGTGGTCAGAAGAACCAATTGGAGCGAAGGAAGAGCAGCAGATATTGTCAGGGAAATTTGTCAAAATCAGATCCAGAAGAGATGGAGTACCATTGGTTGAGATCCGGGTCGGGAAGTTGACCGATTGAGTCAGTCCCAATGAGTCACAGAAAGCTTTTGCTGATGTCCCATGGCAGGTGAGAGAGGTACCCACACCTAGCCAACTGGCGTGATGACAATTGAAGTCGCCACATAAGAGGAAGAGAGAGTTTGGATGAGAAGATAGAAGATGGTCCATGTTTTCGGAGAGTGAGGTGTAGATGGAGTCATCACTGTTCGGTGGACGGTACAGTACACATATAAACATGAGGTGGGAGTGGAGGGGAAGCCGAAGCCAGAGGTATTCCTGGGGGTGTGGGGGAGTGAGAGCAGTGCAGGGAGAGTGAGGAATAGAGTCTTTGATGAAGAGAGCAACACCTCCACCAGGACGAGGCTCAGGTCTGTCATACCGTAAGAGGGAGTAACCAGGGAGAGATACTTGGGAGTCAGACACGTCTTGGGAGAGGAAAGTTTCTGTTAGGCAGATAATGTCTGGTTTGTCAGTGGCAACCTGCATGGAAAGATCTGAAAGGTTTGAGCGAAGGCCCCGGATATTTGAGGTCCACACTTTTAATGAAGAGGTAGGGGAGGAGGATTTGGGTGCAGGAGGTGGAGGGGGCGGGGGAGGGTAGGACGAGGGACGAGGGGGGAGGTAAGGAGGGTTGCGGAAGGAGTGTGGGGTATTGCAGAATAGGGGGGGGAGGGGGGCGAATGAGGAGGAGAAAAGGCTCTGTGGTGCTGGGAGAGAGGGGGGACAAGAGACAAGGAAGATGGCAGTTGAGTATTTGAGGAGGTGGAGTGAAGAGATGGAAGAGAGAGGGCAGTGGAGGGAGTCAGGTTGGTGGATGAGAGGGGGGCAACTTAGAGAAGGAAGAGTGAGGGGGATGAAAGGTGGGAGAAAGGTGAGGGGGAATTTTTGAAAGAGGTGAGAGGGAGGCTTGGAGGGAGAAGAGTGGGATGGTTGCTTTGAGAGTGAGAGTGAGGGGTGAGGGGGGTGAGTTGGCACTGAAGTTGGAAAAAAAGAATGGTTGATGGAAAGCGAGCATCCATGGCAAACTGTGGTTTTTAAAAGTTTTAGGTCAGAGATGCGATTTAACACAATTCTTGATGGATGCAATGAAGGCGAATTCAGAGCATGGAGAGAAGAAGCGCTGTAATAGTTGGATTTTTTAGGCAAGGAATGAAGGAGAGGTCGAAATGAAAGCAGTCTGTTGAAATAGCAGAAGAGTAGTGCATTGTGAAACAGTAAAGAGTACCACATGTGAGAGAGAGGAAGATGAAGCATCATAAGATCGTTTTTGTTGTTAATATTAATGTATGAGAGAGTTCAACAGATTAGGTCATGGAAATGTAAAAAAAAAGTCTGGTGTCTTTCATGAAGAAAAAAAGAAATTCATGAGTCTGGTGTGGCTCGGTGGTTGAGGCGGTGGCTTGGGATCCTTAGGGTCCTGAGTTCGAGCCCCGCTGGCCGCCGAGTTAGCATCAGGGGGGTTGACTCAGCTTGTCATCCTTCCGAAGGTCGGCGAAATGAGCGCCAGTACACTGGTAATTATCCCTGTAGGGTCGAAGGCGACTAAAGGGTTGGCGTCAGGAAGGGCATCCAGCCGTAAAAACATTGCCACAAGAAAGGGTACCATGATTGGAGCCGACAAAAAGCTGACCCCTGCTCAGGGATAAAGGCTTTCAAACGGTGTGATGATGAATTTGAATGTTTTCATTTTTTCATCAGGTTTAGTGATATAATCAGTCGTCGTCCTCTTCATCGGCTTCGTGTAACATACAGTCGGGTTTTGGTGCGTCGCCACAAAGTCGTCGACATTGTGTACACCCAGAGCTACATCGTAATCCATGTTTTCGACATGAACATCTGAGAGTTATGCAGTCTCCTTTGCATTTGCATCTGATGATCTCTAGTAAACGTTGAGGTGATGGCGGTCAGTCTGTTTTGCAGAGGAACCATCATTCCATCATGAACCGTCCATCCCCACTGAAGAGGACCATATTTCCATGTTGCCTTGCCAGATTTTGACTTGATCGTGGACTCGAAGTGAGTGGTACATAACAGCTGCTGATGAAGGTGGCAGAGAATGTGGCTGCACACATTTGGCACTTGTTGCAACCTTTTTCACAAAAGAGCCCGTGTCGAAGGGCGTCAATATCTTCGCTTGCATTGCCATTGTGCAGACAAACTCTTCTTCGGTTGACTTTTTGGTAAAGATCCTGCACACTGCTGGAAGGCCTTGCTGTTCCTTATCGTTTTTCAATGGTACAGCTTTGCCTAACCCATATAAATGAGATGTTGTGTCGCACCCTAGTATGGCACGCGTGAAGAGTAGAAACCTGCAAACCTCAGTGCCTCGAGTTTCCTTCATGTCGCAAGTCTTCGACATTCCTGTACCTTCCTTTGGTTCTGCCCTGAAATAAACATTGAAGTTGGCCAAACGTGCCCGGTAGGGGGTGAGGGTGAGAGAGGGTGAGCAGAGACTTACTTCTGCCTTGACTTGATGGGAGAGGAGGAAGTGAGGGGTGGGAGAGGGCATGGAATGACTGACTATTGACTTGACTTGAGAGGGGGGTGGAGAATCTGCCTTGACTGACTTACCTCTGTCGTTCATTTATAAACTTAAAAGCATCAAATACCCTTCACTTCACAAATTCAAAATTCCTTAAAACCAAATGTTGTAATTAAATATTGGACTCCAATGTCAGTTAATCGATTCAATTTATTGTGAAGAAGGTTTTTTATGAAGTCTTGTTTTATTATAGAGTTGGAAAAGAGTTAAAAAGACTACCACCCACCACTGTACATTGGAATTTGCATTAAAAAAAACCGAAGCTTTATGCATGTCAGATGCAGATTCCGCAGGAACTCAAACTAATTGATGGGCCCAAACGCCAGTTGTTCAGTTGCTCAGTCGCATAGAGGATGAGGGAGATTACCTGAGAAAGGTCATGTTCACAGACAAAGCTTCCTGTCATGTATCAGGGAAGGTCAACAGGCACAATGTGAGGATCTGGGGCTCTGAAACCCCCCCCCACGTGGTCAGCCTCAGTTTAGAATTCGCACCCCTCCCCCTCCCTTCTAAAATGCTTGTGGTACCCTGATCCTTGCTTGACAGGTAAGTGAGAATCCCAATAATGAACGACATCGATCTGAATAACAAACGACATGTTTTGATAACGTTTGGTAACTCCAGCTTCGGTGGAGGGTGTGCATGTGACGTCACCACATTTGTGATCCACCATGTTGGAGTACAAGCAAACAAAGCAAAACGGCACGTGGACTGCATCGTCGTGTTTACATATGTTAAAATAGGAGTTAAAACGTGTTTTGTTTTGTTTTTTTTGCACTATGTTGTTGTGGTAATTGTGCTTATTGGGAGGATTGGTTGTTGTGTCGTGGACTGCCAAGAGGCAACAATATGAAGGTTTTTAAATGGACACTTAACTCATCGTTCATGGTTTTGGAGTTATGAAGGAGACACACACACACACACACTGTGTACATATATACACTGTACATGAACCACATGGCCCTCCATTTTACAGAAGATGTCGATATCAATGCAACCGCTTGATCATTCTTCTTCAATATACAGCACGTTAAGAAAGTATTCACACCTCTTGACTTTTGTCACATTTTGTTGTTTAACACCCTGAATTTAAAATGGATTAAATTAAATAAAAAAAATTCTCACCGATCTTCACAAAATACCCCATAATGTTAAAGAAAACTTTTTTTCGAAATTTTTACAAATTACATAAAAATTAAAAGCTGAAATGTTTTGAGTCAATAAGTATTCAACCCCTTTGCGATGACACACACAGGCAGGCAGAGAGAGTGACAGAGTTGTGGGAGGAGAGTGCTACATTTTATGAGGAGGGGGGAAGCGAGGAGGGGACAGAGTGAGAGAAAAGAGTGGGGGAGAGGAGGAAAGAAAAAAAGACATGTGAAGGGTGGAGGTGGAGTTAGCAAAGAGAATATGACACTTAATGACCGATCACGAAAAAAAAATAACGTGTCATAGCAGCTGTACACACGAAGACAACAGAGTTTGTAAAGTAATCCGCTGGCACATCTGCAAAAACTTTGATATTCCAATTCCAGAAAATTTTGGGGAAAATGAATGAAAAGCAATCACTGAAAACATTGAAGTACCACTCACGTACAACTTTATGATCCCATTTGGTGTGAACATCGAAAACGAAGCATTGCGACCAGATATACTGCGGTGCAAAAAAAAAGAGATGGCATTGCTAATTGACGTGTTACAACCGGTGATTTTTGGACTAACGATGCAGAAATCAAGAAAATGACCAAATACCAAGACCTCCAGCACAAAGGGAAAAGATCCTGGAAGTTGAAGAATGCCAAAATTGTCCCAGTGATGATGAAGAACCTCACAGAGATATTACAAACCATCCCTGGGAATATCACTACACACAAACTACAGTTGGAAGCCGTCCGGGGCTTAGTGACGATCCTGAAGAGAACCCTCGGCACAAAACTTTGAAAACAAAACTTCCTAGCTTGGTCCGTGAATCGTGACCCCCTTACCAAAATGAAGGTGGCTACTTTGAGCCCACAATCGGAGGACTCCATTCCACAATGTGAAACCCACATATGTACACACACACACTGAGACCTGGGAGGTCTCTTTCACCTCCTGAAACCAACCCACATGTGGAGATAGCAGGCAGCAGCAGCAACTTGCACATACACATGTACACACACACACACACACACACACACACACACACACACACACACACACACACACACACACACACACACACACACACGACAAACACAAAGATTTACCTTCAAACAGAGTTCTTTGAAAGAGGAATTCAAGTGGGAAATTAACAAAATTCAATTGAAAAATATATCAAGGACCAGAACACAAAATGCTGCTCTATGCTCTCAGCCTTCACCACCAGATCACGGCAAACACGTGGTCGGATGGATCTTGTTGTTTTTATATATGTATCAATGTTGAAGTGAGGGATGGATTATATTAGGAGATCGCACAAAAGATAAAACAAAGCGATATCCTGTAAAAATAAAATTATACATTTTCAGCAGATGAGAGTCACCTCCCAAGACTCCAACCGCAGGGCCCAACAAGGCGGAAACGTACGTCTGTCTAATCAATGTTTCATTGAGAGCAAGGACACTTTTACTGAAACGAACTACCAAGCAGCTTGGAGATCGCTCGCCAAGTGGCTTAAGCACTCAAGCAAGCATTCCAACTAAACGGTTGCTAAGAAACGGCGAGATTGGCACGTGATTCGCAACACGTTAAACATTCGCCTCCTGGAGACACCCGAAATGTCAAGCCACGAACGCTGACGTCTCCGGATGTTTATAAACATTGCAATGTACCCAACGATTCATAGCTGTGATGAACAGGCATTCGATAATATGAGTGAGGAAAGTGAAAACAACAACTTTATCGTTAATAAATAGATGCGGCCTGTTCCAAGTCAAGGCATGGTTAAGCAGGCCAAAAAATATGGCGGCTTCAGACCCCAGCGAGGTTACCGAGGAAACGCCTTAAGACCCAGAGAACGAGGTGGCCGAGGATCGCCCGATGAAGGATATAATTAAATAAGGTCATTAATTATCTTCAAAAGGGGTGTTTTAATTAACCAAAACACCCAATTTTCACTCTTGCACTTCCTTGGAGTTTTCTTAGTAAGCATGCAAAGTTTCAGGCTTCTCGGTTTCATAGTTATGGAGTTACGGAAGACACACACACACACACACACACACACACATTACCTTTTATTTGTAAATATATATATATATATATATATATATATATATATATATATATATATATATATATATATATATATATATATATATATATATATATATATATATATATAATGTTGCACAGGAATAAATTACTGTGTGGGACTATTGTGAAAAAATCCAGACTCAACACAGCAATAGCCCACTGAGCTATAGAGTCTTCAGGATAACCTCAGGAATTTCTCACACTAACACTGCAAACTTTGCACTAACAAAGCACTAACAAAGGCCTCCTCCTCCAATAAAGATCCTTGTGTTTCATTACATTACAAAATGTTATGGTGAAGGTCGTGGTTGTGGTTTGGGCACTTGGGACATCGACAATCTCCGAAATGGCCACACACACAATGGCTTGTAATCTATTGTCAATATCAGTATTTGCATTGCATGACTTTTGTTTACTTTTCACCTTTTGGCAACTGACGTTTTTATTTCAAGACATTCATTATAATAACTGCTTTTGCTTATCCCATAGGTGAACTGAACAAACAGGTATGGCTTGTACTAGAACGAGCTTTGGCCACAGCTCGTCATGACCCAGCCTTACTTGTATCTGCCCTGCGCATTGTACAACGGGAGGAGAACTTTGACAAGCAGGCCTTGGTGAAACAACAGCAGACCGGATTTCTTCCACCTGGCAGGCCCAAAGAACTTCGCAAGGGTGTCATGGAGGTGAGTTAACCTTTGATCGTTGGATCTGCAGTATCAAGGGGATGTTTTGCAGGAAAGCTGAACAACAACAAAAAAAATCTCGGCACAATGGCCTAAGTTCACCTGGGCACTGATGCCGCCTGGGGCCATTGCAGAAATGGAACTGAGGGCTACCAGAAACTTCTCCATCTTCTCAAGTGAGAAAGGTGGTGTCCAAGAGCAGTTGGGTGTCAGTGGATAGGGGAGGTACAGGGAGCCAGGGGTTGGGTATGCAAGATTTAGAAGTGAACACAGAATTGAAACATTCAACCTTCTCAGGAGCAAATTTGGCTGTGGTAGCATTTTTAGTGATGGAAGGGATGGAGAGGGAGCATGCACCAGACACACACTAGACAATGCACAACCAAGTCTTTGAGGAAGCAGACAGGTTGGAGATGTCAGCCTTGAGATTGGCTGGATGTTTTCTGGCTTTCCTAAGAGTGGGTACACATTTGTTGCAGGCTTTGTGGAAGAATACCCAGGTGGCATTAATATCAGGGGTGGCAGAGATAGAAAAGTAACCCTGAAATGAGAGGGTCATTTACAGTCGCAGCCAGTCAGTCGCAGTGGACCGCCAGACTCTGCGGTACTGAGGAGACTCTCTGATAATAGCCAGAGAGATGTGGACACTCACAAGAATGTGGAGAGGGTGCTGTGGTGCGGAGATGTGGAGTAGGGTGAGTTGGTGGAGACGTCATGGGGAAGGAAGACACGGAGCAGGGGTGGGGGTAAGATGTTTCCTGACATGCAGGAGATTATGTGGGCGAGAGGACTGTGGTGAAGGAGTTCACCACCAAAATCTCAAATTTACCATAAAATGGGTTTGTTTTTGGAACACCAAGGTCAGAGGGATGAAGATGGACATCAGGAGTTGGATGGTGAGAAGGGTCATTATAGACACAAATAAATGAGACAGCGCAACATTAATGCGATAGCAGCGTGTTTGCGAGTGATGTAGGAATGAAAGCAGAGGAAGCAGTATGGGAGAAAAACATTTGGAAATGAGTGTCACAAGATTAAACATTAAAAAAAATTGTCATTTCAAAGATTTGAATTAAGAGAGTACAAGGAGATGAGAAAATAATGATGAGGTGGTGGAAACAAGAAATGGTTTTGGGGCTAAATGCCTTAAGGAAGAATAAGCTGGGATTGAGTGATAATAATGAGTGATGATTTTTTTTTTCTTCCCATATTGAGAAGAAGCAGTAATCGAGTGAGGGAGGGGATGGGAATGAGGTTGAAAAGGGATAATTTTGACAGAAGGGTGAAGGAAAGAAAAGGGGAAGGAAGGAGTCTATGAGGAAACGAATGTGCTCAACATGTGGCCAACAAAGAACAAAGTGCACCATCAAACAAACATGGGGTAAGAGGGCTGTTTTTATTTGTTTGCTTGTTTAAAACATTTTTTTATAGAGAATGCATAAGGAAGGGATTAAAGCAAGCATGGGAATAGATATGGTGAGAGACGAAGGAAGGAAAGAATGACAAACAGGAATGCGAGTAAGGGGTAAAACGGCCATGCCTCTCGAGCCAAGACAAAGCACACGAGATCAAAATAACTAAACAGGCATTCGATATGCGTACATGGTATAAACAACAACCGACACAAACAAAACTGGACAACAAGAGGCTGCAGCTGAGACTGATCTAGAATGGCACACTTATCTTTGGAAGCAATTGTCACTTGGAGCAGAGAAGAAAAGCTGCCTCTGCCTAAAACCAGAGACCAGAAGTATAATTCACTTTGTAAGTTTTTTAAATAAATCCTTTAATAATCCAATACAAGTGACAAATTGCACTGGTTACGAACTATTCCAGCATGATCATCTTCCATGAATTGCTATTTTTTGCTTCCTTTTGTTAATTTCCATCTCTACAATAGCTTTTTTGTTTCTACTTTGACTTGAAACTATAATTTTTGTATTTGAAGATGTGGTTTTGTATATTAACCATATTCAGCCTGTTCCCCTGTAGAGCGGGAGAGGAGATTTTTAATTTGTCTGTCTCTGTCTTGGCCAAAACTTTTTCAATGCCATTTGAACGTTTGCTATCAAATCTTCAACAAGCCTTTTTTAGTCAAGCGAGAGACGTCCCATTTTAAAAAATCACATCCGTGCTCTTTATTTATTTACCATCGAGCTACAGTGTGTCTGTCCAGGCCATGACATTTTTATCAATTGAGCTTTTGTCATCAAATCTTCAACAAACCTTTATTATGAGAATATTGAGAACACAAATGAGTAAAATTTACAACTTTTTTTTTTAACTGTCGTTTTCGTCAAGTTTAGTTCGAGTACAAAGCGGACACGGACGGGCTTTGCATTTTGAGGTGCTTTCTCGTTTACATTTGTTGCACGTATTGTTTATGAGTGTTAATTGTCTACCAGGCAAAAAAAAAAACAAGAACTTTATCACATGTTCGTTTTATTACATTCAGTTTCCCAAAACTGCAAGTTTCGACCTTATTACAACACAAGCTCTAACCGAACCTCCATTGTTTTGTAGAATCCAATTAATCGATCATTTTTGAAAACCTGGATATCCCAAATCAAACACTCCTTGTGCAAATCCAACCTATTCCTTCATTATTTAAAAAAAA
Source organism: Eptatretus burgeri (assembly GCF_056783735.1). Lineage (NCBI taxonomy): Eukaryota > Metazoa > Chordata > Myxini > Myxiniformes > Myxinidae > Eptatretus > Eptatretus burgeri. The sequence continues at coordinate 95,447,016 of NC_140971.1, forward strand.
CCTACACCAAGATTAAAAAAAAAATCTTCTGATTAAGTTTCATGTGTAATATCTTTTGATCGAATCGAACCTCTTCAGTAATTTCGGTTTCAGAGCAATTGTTCTATCTATGTGAGAAATACTTTTTCCCCACAGTCCAAGTAAGAATATTCCTCCCCCTGATAACTGTATTTCCCATTTGTAACAATCTTTAATTTTGTATTTGGAAAAATCTATGTTGGCCACATCCCTTTGTGCTACTTCTTCAGATAGGAAGTAATAGTTTGTGCGAAAAAGACGAGTGCTTTAGCAGTTTCATATCATATCTGTCCTGAGTTTAAAATATTTTCTATGAATCACATCTTTAAACTGGCAGCACGTAGCTTGTGTTAACATGGCCCGAATGATGTCAGCCAGGAGTAGAGAATGATTAAAATGTAACTCGGCAGGTGCTGGAGAAAACCGTGCAAACACGAGTGGACGGTGGGCTGATGGAGTCTCGTGAAGGTGAACCCATGTGGCTCATGAAGCATCTGGAGTTGTTGCGGAAATGTATCCTGGAGGTCTGTACAACCTTCACGCTTGCTTCTTCTAATATATATATATATATCTCTCTCTCTCTCTCTCTCTCTCTCTCTCTCTCTCTCTCTCTCTCTCTCTCTCTCTCTCTCTCTCTCTCTCTCTCTCTCTCTCTCTCTCTCTCTCTCTCTCTCTCTCTCTCTCTCTCTCTCTCTCTCTCTCTCTCTCTCTCTCTCTCTCTCTCTCTCTCTCTCTCTCTCTCTCTCTCTCTCTCTCTCTCTCTCTCTCTCTCTCTCTCTCTCTCTCTCTCTCTCTCTCTCTCTCTCTCTCTCTCTCTCTCTCTCTCTCTCTCTCTCTCTCTCTCTCTCTCTCTCTCTCTCTCTCTCACTTTTCTATAAATTGGGGAAAGTGGATTCGACCAACACGCTATTTTCATTCATCGGCAACAAGTGTCCGCCCGAAGATGCTCTGGAGGCCATTTCCTCATCCGCAATATTTTTTTTATTGTCTTGACTCTCTTCGTGAGCAAGCTGAGTTGTTAACAATCCGATTGCAACATGGTCATTTCTAAAGAACTCGTTTAGTTTCCAGAATTCAAATTCTTGATACTGCTGTCTTCATTATTTTCTCTACCCCGTAAAAGTTGGGGTTATGACGACTGTAAGTAGCTGTTCGCAGAGAGTTAATTCTCTGAGGGGGAAAAAGTCCACATTGCAAATAAATTTCCTTAATATCCAGAATAAATTTAAAATGGATTTTCACATTTTGATCCCAAGCGTCCTGGTCTCATTATTGATTTTCTTTTAATCAAGCTTTTCACACGTATCCACTATGACCTTTCAACTCCTTATAGTTATTGTTTTTTGGGAATAGCATCAATGCAAAGGGATGTGGGAATGGCAATGCCAAAGAGTGTGCTGAAAACAAGGTTGCATGAAAGTATCCAAGGTCCATCCCTTATTAAATTCAGATTGCAAGGTTTGAAGTTCAGATTTGCCAGTGAAAGACTTGGCACAATTGAGGACACTCAGCAGGTTTTCGAGTGAAACTCTGACTTGTAGTTTGCCCAATGGTGATTGTGGTTGATGGTGAGGCCCAAACATTGAGGCACTGAACCTATCTCGGTGTTTTTTTTTTCTTGAAAGAAGCTGATGGGAGGGTTCACCAGATGGTCCTTTTGGAGAAACAGAGTGAAAGTGCGAGTAGGTGATTTGTCAGGGTTGAAGGACATATCCCAAGTGTTGGGACCAAGTCCTGATTCAATCAAGGTCTGCAGAGAGGGAAGATGCTGCTGCCTGAATATCTGAAGGAGGAGAGATGCTTTGGAAATGGGTGGAGGAGTCAGCAAAGAGATAAAGATAATTTTCTAGAAAGTCAGAAAAATCGTTGATGAAGATTGGGAATAGGACTGGGCCCAAGACACTACCTATCAACACCGGAGTGCACCCAAGGCAGAGGAGAACAGAGGATCATGTGGAGGAAGTCAGTAACCCATGAGAGGAGGTGGCTGTGGATGCCATAGGCTCAGAGTTTTGAGAGTGAGGCAGGGTGACAGACTGCGTCAAATGCTTCAGATATGTCCAAAACGATGGCCCTGATATTTTGTCTGAGAGTCAGAACCTCCATTGTTGGGAGAGCAGCAGTAGCTTCTACAGGGTGTCTGACCTGGACATGGGACAGCAGCATGTCCCATGTCCGAGTCGGAAAACAAACTTATGGTTTGAAATAAGGCCATTGGAGAAAATGGGAGGATTTGATGTCAACTGCAATGATAGATTCCATTTCTGGGTTAATAAACAATCAATTTAATGCTGGAGTAACTGAAATGCAAGTACCACTACATCCTGGTCAAAATTCGACAAGAAGAACGCTGCATTCGATCAGGGTGAAAATTTGTGAGGTTCAACTTGGGATACAGTTCCATCAGGCTGCTCCCTCACTCTCGTCTCTGCAGGTACATTCTCGGAATGCACTGGTTTTTGTAGACCATTTTGTGGATGTTAAGGAGTTTTCTTGTTTTGATGTCTAACTTATTGATTTCTGATTGGGGCCAGTTTATTATTCCACAGCTGTGTTGGACTCTGGTACTGCAAGTTGGTTGATGGCTTTGAATTTGTTTCTTGGGGAGAGATACCAGCCTGCTGGGGTGATTGAGCTAATCAAGTGTCCTGCGTTGGAGTGGCGACCCATCCAGGATTGTGCCCAATAGCCCAGGCGACTGCTTTGGCAGCACCGACGCTCTGTACAGAGTATGGTCCCACTGGATGGATGGATGTGATTGACCTTTGAACTGGGTCCTGTTTATTACTTGGAATTTAGTATGTGCATGGTTTAATGAAGTATTCTACATTGATGCCACTCTTTATTCCATCTATGTCCATCATACAAGGCAGAACATTGCATGAGGTAAATTTAGCACTGATTGGATTATGATGAGTTGATCATTTGGACCTCCAGGACGGTGTCACACCCACATCTCGCATCTGTTCTCTCCTGGTTTTCATTCACTTGCCTCTACCGTTTTGGCATCCCCTCTTTTTTTTTCTTCCACTACCTTTTATCCACCCCCTCACCGCAGGACCTCAGGGTGGTGAAGACGCTGGTGGCACAATGCTTCCCACCTCACTACAAACCTTTTGCCACATACCTGACCTTGTACCAACGCGCGCTTGCTGCACACATCCAGGAGCTTGCCAGCGATGAACAGCAACCAAACGAGATGATCTCACTGCTTGCTTGGGTGCTGCACATGTACCCCAGGTGTGTGGACGTCATGCTTTATTTGATGCATGGGTCTGGTGACTAGTGAGTGTCACAGCCATGGCTGTGCAGTACAAGTCTTCTGGACTTCTGTACAGTGCACCATATTCAACTTGTTTTTCCTTGTAAAAACAATATGGCATCATTCATTTTACTTAAAGGAAAAAAGTGTTTGCGTTGGATGTTCTTCTAATCGTTTTATTTCTGGGATGGCTTCTGGTTAGATTAGTTTTTTTTTGTAATCCCAAAACTCCTTATCCACCTACAAGGCATACATCTGCAGCTTGATGGAGTACTGCTCTCTCTTCTGGGCTGGCTCCCCTGCCTCGCATCTTATTCAGCTTGAGCCCGTGTAAACCAAGGTCTTTAAGATCATTGGAATCTCCCGCACTGCAGCTGAGTCTATAAGCTTATCACTTCGCTATCGCAGACAGGTTGGTGGTCTCTCTGTGTTTTACCACCTCCTTTCTGGTATTGCACCCTCTGCTCTTTCTGTGCTTTGTCCCTTCCCCCAGGTTTCTGCAGAGCTCACACGGTCCACCATTAATCCTCTTCTGGTGTTTTTTTTTTTCCCCGCCTGTGGAATCAACTTACCGGTGGATAAGCTGTTAGGGTTAGGGTTAGGGTTCGCCTGTACCGGAAACTACACATGTACGCTAACGCAACTCGCCGAGCCTGTCTGAAGTTATCTGGACACGGCGACTGTCACAATATTTTTGTCTTTATTTTGTAATTTTTTTAATATTAATTTTCATTTTAATATTTTTGCTTTTTGTCTCATCTGGAGGATATCTGTGGCTCTCACAACCAGCCACAAAGGTTTCTGTAGATGAGATAATTAACCATGGGCAGGTTGCTACATCATCGCAAGGTGCTTTGCTGCTGAGGCAATCCTCTGTCAGGGTGGCCGCACACAATGGCCGATCTCTATTCAAAAGGTCAGCCATGAGATCTTCAACATTCTCAAATCAATGCTAGCACACGAAATACCCACCTTAATACCTCCTCCAAATGAGAGCATACCCGTTGATATAAAATGCACTGCCTGTTCATTTTCCTTTACTCGTCATACACACTCCCATTGGGAGCGAAATATGGTGTCAATGCCCATCACTGCTTGTGATCCTGCTTCTTCTTCGCGGGACGGATGGACAGACGGATGCATCTCCTTTTAGTAATGGTAACACCCAGTCCCTGAGGGAGCCAAAAAACAAAGTGTCTACACCCGTTTCCTCTGGCAGGGGACAGTCGTTAAACCACTTGCACTATTCTCCGTGTGCAGGCGAAGATCACAAATTATCTCCCCATTCCCACTGGTGGGGGAGGGGTTCCATGACCTGACACTGGGTACTCCAATTATTTCTGTGATTCCCATGACCTGACCCTGGGTACTCTGAGAACACACGCAAAATTTGGTGGAGATTGACCCAGCCGTTTTTGATTCCATCATGTACATACATACATACATACGTTTGTGCGATTTGATGCCTGAGCATGTCTATCCATGTCTGACTTTAACTGGTGATGCTATTGTCTTTGCGGATACTGAAACAAAAATAATTGAGACCTAGTTTTGATGCACATTATGCAGCAAGGACATGATGGGCCATCCAGACCTTGTTCCTGATGTGAATGTAACTGAACTTGAGCCACTTCTTTTTCAAGAAGACATGGAAAACATCCAAGACAAATATCTCCAAACATTGCAGGTACGGTCATTTCCATCAAACCTCCACACGATATCTACTATTGTGCCTCCACACAATATTATTAGGACAACTACCACCACCACCACAATCACCACTGGAATGCAACACAAATTCACCATCAACACATCTCCATAACCATTAATCCTCCTGTCCATGTTATTGCAACCTGCACAACATAACACAGTAAATTTTTCAATTCCACCCTCCAGTAGTGGCTGGTCTACTATTTTCTTAGTTTCTCATTCCTGAGCCACAGTGAGGGTTTGGGGTGCAGGGGTGGGGGAGGAGTCATGCAGGTTGTCTGAGGAAGCTCTGGGTCATGTGTCCTCCTCCCCCCCCCCACCATATATGATTAACAACTGCACATAGATTAATTGGAGGTATTTTACATGGATTGATTTGAAGTACTCTACGTGGTATGTACGTTTATGAATAATTTGACATTGATGAATTGGAGGTAAGTCTGTAAAATGAATCAATGACAACATCAAGTTTGTGCAGCCAATTGTCTGTAAATTTCAACATTATGGAGGTGTTTGCCCGTCAAGGACATCTGTATTATAGTATTAAAGGGAAATTTAGGGAGTATCTCATGGTGAGCATTTGATGTGCCGAAAACAAGACCTTTCCTTTTCTTCAACAAAGTTTCCTTTTTCCTCGAAACGTCTGCACGCCATTCATCTGGAGGTCCCTCTTCAGAATCCTTCAAACATCAACCTTTTCATTGTCTTTGGACCATCACATCTTGGTAAACGAAATGCAGCAAAACAATTCAGGTTGTAAGAAATCGAATGTCGGTGAGGTGAAACTATCTCGTGTGTTGTGTGTTGTTTGAGTGTTGTTTGTATTCCTCGTACGAACAGTGCAACTTCTCAGCATGGCTCACGAAGGCCCTGGAGACTGATGTCCGTGACTGGAGCCAGAGCCAGGAACCAGAGGCAAACCATCATGGACTCTTTCATACTTCACTTCCCGGGATTGTTTTCCAGGCATGTGTTCACGTCCTTTCTCTGTCTCTACTCTTATCTATCTATAATTCCAGCAATCTCTGTGTGTGTGTCTGTGACCGCTGTTTCTCAACAACCACTGGTCCGATCTAATTGAAACTTCGAGGTATATTGCTGGGGACCTGAGTATGTGCCTTTTCAAGGTTTGATATTAATCGGACAAGTGGTTCCCAAGTTATGGCCATTTATTTTCCAAACCAATGACAGGACACGTTGCTGCGTAGGCGTGGCCGATGGGGAAAGGGAGCCATTTAGTTACCAATGACAGGACACGTTGCTGCGTAGGCGTGGCCGTTGAGGAAAAGATCCTCAGCCGCGTTCCCCATTACGGGTTACAACGTATGGACTTCCGGATAGTGATGACTTACTGTATTCTAATAATTTCTCGATTTCTTATGTGCGTTTAGAGATAAACACAATGCCCCAATTCAGTCGTCGTTTACTAGAGCAAAGGAACGGCCTGTGTGTTTGTTTGAAAGTTTTTTTTTGTTTTTTTTTGCACATACGACCACGCACGTACGGGCATGCAAGAGCGAAGGAACAGCCTGTGTATTTGTTGTTTCTGGCACGCGGTTTGAAAGTTTTTTTTTTTGTTTTTTTTTTGCACGTACGGCCACACGTACGGGCACGCGAGAGCGAAGGAACGGCTTATGTGGTTGTTGTTTCTGGCACGTGGTTTGAAAGTTTTTTTTTTTTTTTGTTTTTTTTTGCACGTATGGGCAAGCACTAGTATTTATCAAATAATCCAAGGGGTGGAAAAAACTTTTTATGAATAGAATGCTAATCCAGTCGCTATATCAATGGAGAACCGAACAGGTAGCCAAACCACCTGGTCACATCATGGCTGTGTAATGTATAGTTCAATATTTAATCTCTATGATCCTAATTATTTTATGGTATCCACTTATCAAAGCTTATGAAAGTTACACATACTATATACGAGAGTGAGGGTAACATTTCCAACGACAAGTGCGATCGGTGGAGTGGTGTTTCACTAAGTTTTGTCCGAATCCGTCCACAACTTTTTAGGATATCGTGCTACATATTGTTTTTGGCCCAATCCCTCAATGATGAAGAATCACTTAAGAAATTCCAGTGGACGGATATGGATCTTCACCAAAATTGAATCAATTCGTCCTTGTCGTACACCCAACCTGCCCACCAAATTACATTGGAATCTGCCCACAACTTTTTGGGATATCCTGCACACAAACAAACAAGCAGACAGACAGACAGGCCGTCGCTGCTCCTATGGTTGGGCAGTGAGTATCCCGGAAGCAGCGGTGGAAAGAGAGCGGCATCTCTGTATGTGGGAGAATTGTGTGCTGAGCCTGTGGGTCACCCAGATAGGTAATTTTTTGAGGGAAGATGGGAAAGGGGGAAAACGAACTAAGCTGACAGTCCGGAAGCAAGAACTAGAACAAGGAAGCAAGAACGAGGCAGAAGACTGAGGGCACGTACACCCGACTATCACAGGTCGGCCCGACTGAGATTGAGAAATGGACCAAATGATTCCACACAGCAGGACGATTCGGGACAGAAAAGTTGACAAAAACCACGAATAACAAAACGAACAAAAACGAAACAGCAAAACTTCGTTTTAGAAGAACTGGAAGGAGAGCTCGCCGCCAAGCCGTCCGTCCACGTGCACCGATCCCCAAACCAGAAGTCCCACTAATCTCGACCCATACATACCCAAGAAGACTTGAAGCTGTAATCGCCGTATTAGCTGTTTTTTTTTCACAATTATTTTGTAAAGATTTCTCAAAACATGTTTTCACTTTGTCATTATGGAATATTATGTGTAGATCGGCAACAAAATATTTAAATTTAATCCATTTTCAATTGAGGCGGCAACACAACAAGATGTGACAAAAGTTGCGGGGGTGTGAATACTTTCTGAAGGCGCTCACTGTATGTACAGGGTGGTTTAAAATTTTTTATTTATTTATTTGAGAACCCTAAATTATTCCCACACACCAAGAACTATATCTGTTAGAAACCGAATATTTTGAGTTAATGTTGCCTAACAGCTCGATCAAGACGCTCAAACTTTATCCCAACAAAATTCATGAAGTGCACCAGTTACTGGAGCCAGATAAAGATAAACGTGTAGCCGACTGTGAGTGGCTCCAGAGGAGGGGAAGAGAACAACACAATGTTTTGGATGTTATGTTGTTTTTACAGACGAAGTATGGTATCATCTTTCTGGGCATGTAAATTCACAAAATGCTCGTTTATGGCTCAGCGAACAACCTTATGCAATGCATGAAAGGCCATTGCATTCCACGAAAATCGTTGTTCGGTGTGCTGTAAGTAGGCAAAGAATTATTGGCCCAATTTTCTTCTCAGCAACAGTGAATTCAGAACGTTACATCAACATAATGCATGAGTTTCTTTAGGCACCTTACATAAGACTAAATCAACCAAGGATGGTTTCAGCAAGATGGTGCCACGAGTCACACTTCACGATATAGCATGATCAGACTTGGGCTGCTCTTTGGTGACCCTGTAGTGTCCAAGTCATTATGGCCACCTCGATCCCCAGATTTCACGTCGCCAGATTTCTCCTTGTGCAGATACTTGATAGAGTGAATGATAGTGTAATCATCATTCTTTTCGCATTGTCGAGCACATAAGGCTGCCGAAGCATGTTCATTGGCAAGGTGGCACAATAGGTAGGTAGGTATTGGAGCACGCACCAGAGCAGCACGTCGCTGCATCCACTTTCAATCAGTACTCCAGGGACCTCTTGTCTGGTCATCCCTCTCAGATGCCTGGCCCATCCCCATCTCCTTGAGATGTTGATCAACCTGCTGCAACCACAAGGCAAACAGTCGTCCCGTTGGCCTTCTCCAATCACGAGGCTCCCTCACAGAGAGAATCTGGTGAGCAGGATGAGTGTCAGGAAATGGAGCCACATGTCCATACAGCCAACAAATCTCATCTGAGTCTCTCTCAGCAATCACTCGTTGGACACAAACTCTGACCAGCAATAGCCAAGGATTCTCCAAAGAGACCTGGTACGAAAGGAGTTATGTCTTCATCTCAGATCCTTTGTCAGAATCCGAGTCTCACATCCATAGAGCAAGACTGGAAGCACCAAGGACCTGAAGACAAGGTGGCACAAACCTGGACGGGTACTCAAATTGCTCGTTTTCCCCAGTACATTCGTGCTCGTTTTGCTGACCTCAGAAGGATGACAGGCTGAATCAACCCACCTCGTCTTATTTATGGTACGACAGGGGTTCAAATCAGAACCCTTTGTTATTAAGTCATCCATCCATCCATCCATCGGGACCATACTCAGTGCAGAGCATCAGTGCTGCCTAAGCGGTCTCCTAGGCTATTGGGCACATTCCTGGACAGGTCACCACTCCGACACAGGATACTCAAATGGCTCAATGATCCCAGCAAGCAGGTACTCATTTGGCCAACCTCAGAAGGATGACAGGCTGAGTCAACCCCACCTGGTATCAATTCAACAGCCAAGCAGGATTTGAACTCAGGACCCTAGGATCCCAAACCTGCCACCCTAACCATTAAGCCAACATCAGGCTTCTTCAATAATTTAAAATAGGACAATCATTTCACAGACAAAAACATTGTAAACTAGAGGGGGAGCACTAGGGAGAGTGCAAAACCTCCGCCGCCAATACTGCTGGGTCACTCAAGTGAACCTTATATCTTATTCATTAAATATGATGTCAACAGTGCTGACAGTTATAGTTCTTTTCTCCAACATTTTTTTGGGGAGGGGGGGGGTTGGAAATCACTTAAAACATGTAAAAATGCAAAAAAAAAAAAAATCGAAATTTTGTTGAAAAAAAAAGTTGCAAAAATTTTTTTTCTCTAAATTTTTTTTGGAGGGGGGTGGAAATCACAAAATATGCAGAAATGCAAAAAAAAATTTTTTTTTTCTCTAACAATTTTTTTTTGGGGGGGGGTAACAATTTTTTGGGTTGAGGTTGGAAATCACTTAAAACATGTAGAAAAAAAAAATGACCGTTTTTACAGCCATTTTTCCCTGCTGTGCAGGGGTTAGGCTTTTTCTTGAGGCAATGTTTTATGGCCGGATGCCCTTCCTGATGCCAACCCTGGTCGCCTCTTACGACACACAGGGATATGGTATACCTATTCTAACTGGGCATACACCGGGCCCAGTACACTGGTACTCACTTCGCCGACCTCAGATGGATGACGGGCTGAGTCAACCCCCTGGTGTTAATTCAGCAGCCAATGGGGCTTGAACTCAGGACCCTGGGATCCCAAGCCCCCACCCTAACCACTAAGCCAACACCAGGCTCTAAAAAAAAAACGTGGAAATGCAAAAAAATAAAAAAATTCTCTTTTTTGGGGGGGGGGGGGGTTGGAAATCACTTAAAACATGCAGAAATGCAAAAAAATTCTCTTTTTTGGGGGGGGTGGGTAAAAAAAAATTGGGGGGGGGGGTTGGAAATCACTTAAAACATGTAGAAATGCAAAAAAAAAATTTCTCCAACAATTTTTTTTTGGGGGGGGGGGACCAAGTCCAAAATTCAATGGCATGATCCTTGGACCATACCTAACCCTCACCACCAAGTTTCGTCGAAATCTGTCGAGGAGTTTTTCCATAATACTGTTCACAAACAAACAAACAAACAGAAAGGGGTGAAAACAGTCACCTCCATCCATCTTCGAAGATGGCGGAGGTTAATTAACCTCATCCCCATTCAAACTTTAGCAGCAGCCACTGGAATAGGACAATCAAAAGATAAACATTAAAACTTCCTATACCCTATACATTGTTGTTATGGTTAAATATGCACATTTTAGTTGTTGGAGAAGTGACATTCTGGAAGCTCGGTTTTACCCAGACGTCCTGTGAATGCTGCCACAATAATTCGGTGGTTTGATTGAGCGGGAAGGGAAAAGTGTCACATCGTAGCGAATGGGATAAAGGGTTTTCGCTCGATGGTCTGCACTCCAGGATCAGCACGTTCAGACCAATATCTTTGATCACGAGTTTGCTGGCTATATCACCGACACGAGCATCTCTGTGATGTTGATGATAACTTTGGTTGTGGTGACGATGGTTTGGGCAGGGGTAGTGCCAGGATTGTAATTTGTGACCCCTCAAAAAAGCCCGATTCCTTACCCGATGGTCGAAGTAACACATTCGATGTGTCTGTAGATAATGGAACAAAACCTACAAGTGGCTTCCCAGGTGAGCTCGGATCTCAGTGAGCGGGTGCTGCACACTGGGTTGCAGGAAATTCAAGGATTTTTATATCGGTGAGTTTAAGAACCATCTCCCGGGGTTTATCCCGGAAAAACAAATACGAGGCCTAGAGGTTTTTTTTATTTTCCATATTTTCTGCTTCCTGAAATTGCAATGCACTCGTGTGAATGGCAGTCGAATAGTTAGTAGTTGATAAAGTGACAAATCTTGCATGCAATCATCGATGATGATGATGATGATGATGATGATGATCGAATTGTAGTGCGATCGTTCACAGGAGGATGCTACTAGCTCTTCCCCCTTCCTTTTGTAGTCCATCGGGAGACCATGAACACCTTTGGAGTTGCTGCTTATTGTAGCAAAGATATTTTAATATACAGCAAGCATATTGGACTTGCCTAAGGTTTTCATTAAGACCCAGGCCAGAACAGAGAGGGGGGTCAGGTGGGCCAGTTGGCATGGGCCTACCATACAGAAAATGTTCAATGTCTTCAATTCAAGACCCCAGCGGTGGGAGGTACTGAAGGAACATCTTCCTGTCTCACTGCATAAAATGTCAAAGACAAGGTGGTCAGCGAGAATTGACTGTGTAAGACCAATTGCACGGCATTTGGAAAGTGCTAGTCATATGTGTTTAGCACTGATTACAAAAATACTTAATCAGCAGTTTGAAATGGGGGCCTACATTTCCCATCTGGCCTGGGCCTATTACCAGCTTTGCACGGGCCCGTTAAGGCCTAATTTTAATCATACCAGACTGGAATTGTTAACACTACTTTGAGGACCCCCAACAGTCCCTCCTCACAGATCGTTAACAGGCTGTCTCTCACGAGACCGAATCGGCAGAAAGAGATGCGTTACGGAAGACCCGGATTCATCTTTGGTTGGGCATCTCTTTCAGATTGCATGGGGAATAACCCGACAAAGCAAGTTTGGTCTCACGCCACGAGTGTCAATTAAAGAATGTCACATACGCTCGAGCACATCAGTTTATTCAACAGCTTCGTGTACCATGCTCTGCACAGAGCGTCAGTTCTGCCGATGCAGCTTCCTGGCTATGGTTACAATCCTGGATGTTTCGCCGCAATCCCATGCAGAATAACATACTCGACGGCTGCATTTGAATAACGTATTCCTGAATCGCAAGTTTTTATAAGGTGTTTGTAGAGACAACCGGATGTGCAGCACGATGTGTCGATCGATGTAAACAAACTAGTGTGTATGTATGTCAACGTTACCCTGGCAGTTTGTAGCAAGGCATAGGCCTGCATGAGGACGACAGAGTGCAGCGTCATGCAGAGCTGTACTATCATAATTCCACAAGGCATCAGTCCAAACACTGACCCCACAGGTATCCCAACTCGACTGACAGACCGGGTTTTCCCTCACTGGGGCATCGTGAGAATGTTGTGCTAGCCAATAATGTAGGCCTAAGCCTAGCTCCCCAAACCTGTGGGGCGATGCATGTATTCCCACCGGCGAACAACTCGGCCGGTAAGACAGATGCCATTGAGTTTATAAACTACGTTACATGTTGCTTATGTGTATGTATATATATATATATATATATATATATATATATATATATATATATATATATATATATATATATATATATATATATATATATATACACACACTCTGTTTATTTCCTGGCTATGAGCAGATTCCGCATGGCTCTGGGCACCTTCAAACAGGAACACGTGAAGGACCGAAAGTTTCCGCCATTCTATGTGCAATATATGATTGCTGCCATCAACAACTGCACGCTCTTCAGGTGAGCACGTTCCACGTGATTGAGTTTTTCCAGGTACTTGTGCAATAAAATGCTCATTCAGTGATGCAAGTTGTGATGTCATCAAAACTGAAAACGCCCGACAGCATAAACGGAGAAGCAGTCGGCATTTCCGATTTGAAAAGGTTGTGCTGACCCACATTTTGACCTTATTTTATCAAAAGGCCTTCCACTCGCTGTAATGTCACACATGTCCCCTTTGTTGCTGGATGAGCAGGACGGCACACGTGTACGTCATCATTTGCTTGTTCGCTCGTGAATCATGTTGGTTGACTCGATTGAGAAATGATTGAGACACAGACCTCAGGATGACAGACGATCATCATCGATTGATCCGCTCCATAGGCTGTTCCTTGTCCAATGTTGCTAAGAAAAATTTAATCTTCTGAGGTTCAACACGACATTGTGGCAGTGAGTCTGTACAGACGCTCAAACGTCGATACCTGCTCTCGCTACCGACTGACAAGTCCTGGAGTGCCATCCCAAAAATCGAGTCAGACCTTTCTACAATCGCTGCTGAAGGCTGCACTTACCTGCTGGATGAGGTCCTGTTGGATATTAAAGTGAGTGTTTGTGTGTGCCATTTACCTAAACATCCACCTTGCACATGCTCTCTCCTTTCTCAACCTATCTTCCAATTTCCTTTCTTTCCCTTCCCTCCCCAAACACAATCCACTCTGTTTCTTTGCTTTTCTCAATGTAATTTTAATTACCCCCCCCCCCCAAATCCACCGCTTTTGCAGTTGTAATAGGAAAGAAAAAATATTAAAGTTGATAAATGTCTTCTTTTTTTTTCAATCTGAAAATATTGTTAGCTGTGGGGTCTTCAACACTCCCCGACCATCCGCTGGGCAGGTGGATGAGAGGTCACCGCGTATGCCTGTAATTTGCTGCCGGTGGGTGGTTTGAAAACCATGCACCATTCTAAATTTGGCCGAGTGATGCCAAAGGGCAGCTTGGTTTTAACTGATGACGTCTTACCGTGTTCGGGGTCACATGCCAAATTAAGAGAGTTCTGCAGAGCCCGTTACCTCGGTGACCACAAAACAGGTTCTCATTAACAAAGGATTTATTCACAAGAAATAAATAGGAGCGATGGAAAAGGGAAATAACTGAAAAAAACAACAAAAGAATAAATAATTAACTCTCGCACGAACGATGCCAACAACAGTTATTTATTTAATCTTGAAGGCCTCTCTCTCACACGGGCTATATGACATACAGGGAGAAGACAGGGCACATGACCTGGGGGGGGGTGCGAGAAAGCCTTGTTAGCGTCTCTCTTTTGGCATCAAGACGAGCCGATGTACGGCCTTGAGGTGCTTTGTCCATCCAGTGATCTCCCAGTTCTGTCACCGCAGTGGACCACGAATAGCTGGAAACCACAAATTGAGAGAACTGCAGGACCAGGGCACCACGGGACTCCAACTTGAGAGCAGAGAGCAGGAGGTCCCATGGATAGCAGGTCGAGGGGGAAAGACAGGTACAAGAGGCAGTTATAATCAGGTTAAGCGCCACCGGAAGACAAGACTGCGGCGAGCTTCATCCCATCGCGTGTTTTATTAAATTTCCATGGGTGGGTTCTTGGGCCGCTCACAGCGTGCCCATTAGCCACTCTCTGGGGGTAGGGGGTGTAAATACCCCTCCCTCTCTGTGTCTCCACCCATGGAAGGATCTCGAACCCTATCTCACTCATGAAGGCCATGTGGAAACTGCTGACTCATTTTCACATGCGGTAAGCATACCTGGCAGACTAGAATAGCACTCGGTAGAGCACATACTTCCACCATGCTGAACAGTTTACATTTTGGATCTCAATGATAGGCCGGATCTGCATCCGGACCATTCGTCCTCAATATCGCACACCAAAATCTAATCGGCTTGTTCTTGCCACCGACCCAACTCGTCCACCAAGTTTTATCATAACCCGTCCACAACTTTTTGAGATACCGTGCCATACTGTGTGCATCGTTTTTGGCTCCATCTCTCAATGGTGAAGAATAATTCAAAAAATTATTTCTTCTTTCATCTTCTTTTAACGATTATTATTGACCAACCTTTTCTTGTGGGGTCAGCCAGGGGAAGATTGGTCCGAGTCTTCATGAACCGGCTGGCCAAGCCTGACATTCAACTCGTTAGGACAGCAATTTGTAATTCGTTTTGGTGCTGGTGATTGCTCACCTCCTCTTCATGAAAAACACCATGGGATCTTTAACGTCTACCGACGAATGCTGGCAGATGGGACGCCTGTTTAACGTCCATCCGAGAGCCGGCACACACATTGATGAATCACCCTGCCTGTGAAACACCAGGCTGACAGTTTATAACTGGAGGAACCGTTTGGCATGGCGGCCACATTTCCCCCACACATCTGGTGTCCCTTCATCCCAACTCCCTCATAATGACTGTCTTCTCCGTTTATTAGGGTACCCTGTGAGTACAGGGTACCCTATTGTTTTTCTTCTGTTTATTATTATTAGGGTACCCTGTGAGTACAGGGTACCCCCCTGTGAGTACAGGGTACCCTATTGTTTTTCTTCTGTTTATTATTATTACGCATTATTATTATTTTTCCGCCGGCATTTTGCACCCTTTTTCGCTTTAAAAATCATTTTCTCTGGGACACTAAGGCCGATCGACAGGAAATTTTCACCATAGTTTGTATCTTTTTTGATAGCACAATCACGTTATAATTATGACGTCATTGGTCACGTGGTGCGGTCGCCATCTTGAAAAAAGCGATAAACTTTGGACATCTGTATCTCGGAAACCGTGCAATGGAAAAAATTTTCGTTTGATACATTTTACTAAGCTCCCTATCGGGAACACGTGTGATTTTTCGTGACGTCATAGGTGAAGCGATATACCGGTGAAAATTCGTCAAGTAGAACGCCGTATAGGAAAAGTCTGAAATTTTTTGAGCGTCATCTACACCAAAATTCATCGTCAAAAATGGTTTTTTTGACGTCATCGATGACGTAATTCGGCCGCCATCTTGTTTTTTTGTGTTTTTTTTTTTTTTTAATCTTCTTCTCCAGAAGGGCTGGACAGATTGAGGCGAGACTTGAGGTACATTCAATTGAGGTACATTCCCCAAGAGGTCCTTTCTCAAGTTTGTTAATTTCTTGTTGACAGGTCACATGGTTTGGCGGCCATCTTGAAAAAACCTTAAAACCTTCAAACATCTTCTTCTCCAGAAGCGCTGGTCCAATGAAGGCGAGATTTCAGAACTATATTCGTGACATGCATGCGATGCAAGTTTGTTAATTTCGAAGTGATAGGTCACATGGTTTGGCCGCCATGTTGGATTTAAGAAAAATATTAAATAATGTTTTCTCTAGAATTTCATAAGCCATCAAAACGATAATTTGCAAGTGCCTTCCTCCCTCAAGTCTGCATACATGGTAAAAAATTTTTACCTCAGAAGTCACATGGTTTGGCGGCCATCTTGGATAGAAAAATAGACCTTATCCGATTTACACGAAACTTCACACACTTGTTCGGGTCGATGATGGAAAGCAGAATTTAAATTTATGATATCATAGGTCACAAGGTTCGGCAGCCATCTTGGATTGAAAATGAATAAATTTTTAAAATCTTCTCCAGAAGGGCAAGACAGATTAAGACAAAACTTCACACATATATTTCCCATGAGGTCCTTTCTCAAGTTTGTTAATTTCTTCTTGATCGGTCACATGGTTTGGTGGCCATCTTGAAAAAACCCTAGAACCTTCAAACATCTTCTTCTCCAGAAGCGCTGGTCCGATGAAGGGGAGATTTCAGAACTATATTCGGGACACGTAGGCGATATAAGTTTGTTAATTTCGAATTGATGTCACACGGTTTGGCCGCCATGTTGGATTTAAGAAAAATATTAAATAATGTTTTCTCTGGAACTGCTTAACCTAATGAATCGAAAGTTTGCAATTATCATCTACCATCGTGTGTGCACGCGTGGTAAAAATTCTGACGTCACACGTCACATGGTTTGGCGGCCATCTTGGATAGAAAAACGCACCTTTACCGATAAACACGAAACTTCACAAACGTGTTCCAATACCCACTTGGAAGCAGAATATAAATTTGTGATGTCATAGGTCACATGGTTTGTCAGCCATCTTGGATTGAAAAATAATATCTTTAAACGTCTTTTTCTCTGAAACGACTGAACAGATCCAGGCGAAACTCCACCACTATGACCGCCTCTCCATGACGAATAAAAAGTTCTCACCCCCTTTTGACGTACGACACAACGTTTGGCAGCCATAGTGGATTGAAGGAAAAATATTAATTAATGTTTACTCTGGAACTACTGCATCAATAAATGTGAAACATCACCTTTATGGTGGAACAGTCATGCGGAATGAGGGTTTGAAATTTCAACGGGATCGGTCACGCGGTTTAGCAGCCAGAATTATTTAATGATTTGAATCTGTTCGCCAGTAATAAGGAAATTGAATGCTTTGTGCTGCCCGGTTCGTAACTCGTCTGTTCCGCGCCGTCTCAAAGCAGGCCTGTGTTTGTATCACCATTAAATAATGTTTTCTCTGGCACCGCTTATCCGATAAATGCGAAACTTTGTGACTATGATTTAAGTCTCATGTTGTATCAGTTGTGTCAAAGGCGGACGGACTGGGTACCCGGTCATCACTGCCAGCAGTTATAAAGTGGCAGTTCTAGTTATAATTCCATTTGGATCCGCACCATCTCAGGAGCTTAGCTCCTGTACCAGCATGGACCACTATGGACAACAGAAGGCCAATGGGAGTGGGGGGGGGGGGGTGGGGGTTATGTGACTCTGCCGTTAGCTATTTCGGGTGGACTGCGAGGGAGCGTTCCCCAGTCGAGTCTATAGTGTGGAGTTCCCCGGTTCAGATTGAAGTTCAGCTTGACGCAAGGTAAATCTGAAACCGGGTCTGAGAGTTCCACAGTTCGGTGTAAAGAGATATCGAGCTCCAGAGCGGTCCAACACCGGACGGCTTGGTTTGGTGAAACAGAGTGTGAGCCAGCTGGATCTGCGTGTGTCATTGCAACTGACAATTTGTCTTGGTGCCCAGATCCCAGGACCCTGTAGTGCCACAAACGGAAAGGGCGACTGCTTGGTAATTGTAGTTATCCTCCCATTGTGTTTGTCCCAGCATTTTCATGCTATTCTTTTGCATTTACCCATCATTTCCGACCAACCCCCCTGTCACGTATGACTTGTGGCCACAGCTCAGTTGCTTAATTATCTTGCCAAAACGAAGTTTTTGCAAGATATGTAAGTCAGCTTGTATGTTTTTATTTTTATTTTTTTGCTTGTCTGTAATGACATATAAAAAATTCTGCAGAGCACAGTTATCATTGGAAATTTTTGTAACTTCGCATATCAGAGGCCTATAGAGGTCCCTTTCAGCGCATAAAATTTTGAAGGTCAAAGGTCAAGGTCACTTTGTCGCAAATCAGGGGAGTCGACGAAATCCTTATTTTTTGAGTAATTTTGATCGGATCGTCTTCAAACTTCATGGGAATATAGTTCATGGTCTGGCGCTCAGCTGATTAATTTTTGGTGGCGATTGGCCTTGACCTTCATGGTTAGCGCCTAAGGTCAAACATATTTGACCCCAAGGTCAAATTTTCAAGTTTTAGGAACCATATCGTGTAGTACCTCAAATTGAACACCTCGATGAGTGCTTTCTAGATATGTCAAGCTTGAGACATTATGACGTCATTTGGTGACGTTACGAGGCAAACGCATATTTTTCATGGTTACTCTGTAGAACGATTCTCATCGGAATCTCTCGTAGGCAGATATTCCTCAAGGAGTCGCTCCTGGTGGATAGCAGCTCTGTTCACCTCAGTGTGACCTTAAAGAAGTCACACGTGGTCACCTTTTGGCAAGATACGGGTCACCCTGCAGGTGACATTGGTTTATTTTATTCATTTTATTGTTCAAAAGGTGTTTGCTGTTTGTTTGGTTTCTGTTGAAGCTCCAATTGGATTAGTGCCTCGTGTCCTTGTTTTGTGTGCAGTCGAGTCGAGACTCATGGAGAAGCTGTAACTCCTTTAATAAAATATGGAATAGAATTGTGATTATTGTTTTCCTTTGTTGATTTTCATTGTCATCATTTTGTTGAACTACCTAGATAGTATAGCTTGAGGAAGTCTTTTCTCATTCTGCCTTCTGCCACAATGTGTGTCATTGTCGCAACAAAGGTTGTTTAGCCACGGAACAGAGTGTCGTGCCTGATGATTCGATTTGGCCAACGAAGCCATTCGGAAATCTTCAGACAAAGCCCAGCACTTGCATGATCACTCGTATGGCCCATACACATTACAATATTATTTGAGTACCACAATTCTCATCCCGTTTGCAGAAGAAAATGTTGGACAAATCCTGTTTTTATCTTTGTGAATCACTCAATTTGTCTTTCTCCTGTAATAACTCAAGATTGGAACAAAAAGGCTTTTCTGTTTTCCAGCAAGCATGCTCACTGTATCAACATCAGGCATCAATTGAGAAATGAGGTGCACCGAAATCAGAGAAAATTATATCCCGTCCTTTAAACCGTTTTCATTGAGAAAAACGAGAAAGATATTTCCCTTAATTTGAGAATTTCAATGAGACTCAAATGACCATCATCATTCCTGTCTATTTGGGATAAACATTTGCTTGCTTGTTTGCTGGGACTTCTATCCACAGCCATCCCTTCTGGAGCTCTTGACACGGGCTTGGCTGACGAGTTCCAAGGCCATGGACACAATCTGCATTACCATAGAGGACTATTTCAACGACTTCTCCAAGCTCAACAAAGCGTACCTCAAGGTGACATCACACGCATTCCTTCTTACAAATCCACATTGTTTAAAACAATGCCATTATAATTTTCCACTTATCAAGATCATCAATGTAATGTGAGAAATTAACTGTTTTATTTATTGCTGTCCATCACTTAAATCTGTTGCCGGAGGTAGCGTGCGTACTTCTTTATTCGTGTGTAGCACAAAGCTGTGTGCATCATTGGGTGGGGGTGCGGTTGTACCGCTGATTCAGTGCCCTCTGCTGGTTCAGACAGGAATTTGTAATTTGTTCAGCATGTTGCCGGCGACAGCTTGACTGCTCTTTGTGAAGGACACCGTGAGATCTTCAACATCCACCAGCGAATACTGGCAGACGGGACGCCCAGTTTAACGTCCATCCGAGGGACGGCACACACATTGATGAATGACCCTTCCTGTGAAACACCAGGCTGACAATTTATAACTGGGTCGGGATTCAAATCCAGGCTGGACAGCTGAGGCAAGTGTACGTACCTCTAGGCCATCTTAGCCCCGTAGCATGCTCACCTTTAAGCTGTCGAGTCTGGTTTTGATTCCCGATGCAACTATAAACTGTCATCGTGTTGCTCTGTAGGCAGGGTGCTACATTGTAAAGGTTTGCTGCCCTTGGAGTGAGGGTTAAGCTGGCTATTCATTATACGAGCACTTGTGGACATTCCGACACTTGAGGGCCTTGAATAGTATTCCTACACTTGAGGGTCTTGGCTCGTTTGAGAAGCAGGCCTTTCCTCCAAACGGAATCGTCGTCGGAATTTAGGTCGATAAAGGTCGCTGCTTCTGCTTTCACTGGAATTCAGCCAGCTTTGATGTGGCTAGTTAATGCCAAGAATTGGTCACAGTCATTATGGCCTGGTCTAAAACTTGCCTGTTGCTTGGGATAACTTGCTTGAGGATGGGCTTTCGCTGTTACAGGAGAAGTCTTTCCAAAAGTTTATAGCAGGACATAACGAGGGAGATAGGTTGATAGTTTCTGGGATCATCAGCACGTTTTCCCAGTTTCAAAATGGCATGACCTTTGTTTGCACTCTTCCATTCGTTAGTTACAACGCCAGTTGTGAATATTTTGGAGAAGAAATTTAACAAGCGCAGCCCCTTCCCCTCCCCCCCCCAAGATGTTTGAGGCATTTGGGGACGACGCCATCAGTTCCTGCTGACTTGATATCAGATAGCCCTCTGTTTACCTTCCCAACAGACAAGAGGGTACATTGTGTGGTTTGGAATTAACAAACAGACATTGCAGTGCGGAGTTGTCTAAGTACAAGGTGTCTGGTGGTTTTATTCACTGGAACTTTGTAATTGGCAATTAATCTTGTGGCATTGGCATTTGGCCTAACTTTAGGTGGGGTCTGAACTGATGGGGGAAGCTGCTCCAAGGTTTAGCATGATCCTCCGTGCTTTCTGTCTGCATTGTGTGAAGGCTAATCCTTCTGTTGTGTCACGCCGTCTTTCCCTTCTTGCCGTGTCAAGAGATTTCAGCAGAGCGACACCAGTGTCAGGGTTTTTAATCCACTTTGTATTGTTTGTGAAGGTTTTCACTTTGTGTTGACCGGCACAGATGGTTAGATCAATTCGAATAACTGGGTGGAATCAATCTAATGAACATTCTCGCTGATGCTCAAGATCGCACAAGTTGGCAGAACGTAGTGAGAATCAGGTGGTCTGAAAGAGAAAACAATGGAAATCATCATCATCATCATCATCATACTCATCATCATCATACCAGTGATGCTGCTTTTGATGTAACTTGTGCTGACAATGGTTATGGAACAACAAAGTGTTTTCCTTCACATTTTTGGACACACCGATGTAAGATTCTTGACTTGTGTGACACGTATATTCTCCTGTGAGACAGGAACTGACTCATCAAGTCCATCGACGCATCGTGCATGAGTACGTGCATGCTGTCGTGCAGCGGCGAGTCACATTGCGCTCTCAAGAGGAACGCCAAGAGGCAGCAGATAAGATGGAATGGGAAGGAAAACAATTGAAACAGCTTTTCCAAAAGCTGTCTGAGGTATGACTACCCAGTCGCCCAAACTTAGCAATGTTTACACTTTCATGAACTCTCATAGCTTTCCAAGACACACTTACAGGTCAGCTTGAGTACATTATTCTGCATTATTAACATGACACACCTCAAACTATGCACAGAGTGGAAAAAAAACAGATGCAGCTGTTCACTGCAGCCTCCTACGGTTGTCCTGCGGCGTGTTTAGCTCGAGAACTTTATCACGTTGTTTGTCTGGAGCTCGATTAGGGACTGCTGTCTGCTTTGGACTGACACACCAGCATCACATCTCTCTCTCCTCGATGCTGTGGTATCGAAAGCTCTCAAAATTATTGAAATCCCCCACATTGATTCCAAGGAATGAGCTCTGTTGCTATCATATATCACAGGCAGGTTGGTTGTCTTTCTTTTTCTCTCTCTCTGTCTCTGTCTCTGTCTCTCTCTATCTCTCTCAGCCCAGTGTCGATCTGCGTTGGAGGATGGATATAACAATGTATGAAATCAACAAAACATTGATCGATGAATGCTAACTGCCATTGAAAGCGAGGAGAAACTGATATTTTTGGCGTTAACCTTTTGTCAGAGCAAAAGAAGGTTATCAACCAAAACATCAGCTTGTCCTTGCTCCCTACAGCGGTTAGCATACATCGATCAATGTCTGGTTGATATATATATATATATATATATATATATATATATCTCTCTCTCTCTCTCTCTGTCTCTCTCTGTCTCTCTCTGTCTCTCTCTGTCTCTCTCTGTCTCTCTCTGTCTCTCTCTGTCTCT
This sequence comes from Eptatretus burgeri, assembly GCF_056783735.1. Lineage (NCBI taxonomy): Eukaryota > Metazoa > Chordata > Myxini > Myxiniformes > Myxinidae > Eptatretus > Eptatretus burgeri. The sequence continues at coordinate 95,469,616 of NC_140971.1, forward strand.
CTCTGTCTCTCTCTGTCTCTCTCTGTCTCTCTCTGTCTCTCTCTGTCTCTCTCTGTCTCTCTCTGTCTCTCTCTGTCTCTCTCTGTCTCTCTCTGTCTCTCTCTGTCTCTCTCTCTCTCTCTCTCTCTCTCTCTCTCTCTCTCTCTCTCTCTACCTTCCACAGTGCACACATTCTTACAGCAACCCCATCCTGGTTTTGTGCAAAAATTCAGGCTTTCTGCACACCTCCACTATTTTTGTCCTTTTTTGTTTTCATCCCGTTTGTGGAACTTCCTTCTGGAGACCCTTCCATTGCATTCTACCCTCTAGAGCTTCAAACAAGTGGTGCACTCCCATCTCATCCCTATTCACACTCTTTTTCTACCCCCATTAACCTTAGATAACTCAACCCACTTAGTTGTAGTTTACTGTGTTTCCTTCCCTCCTCCCATGCCTCTCTTCCTATTCATCCACTCCCTTGCTTGTGTCCAACCGTTGCCCATATTTCTGAATCGTCATTTTACTTTGTTAGCACGCTCTTCCAGGAGCTTATATTTTGCATACAAAAATAAAAAAATTGTTCTGCCAATGTGGATTGTAAATGTTTGTCTTGTCCACTAAACAGAAGACCAAATACTGCATTGGAGTCACCAGAAGGAACCTGAAAAAGTAAAGAGCAAAGATAGAGTGATCGGGAGGAACCTCGGTAGGATTTGGGTTTCAGCCGCTACTCCAATTCCCTCAAACCCTTCCAGGTGCAGCCAAATGAGCCTTACAGAAAACTTTCTGCAAGAATTCACTGCTCCTTAGACAGATAGTTAAAGAACGTTGTTCGACGTATGCTCACCACCATTGGAAGATCGAGAGCTCTGCATTACCCAGCATGTGAGCTCTCATACATGTATACAAAAACAAACTGCACAATGTGACACTCAACAGAAACGACATCGAAAAAGATGAACATCAGTGCCGAGAGTCACGAGAACAGCAGTTCCTTCACGGCTGGGAGAAAAACCTTTTGATTACCATTCAATGAAACGAGTTGAAGAGAAATTCAGAAGATACGAGATCATGGACAACAAAATGTTTGAAAGATTATATCCGCAATTCAGAATTCAGTTTAACTTTCTGACAAACTGTTCCATTAAGGTTGACTTTCATTTTCAACGCACGAGTGACATTGTTTCTTTATTTTGGTTTTTGCACTCAATAATTTACGATCAAATATTTTTTGCAAATTTAATCAAACTCTGCTTGTTAAATGCAGGATGGTTCGCAAGATGAAGAATCTCGAAGTGATGTTATTCCTGCACTGGGAGAGATAATCAGCCTTAAAGACACATCCATGCTCTGCCTTGATATATCCAGTCTGATCAACCGTTATCCAGACATCAGGTACGGACGGCTTCGGCACGTGAAACAGCACACACATTTTAAATGAACCCTCTCAATCAATGTGCAGGTGTGTATTTTATTTTGTCACACGACAAAGCAGTTTGTGCTTTATAGAAGGTATCTTTTGACATTTGTGAGAACGCAACACGACCGGCTAGAATACAACACTACAACGAGGTTCTTTGCATCTACGGGAATAACACATCGATCTTGCCCAAGTGTAGTGTTTGTAATTGTTGAGGACAACTTATTGAACCAAACCCTAATCCCAAACAGCTTGAAATCTTGATTTAAACCCAGTGAATCAATTCTACGAAGTCTTGGAGCAAAACTTTCGGGCCAATCGATAAACTACAATGTCTAATTAATCCAGGGGCATTTGATTAAAGGTGGGGGGGGGGGAATTGAAACCGGCTCATTTGTTTGAAGATACATTTGTTACCTCCACCACCGAAGATGAAGGAGGTTACATTTTCACCCCCTTTCTGTCCGTTTGTTTGTTTGTGTACAGGATATCTCAAAATGTTGGGGACGGATCCGGACGAAATTCTGTGGACATGTTGCGTGTGTGACTGGGAAGAATTGATTCAATTTTGGTGAAGATCTGTTAATTTTTTCCAAAGTGATTCTTCACCATTGGAGTTAGTTGGTTTTAAGTGATTCATTGACACCATTGGAGTAATTCTTCATTGTCATTCGTTGGTGGACGTTATATATCCCTTGGTGCCCTTCGTGAAGAGTAGACGAGTATTTGCTAGCACCATGAATTTTTTTTTTTACAAATTCCTGCCCTAATCAGTAGGGGGCACTGCATTAGTGGCAGATTCACACTGTCAGCAATGGTGCTTGGAGTGCGGCTGTGCAACCTTTGGGCAATGATGTTGCATAGTGATCTCCGGATACCATTGTGAGATTCTAAGACTTGTTCTGTATAATATGTATGCCAAGTATGGCCTTTCTGGGAGAGATAGTTCTCATCATTTTTCTTGTTTGTATAAAATTTGTGACACTTTTGATGATTTATAATGAAAATGTCCTCTCTCTAGAGAAGAGCACATATGTGCAGTACTTTCCCTGCGCGGCGACTCCTCTCGAGACATGCGCCTCGTAGTGTCGGAATGTATGATGCAGCGTGATCGGGACCAAGACCCGTCGGATGTTCCAGCCATCTTCACAAATATCGCCGTTGCTTCCTGCCTGCTCCCCCAACTTCCCAAGTGACTCGTCTCGCAACATCCAACTCCGCACCTTATTGCACGCTGTGGCCGTTTGCTTACTTCTGATGCAGTCAGGCAGAAGGAATATTAGCTTATTAATGGATTCAACATTTCTGATAGCTTTTATCGAGATCCATCACAAAGTATTTGAGCGGGATGAGATCGATTAGCAATATGGTTTGTTTTTAGTGTTAGCCACAAAAAAAAGAATGCAACAAACATGTCCAGATGTTGAAAGAACAGAGATTCTTTTGACAGGACAAATGTCCAAACATATTGGGCAAATATTCTGTCAGTTATATTATCAAACAACAATGTGTCATTGCTCTGAGCAAAAGATGTAACTTATTAACTTGAACGCTACTGCGAGTCACCCAGTATTTCTTGAATCATAAGAACAAGACTGTTTTGTGCCGTCAGTTTCCTTGTTTTAGTCCAGTTGATCAAATAGTGTGTAATAATCCACAGTTGTACTAATCAGAATAAACTGATAAAAACAAAACAGGTATTTACGTGAGATTATTCCCTCTGTTTGTCTGTCTAACGGAGGTTTTGTTTTGACCCCTTTCTGTCTGTCTAGTGGTTTGTGAGCACGATATCTCAAGATGTTGTGGACGGATTTGGACGAAACTTGACGGATAGGTTTGGGTATGTGACAATGACAAATCGATTCGTTTATGGTGAAGATATACATCTGGATATGAGAATTAAAAAATTTCTATGCCTCCGTGACGAAGTCGCCGGAGGCGTTATGTTTTCGGGTTGTCCGTTCGTTCGTGATAGGTTTTCATTGTCACGATAATTTAAGAATGGCTGAAGGTATCGAAGTCAAACTTGATACAAGTATTATAATGATGCAAAGAGGAATTGATTAGATGATGGGATCAAGAGGTCAGAGGTCTTGCTCGGTAAAAAATTCTGTTGTCGCACTAACTTGTGAACTAGCGATGTGATTTTGACAAAACTTGGTACAAGTATACGCTCGATGTACAAAACATGAGGAACACCTTCCTCATATTGAGTTTCACCCCCTTTTGCCCTCAGAACAGCCTCAATTCGGCGGGGCATCGACTCGACAAGGTGTCGAAAGCGTTCCACGAGGATGTTGGCCCATGTTGACTCCAATGCTTCCCACAGTTGTGTCAAGTTGACTGGTAGTGGAACCCTACTCTTAATAGCTCGTTCCATCTCATCCCACAGATGCTCAATTGGATTGAGATCTGGTGACTTGGCAGGCCACTGCAGCAAGCTGAATTCACTGTCATGTTCGTGGAACCATTCCTGTGCAATCCAAGCCTTGCGGCATGGGACATTATCCTGCTGAAGAAATCCATTCAAAGATGGATACACTGCTGCCATGAAGGGATGCACCCTGATTGGCAATGATGTTCAGATATCCTGTGGCATTCAAACGGTGCTCCACTTTCATCAAGGGGCCCAATGTGTACCATGAAACACACCCCACACCATCACACCATCACCAGCCTGTAATGTTGACACACGGCATGATGGATGGATGTACTCATGTGGTTTTCTCCAGACCTTGGTCCTCCCATCAGCATGAAACAGCAGGAACCGGGATTCGTCAGACCAGGCAATGTTTTCCCATTCATCCAGTGTGCAGTGTTTTCACTCCTTGGTCCACTGCAACCACAAGTTCTTGTTTTTTGCTGAAAGAAGTGGAACTCTGTATGGTCGTCGGCTGCCATACCCAATTAGTGTCGAGGTACGATGAGTTGTGCATTATTTTATGGGTCTTCCGGCACCAATGTTCTGCTGCACTGTCAGTTGACCAACTGCAGCCAGTCTGTTGCTCTTCACAATTCCCGTTAGCCTCCTTTGGCCTCTGTCATCAATGAGCTGTTTTCGACCTCTGGTCTGCCATTAGTTGGATGGCCATTGGGTGGTGGACCATTCTTAATACACATGGGAATCTGTTGAGGGTGAAAAACCCAGCAGCGTTGCAGTTCTTGACACACTCAAACCAGTGCACCTGGCGCTTCCTACCATACCCTGTTCAAAGGCATTTAAATATTTTGTCTTGCCCGTTCGCCCTCAGAATGGCACACATGCACAATCCATGTCTCAAGGCTTAAAAATCCTTCTTTCACCTGTCTATTCCCCTTCATCTACACTGAATGAAGTGGATTTAACAGGTGCGATCAATAAGGGGTCATAGCTTTCACCTTGATTCACCTGATCATTCAATTTCATGGAAAGAGCAGGTGTTCCTAATGTTTAATTTGTACACTGAGTGTATATTATGATGCAAAGAAGAACCGATTAGTTTTTGGCATCAAGAAATCAAAGGTCATGTCAGGTAAAAATGTGATACCTTGACAGGTATTTATTGTATTTAGATCAAACTTGTTATGAGGATGTATTATGATGTTAAGATGAACTGATTAGATTTTTGGGTCAAGAGGTCAAAGGTCAGATGTGCATGCACCATGATGCATACTGTATGTGTAGATTAGATATTGAGGTCAAATGGTCTTGAGGTTTCAGGTCAAAGTGAGAGAACGCAAAGACAATATGGGCGGAGGCGTATTGGTTGATGTCGCGACGTCGAACTCTGTCTAGTTTAAGCGATTCTTCACCATTGAGAGATGGGGCCAAAAACCAGATCGAGCACGGCATTTTAAAAAGTGGATGAGTTATGTCGAGTTGGTGGATCAGTTGAGCATGTTACTAGCACAATCCGATTAGATTTTGGTTCATGTCTGGATCCAGGTCCAGCCTATCAGTGGGATACAAAACATAGACTGTTCAGCCTGGCGGGGGTATGTGCTCTACCGAGTGCCGTTCCAGTTTCGTGTGCAGAGTGTGGCTGCATCGTTACTGGGAGCGTATATGTGCCACTGATGCAGTGCCCCGTTTCCAGTAAGCAGGAACTCATTTCTCCGACCTCGGAAGGAAGACAGGCTGAGTTGACCCACCTGGTGTTAATTCAATAGCACGACAGGGGCTCAAACTGAAGACCCTATAAGATCTTAAGCCAGCCACCTTTACCGTTAAGCCAACACCAGGCTTACTTAAAGTGAGTTAACACCTCGGCTGGCAGGATGGCCTAGAGGTACGCACACTCACTTCTTAGCTCTCTAACCTGGGTTAGAATCCCGACCCAGCTTTAAACTATCATCCTCGTGTTTCACAGGCAGGGTGATTCATCAATGTGCGTGCCTTCCCCGACAGGAAACCGTGCTTGGGGACCAAAATCACGAGGCGACTGCCTTTATTTTCCCCATAATTCTGTTGTCCATTTTTGTGAGTTCGACGAATATGTTTGAAATCAAAGTTGGGTAATTACTGGAGCACTGATCAAGCGTTTGAGATGTGCTTAAAGTTATGTGACCATCAGTGTTTTATACAGTAGAACGGTACAACCTTAGATCTCCATTTAGAACCAGCAATGGGAATTTCATACAAACGAAATGTTGAGTTCGACATCACGGATAAATTCCAAACGACTGAGGATTTATTTGGTGAAGTTACACGTTTAACACGACATCTCGAAGTTGGGAACTGGGGATCGAAACTGAAGGAACGGATCAGAAGTTCTTCTGACCATAAAAAAAGGTTTCTACTCGGGATGATGTGTATTTTACATTGTGATCATTTAAATATGAACATGCCTGAAAGGTTCATGCCATCTTGCGTTTGACGTAGTAGTGAGAAAGTAGCTTCAGCATGATGATGCAGTTCACCACAAGGAAGAGCAAACTGGCAAGGCAGATCTCCAGGAAGGTGTCGTGTCCTTGGAATTCGAGGAAGTACGCAGGCATGAGCCAAGCAGCCTGCACACAACAGGTAACGTGTATTTTAAGGAACAAAATGGAGGGTCAATTTTTTTCACACTTTAAGCACGTGATTAACAATGTGTGGATTCCATTGTGTTCGTTGAATCTTGGATGATGACGTTTTGACATTTCATCAAATTAATCATCTCAGCTCCTTGTCGGCAAGGCTTATCAGACGTACATATTTTGTTCTTGCGAAAAATATTCCGATTAACTCTCCTGCGATGGCAGATACGTGCCTGGCCTCGTATCGAGTACACTGGACTGATACTGCAGATGATATGGGTTCAAATTCAGCTGAACGCAGTGGTGTTCGGGACTTGGATATAGAAGCTGAATGATTATATCGGATAAATATCATGTCGCTATCGGATCTATCGCACTGTGGGCAAAAACCAAGCTGGCTCACCAATGAGCTTCACAGTTGGTTGGTTTACTCTGCCTGCCTCCAACGAGTGTCGTACTCACCTCCTGAACTGATGTTTTGCACGCAGGTTGAAGCATAAAAGTGTGTGCCGTTCCTCAGATGGATCCCACGGTGTCCTTCACGATGGGTCGGCGAGCTATCGACGGCACCACGAACAAATAACAAATTTGTGTCTGCACTGACGGCAGCAAGTAATCTGGTCTTCTTGAAGGTTCCTTGACAGCAAGTTACACCGCTTGCTATCATATTGTATGGTTGTTGTGGGGGCAGCAGCTTCTGCACGATAAACCGACTCTAAATCAGGTAGTTCGCATGATGCAAGTGAATGGCCTTCAGACATGAAAGGTAATGGACACAAATTACTTTTTTAGATTAATTATTTTTTTGGACTAAATTTCATTTCCTCACGAGACCCGACTTCAGCCCAACCGTGTGCGCATGGTATTTTTTTAGTATCGTTGATGGAAATACATGTATTTTTATGCCTCCGCCGACGAAGTCGCCGGAGGCATCGTGTTTTTGGGTTGTCCGTCCATCCAATGGGCCGCCCGTCCATCCATCCTAATTTTTCTCTATTTTCTGTTCAACTACCTCTTATCGTCCCCCATCCAAATCCTCGATCTTTTCTACCCCCGTTAATCCACCCCAAGCCCACCTCCTATAAATTCCCTGCTTTCCTTCCTGAAAGTCCCTGTAGTGTCCATCTTGTATTCCCCATGTTCCCTGCCCCATCTCTCTCCCTTCCACTGATCTCCTCATATCTCTGTTCCCTACTGCTTTGTCCTTCCCTCTCCCACCCCTCTTGTCTCCTACCCCCCCCCCCCTTTGTTGTGCGCTGTGTGTTAGCTCTCATACGAACCTCGACAATGTCGACAAAAAAACACAAAAGCCACTATTCTAATGCAGAAACGGATGTTTTTCATCAAAGAGTGTGTGTGTTTTAGATTGTACTAATCAAAACAACAGATTTTACACTAGGAACATTATTCATGCAAAAACAGTCCGATTTGCCGAATAAAAGCGTTGTTAACATCATAGCTCGTTATGAATTTCCATGGATAAACAAAAAAGAAAATTCATAACTAGACACTCGCTTGATAACTGAGAAGTCGTGTCGGGGCCCAAGCCGCCCCACTAAATTTGGACGTGTGACCCATGACGTCATTGTTATCAAACTTGCCTCTAATGGGTAGTAGATCACATGTTTAAGTTTCACATTGATCAGATAAGGCTTATTTTTTGATCGAATATGGCTGCCAGACCACGTAACCGATGAAGTTTTCATTTTCAAACTACATTACCTATTATTATTATTAAACAGGAAATTTTGCATCAACTTTTACACAAGAACAGTCAGGTGAATTCCTAATAGCTGAGAGTATCTATCGAGGAGGTGAGGAAGGGCTTTTACAGAAGATCCAGGTTGGAGTGGAGGAAGTAAAGGAACAGCAAAGTAATCTAAGAAAAGATAAGGCTCTGGATCCAGATAATATGCACCTGAGAGTATTTATGGAGGTGGCTGAGCAGGTAGGCGAGATGTTAACGGATATTTTCAATCGTTCCCTGGAGTCAGGACAGGTACCGGAGGATTGGAGAGTGGCAAATGTAACACCATTATTTAAGAAAGGATCCAGAGAAGAATTGGGAAACTATAGACCTGTTAGTTTGACTTCAGTTGTGGGGAAGGTGTTGGAGACATTAATTAAGGACCAGATGAGGAACCATTTAAATAAATACAAACAAATGAAAGGTAGTCAGCATGGGTTTACCAAAGGTAGTTCCTGTTTAACAAATCTTTCAGAGTTCTATGAAGTTGTGTCTGATTGGGTGGATGATGGAAAGGCAGTGGACATAGTATATGCAGACTTTAAGAAGGCATTTTATAAGGTACCACGTCAGAGGTTGTTAGCCAAAGTGATGGCTTGTGGAGTGGCTGGTCAGGTAGATAATTAGATTGCAAACTGGCTTAGTGGTAGGAAGCAATGAGTGGCTGTAAGTGGGAAGATGTCTTGCTGGGAGGATGTAAGTGGGGTATCTCAGGGATCAGAACTATTCATTATATACATCAACGATTTGGATAATGGGGTAAAGAGCAAGCTTTCCAAATTTGCAGATGACACAAAGTTTGGAGGTAAGGTGGATAGCAGAGGGGGTGGTGATCAGATACAGGAAAGTATTGATACTTGTATAGATTGGGCAAAAGAATGGCAGATGGAATTTAACCTGAGCGAGTGTAAGGTGTTGGGGATGGGAAAGAACAATGAAAATAGAGATCACAGGATGCAAGGTGTAATTTTGGAGCTTGTCACACAGGAGAACGATCTGGTGGTGGTAATAGATATGGGAGGTAAGCAGGCAGCACAGTGCCAGGTAGCCATCAGTAAAACAAACAGAGTTTTAGGTTGCATTCGGAGAGGAATCATTTCTAAATCAAAAGAGGTGGTGTTAACATTGTACAGGAATTTAGTGAGGGCCACATCTAGAATATTGTGTGCAGTTTTGGTCACCACAGTTCCGGAAGAACATAGATGCCACAGAGAGGGTTCAGCATAGGGCTACTAGATTGATTCCGGGCTGAGCTAGACTTAGCTATGAGGAGCTGCTGAAGGAGACGGCTTTATACACGAGAAAGAAGGCGGTTATGAGGAGATATGATAGAGATGTTTAAGATAATGAAAGGTAAAGATAAAAGTAGTGAAGATTAATTATTCAACGGAGTAGAAAGTGATAGGACAATGGGCCATAGCTTGAGAGTAAGGCAGGGGACTTTCACTCAGAGTAGCTAATGCATGGAATAGTCTCCCTGGAAAGGAAGTGGCAGCAGAAACAGTGTACAAGTTCAAATTAGAATGAGATAGGTACCTGGAAGTTATGGAGATGGAGGGGTATGGGGATGTTGGCAGGACTTTTCAGTAGTTTGAGCATTGATGGGTGATTGTGTGCATGTGTACCGAGTGCTATTGGTGGGGGATCTCGTCAAGCGGTGTTGTGTGGTTGATGCTGTGTGGTTTTAACCAAGCCCATGCTCCCTCCCCTGAGGAAAACAAACAATACAGAAACAACAAAACTTTTAAAAAAACACAAAAACACCTTAAAATTAGAGGGGGAGCACTCGGTAGAGTGCAAAACCTCCGCCGCCAATACTGCTAGGTCACTCAAGTGAACCTGATATCCCATTCATTCAATTTGACGTCAACAGTGCTCACAGAGTTATAGTTTGCAACTTTCCCTTTTACATACTCAATTCATTCGTCATAACGAGATTCCTTGAGACAGAAATTGATTTTACGTGGGTATATCCACCCGAAGCTCCAAAATCAGCCGCAATTATAATTAACCACCGCCATCGAAGGTTACTGTTTTCACCCCTTTCTGTTTGTTTGTTTGTTTGTTTGTTTGTTTGTTTGTTTGTTTGTGAACAGTATTACGGAAAAAACTCCTCGACGGATCTCGACGAAACTTGGTGGGGGGGGGGGTTAGGTATGGTCCAAGGATCATGCCATTAGATTTTGGACTTGGGCCCCTCCCCTCCCAAAAAAAAAATTGTAAGAGAATTTTTTTTTTTTTTGCATTTCTGCATGTTTTAAGTGATTTCCAACCCCCCCCCCCCACCAAAAAAAATGGAGAAAAGAACTATAACTGTCAGCACTGTTGACATATTTAATGAATAAGATATAAGGTTCACTTGAGTGACCAAGCAGTATTAGTGGCGGAGGTTTTGCACTCTCCCGAGTGCTCCCCCTCTAGTTTTGGCATGTTTTTTGTTCGAAATCACTTATAACATGTAGAAATGCAAAAACAAAAATTCAAATATTTTTTTTCAAAATGGCCGCCATAGTGGCCATATTGGACTTTGGACCAAGTCCAAAATCTAATGGCATGGTCCTTGGACCATACCTAATCCCCCCACCAAGTTTCGTCGAAATCCGTCGAGGAGTTTTTCCGCAATACTGTTCACAAACAAACAAACAGACAGGGGTGAAAACAGTAACCTCCATCCATCTTCGATGGTGGAGGTGAAAAACAAATGTTTTTTTTGTATTTTATTCCTTGGATCTTGTGTTGATAAATTAATGTGGTGTTGATGTGGCGCAGGTATGTTGGGCTGAATGGCCTCCACCTATGTCTAATTTCCTTGTATTTCCTTAAATAAGCCAGCCGCAACTGGGAATCCTCTATCGTGCAAACTCCTTCCTTGGCACACCTGAGCTCCTGTCCACCAACAAAGCTTTCATCTGCAGCTTGATGGAGTACTGCTCTCCCCTGTGGGCTGGTGCTCCCCTGCCTCACATCTTGCTCAGCATGCTGCTGTGGAAACAAAGGCTTTCAAAATCATTGGAAACTCTTGCAATGAAGCTGAGTCTACGGGCCTGTCACTTCGCCATTGCCGACAGGTTGCTGGTCTCTCTGTCTTCTTCCATCTCGTTTCTGCACTCTCAATGCTTTGTTCCCTCCCCTTAAATATCTGCACGACGCACGCGGTTCACCAGCAACCCCCTCCTCATGAAACTGTCTAAATCCAGAACCAATGCTCACCTCCACTCATTTATTCCTCAGCAAAAAAACAGGCAAAGATAATCCACAGTTCAAGGCATAAGGCCAACAGGAGGGTTTGGGAGCGTTTCCATAATTTTATGTAAACTGTAAAGTTTTTGTTCCCCCCTCCCCCCGCCCCATCTTCCCCCTTTGCCGAATGTGATTATGTGAATCACCCTATTTAATAATATATGTAAAAAGTTGCGACTCCTTATTGACGTGACCATGAAGTACGCTGCAGTGAAGACATTGGATTAAATTTTTTGGCAAATATGACACCTGGCTTCTCCACACCTGCACGTGGAGATAGAACAAATCCTTTGACTCTGCATATGGTTATACATGAGTAAGGGGTTAGAGCCTTACTCTGCAGGGGAAGAGTCCACAGTCTTACAAGGAAACTTGGTAGCTCAACTTGAAACAAAGTGCATCTCTTGTCTATTCCACGATAATAAATCGAGGTTGTGTGGCTGCAGCTATGTCAGCAATATTCACTCGTTAATTGGTCGTGGCACTGACCAATTGGGTGTGACTGTTTTTCCCAGTATTGTTATCGCGTATATCTGCATCAACAAACAATGGTCCATTTAGGATATAGGTGGTGTGGAAAATCTCATGCTTTCCTCACCTTGTGGTACTTCACCTCTCAACGGTGATTATAACATTGGTGATTACAGTGCAGCGTCTTCATCCCACACTTTCCTCATCTTGTGACTCGTCCTGGTGATCACTATATTGATCGCGGTGCTATCCTTGACAATTTTACATTTCTTTGACTTCCCGGACACTAAGTGGCCATCCGTGTCTGGTGGGCCGACAAGAGTACTCCCAACCCCTAGTTTGTATGATGTCCCAGTATTAAGTCATAACAATAAGTGTGGAGGTGCCACTAATGTGTATAATGCAGTAACAATTGTTACCAAGTATTAAGAGAAGTTTAACAAAACAAAATGCATCAATTACCATACAGCCAGCTGCATCGCATCGCTATCAGTTCGTAAAATGTCATGTTATATGGGAAAGGCTCACCTGTCCGGAAAACCAGAGCACAAGCAATAGCAATCCTTTCTTCCACGACAACCTCAGGGATGGAAGCACCAGAGGCAGGAGGCACATGTACCAAAGGAAGTACTGCTCTCAAGACAGTGTCCAAAATCCATCACCAAGCAATCATTAATAATAAGGGCAGTACGATGTATGTGTAAAATGGACTGACAGTTCCCACCTAACCATCTCAATTATCTAATACATACATATGTATTATGCAAAAGGTTTGTTTGTTTGTTTGTTTGTTTGTGACTACGACTCTGAGATTCCAACGTTAATCACCACAAAACTTTATAGGATAACAATGTTTACCACAGTGCACCTAAATAGGGCTTTTAAACAGTGATTTTCTCACAATTCATAAATTATAAACACCCCTGCTACCACCTGTCACCATCTCAGCAAGGGGGAGATCCATATATACTATATATATATATATATATATATATATATATATATATATATATATATATATATATATATATATATATATATATATATATATAACGAAAACTCTCATCTTGCATGTATATATGTATGTATATTCCCAAAACACAGCCAAAATGGTACAGGATAGTGCAAAAATTTCAGCCCACCTTACTCACCATTCTCCTACGGTGTGCAGTATCAAGTTTCGTTTAAATCGGGCAACGAAAAAATTATTTTAAAAATCAATTCCCAATTCAGTCAAGTACACTTCGGGAGAATTTGATCAATGCAAACAACCTCAGCGGTATAGTTCGCTGGAAATATCTTTTCTTTTTTTCTTGAAATGATTTTTTTCATCATCCGCTGTCACAACTGGAACCCAACGGGTTCACGGGTCGTCCAGTGCTTCATAAAAAGTCCATTTTCTTTTGGATTTCAACCCAGATACTGATATATTTGGTGAGGTGGTAACCTCCGATCATCAAATACGGTATCAAGTGTGAACAATAACTGTTAATTAAGATGTTACCATGATCGGTACGATTGGTGAAGAAGGAGTCACATGACCTCTCAAATGCGCTAATCATTCAAAAACTGAACATTGTATAAATACAGCCGATACATCGATTTAAAGGTATTTTTTACTGCTCAACTAACGACATAACTCTCAAGGGTGAAAAGAGTTTGTGGAAAAAAAAGGTTGCCATCTTGCTCTCTTCACCAAATATATATATATATATATATATATAGATATAGTGATTTGATTTTTGATCGTAGATGTTTGATTAATTTCATCGTACATGTCTCACCTCAAATGAGAATTTTTTTGGAGTGTGTATTGTTGGTACAATCAGGAACTCGGTGACGTGTAAAAAAAGTAAAAATTCAGTGACGACGTGGCATGGTGGGTGGAGCCGGTAACCTTGGCAACCATTAATTTTTTTAGATTTTAAAATGGTTTCTGGTCACTTATCACAGAAATATTCAATCACAGGTGAGATATATTTCATTTATTACAATATTATCGATATCTCATCTGAGCGGCCATTCAAAAATTACGTACCGAACGCGTTGCCATTGGGGCTTGGCGTTTGGTAGGTATGGGTGCATGTTCAAACATCATTGTGTTTTACAGTTACTGGGGGTTGGCGGGGTGTTTCTAGAGCCGTTATGTAACGACCTTTTTCGTTACATATTAAAACGAGCTTTAAAAGGACTTTTTGGACGTTTCTCGGTGAGCTTTCCAGTCACCTTGAATGAGGTTCTGATTGAGCATTTCTATATTAACCATGGCTTTGCCAAGAAATATCACTGTAATCTGATCGATGGGAAAAAAAAAACATGGCGCCACCTCCCTGAGAAGAGGAAGAAAAGGCTGCAGCAGGAAAATAGGTTGTCCATCTCTATATATATAAAACCGAAATTTTTTTTTTGTTTGTGACCTTACTGCTTTGAGCTCACAAAGTTTATTCACGATGAAACTTTCTACGATCAGATTTTTAACCATGATGCACCTAAATAGGCATTTTAAACGGTCATGAGGAGGTCATTTGGCCCACTATTGCTGCGTTGCACTCCAGAGTTAATTTATTTCCCTACAGGTGGTAATTTCTTTACTACAGCTTCACTCCTTTACACCCTGTATGGCCTGTAGACCCCATTAGCCCCTTTACACCCCCAAGACGCTTTGATACCCATTTACATCCTTTTGAAATGTACAGACCGTCTTCGACCCTTTCGACACTTTTAAGACCATTTGGACACTTCAAACCACTTTTGCTCTTTCGTCCTTCGATCCCGTTAGACATTTAGAACCATTTAAGACTCCTTTATGACCCTTAAGTCACTCTTGATCCCTCTCTCTTTACCCCTTCGAAAATCAAGAGATTCCCCCGAAAATCGTTTTTGACGACCTTTTTCGTGCACCATTTGCGTCGCATCACAAGTTGCAATGCCGAATCGAAACTGATATCACAAAGTGAAACTGATGTTGAAAAGTGAAATTGAAACTACTGATCTGTGGATCATCGAATGGGAAATCAGAATGAAATACTGAACGGGAATTGCTGAAAGCAAAGCTGTAGAGAGAGAGAGAGAGAGAGAGAGAGAGAGAGAGAGAGAGAGAGAGAGAGAGAGAGAGAGAGAGAGAGAGAGAGAGAGAGAGAGAGAGAGAGAGAGAGAGAGAGAGAGAGAGAGAGAGAGAGAGAGAGAGAGAGAGAGAGAGAGAGAGAGAGAGGCAGGTTGGGGACTGAAGAAACAATGTGGAGAGGGCAAGGCACCTGCAGGTAGTCGGTTGGCACTGAAAGAACTTTGGTGATCTTCCATAAGGCGGTAGGCCCAAAATGTGCCGAAATTAGTTTCCCAGCCAAGCTTTGATAATATCACCCTCACTTCCAAGGAGTACTTCGGAGGTACAACAATCATCGATTGGAAATCTTTGCTGGTGGAATGGAATGAGGTTTCCAAGGTTACCAGCTCCACCTACTGCAATACCTGCACACTGAATTCCCGTTTCTACCAATACACACTCATTTGAGATGAGACTTTGCTCATTTGAAGTGAGACGTCGACGAATCCGTCAGTGACTGGTACCCTGCTCGAGTGTCTGTGTAATATATATTGTTTTTTTATTAATTTTTTTTGAGTACATATTCATTGGACACCTTTCATGGAAAACCCCAAAGTTTGAGGACCGACTCACTTTTTGGAAATTTGGTTCCAGAACTCCATGGCCAATGAGAAACATCGAATTTTGAAGATATTGTTACGTTTGAGGGGGGGGGTATGCATTCAAAGGGTAATTAGGATGTTTAATTAGGTATGCCATGCTGTTCGAGTGTACCAGGATCTCGATGTAATAAGTAGCAATTCAGTGGTGATAAGTTGTCTAGTAAATGTCCATTTCTTCAAGGGGGAAATGATAATTGTCACGTAATTAGATAGGGATACGGGATAGGGTAAGTGTGTCTGCGTAAACCCCTTTTGGTATTCTCTGGAGGCTTGCCGTGACGTCACAGGACAGTGCTGCGGATGGCTCCGCCCCGTGATCACGATTGGCGGAAGGCGACGGCGGAGGGCCAATAAACGGCTCGATTGGAAGTGATGAGGACGGGAACATAAAAAGGTTCTGTTCGGGGTCGAAAAGGAAGAGGAAGAAGATGGGTACCGAAAGACTGTTTTGGTGGAGGCTGTTGTGCTGGGAGTGTGCTTGTTGTTGCGCTGATTCGGCCCTGGTTTCATCGTGTCTTGTAGCCTTGCTGAGCCTCGTGCCTCACCTTGGTTGGCTCTGGGGTTCTGCTGGCTCGGAGTACGGGGTCGAATGGCGGGCGGACCTGCCTCCCTCTCCTGCTCACAATTTGGCGCCAGAACTGGTTCCCTGGCGGCTGTGAGCGGACTTGGGCCAAGACCAGGAGGTCGACAGCACCACGGTTTCTCCTGCCCCCCTGACGAGAGCAAGGCCAGCTCGTCCGTCGCCAATCCAGGGACTGTTGCGTCCACACCACGGTCCAGCCTGACCACCAGGAATAGCTACGTTTTGTGTGTGTGTGTGTGTGTGTGTGTGTGTGTGTGTGTGTGTGTGTGTGTGTGTGTGTGTGTGTGTGTGTGTGTGTGTGTGTGTGTGTGTGTGTGTGTGTGTGTGTGTGTGTGTGTGTGTGTACCTGGCGCCTTAGAGGGTTTGAGATTTGTATATTCATTGGAATTGTCTGTGTTTTCCCCATGCCCGATCCCACACCATCCCGTCGAATCGCCCTGGATCCCTCTTCTTGCCGAGTCTTGTTATTTCTGGTTAGAGAAATAAACGTTATCAACTCAGTGAAAAGCGACTTGTGCCACCTTCCTCGTCCCGTTTGCGGTAGAGCGATTAGAACCGCCATCTTTGGGTTATAAATAAATAAACCGCCTCCATCGTTTCGGCTCATTCTACGTTGGAGGGACTGTTCAAGTCCCGTGGACGTCACAATATATTAGAAAAGCTTTTGCTTCAAACAAAACGAATTGATGTCCTCACAAAAATTGAGATGCTCCTTTACAACTTTGTAGAGATTGCAAAATCATAAAGTCATGACATTTAACCAGGATTTTCAATGCCAGTCAGGCAACAATTCTAAACTTCAGTTGTAACATGTTAAAGCAGGTAAATAACCTCCAGCATGTCCTAAACTTGAGACAGTAACCTATCCCGTTCACCATGTTTGTCCCATGCATTCTCTTTCCTTCCCTTGCCAACCTACCTCTTCCTCCTACTTCATGCACCCCCTCCTCTCAGTTATGAATGCCATCTCCCAACCCACTTCCAAGTACTCTGATAAAATTCCCAGACAAGCTGGAACTTATCAACCTATCAAATGGATCAGTGAAGGATTCGTTCATAAAAAGAGCAAGAATGAAGTGAAACGAGTTGCAACCAAAACGTGAACTATATATATATATATATATATATATATATATATATATATATATATATATATATATATATATATATATATATATATATATATATATATATATATATATATATATATATATATATATATATATATTAGCTGAAGTACCCAGTAATACCCGGGAAATTTGCCCTATTTTCCTTACGCTAGTTAGACTGAGGCAATAGTTGTATGGAGAAAATTAGGAAGGCTTCTTTTATTCCTCAGATTTATGGAAGGAAGGCTTTATGCTGCCGTAATCCTCAGAGAGGTCATAGTTGAAGGTGGCCTTGAGCCACTCAATGTTTCTAGCAGCAGTGGCAACTGTCCTTGATGTCCTGCCAAAACCCGGACCTAGAAAGCTGGAACGTGAGTTTTGTGCTTCTCTCGCCCATTGGTGTGATGCTCTATTTGCAGTTAGGTCTCTCTCTGTCTCTGTCTCTGTCTCTCTCCAGCCGACTCCGCTTGCCTGGCTCGTTCATGAGCAGATATATCAGCAGTAAGACGACTCTCTCTCTCTCTCTCTCTCTCTCTCTCTCTCTCTCTCTCTCTCTCTCTCTCTCTCTCTCTCTCTCTCTCTCTCTCTCTCTCTCTCTCTCTCTCTCTCTCTCTCTCTCTCTCTCTCTCTCTCTCTCTCTCTCTCTCTCTCTCTCTCTCTCTCGCTCTCTCTAGCTCTCTCTAGCTCTCTCTAGCTCGCTCTCTCTCTCTCTCTCTCCAGCCGACTCCGCTTGCCTGGCTCGTTCATGAGCAGATATATCAGCAGTTAGCTGTTGCCATGTGCGTGCAGTTCGAGAATTCAAATAACAGGAGGAGAATGTGTATGTTTAAAAAGTCAACGAATACGAACATTTTGTATTTCAAAAAACCCCAGCATTTTTAACCATGAAGCCTTTTGTTATGATTAATACGCCGGCGCACTATTCAAAAGCCTTTTTTTATAATGGATTTTTTTTTTAATATATATTTTTTCATTTTTATGGAAAGCCACTTAGTGCATCCTGGAGCTGAATGTTATGTCTATATGTGTGTAAAGTTTCATCAAGATCGGTTCACTGGTCGAGGAGCTTATTGGTTACAAACAGACAGACAGACAGACAGACAGAAGGACTGCCATTTATATAGTAGATGTATATATAGACTCTGTCAGAATTCACATTAGCTTCGATCCATGCCCACCATGAAGAAATGTTTGACGGTTGACTGGAAGAACAAAAAGCAAAGCCAACATCAAAAGCCACAGTTTTGGAATTCCCTGTCTGCACACTTTGATCGAATCACAAGCTGGTCAAACACTTGGATTAGATATTTTAATCCTGATATATATATATATATATATATATATATATATATATATATATATATATATATATATATATATATATATATCTAAGGACCGACTGGGGAACTCGCCCATTTACTTCCTTTACAAAGCTCTTGAAGAAGTTCAGTCACTTAAACTTTTGGGTCTCACAATCAACTTTGATCTTTCTCGGGAAAATCATATTTCTAACTTGGCCTCCAAAGCAACCTGCCGATTGGGCTTCCTCCGTCATGCAAGGTCTTTCTTTGGCACACTTAAACTCCGATCCACCTACAAGGTCTTCATCTACAGATTTATGGAGTACTGCTCTCCCCTCTGAGATGGTGCACCCACCTCACACCTTGCTCAACTTGATGCCGTGGAAACCAAGGCATTTAAGATCATTGTTATCTGTCACAATGAAGCTGAGTCTCTGGGCCTATCACTTTCATGTTGCAGGCAGGTCAGCAGTCTCTGTCTTCTGAAGGCTCCTTTCTGGTCTTGCACCCTCTGCCATCTCTGTGCTTTCTCCCCCCTCCCCCACCCCTTCCAGGTTTCTGTTTGGTACACATGGTTCACCATCAACCTTCTTTTGGTGAAACGCCCAAAACCAGACTCACTCCACTCATTCGTTCCTCCTTTTCTCACCTGTGGAAGCAATTTTCCAAGTTTGTTCAATCTCATTCTTCCCTCCAAGTCTTCAAGACAGCTGTTGACCACCATCTCAGGTCATCCCCAATCCATGTCATGATCTTTTCTACCCTCGTTAAGCCTCCTCAAGCCCACCTCTTTCTGGATTTCCAGGTTATCAGGTTTTCTTTCCACTCCCTCACCCTTCCCTTGGTTCTTTTTTTTTCCTGTTGCATTTGTGGTTCATTGTCTTCCCCAGTTTCCCCTCCACTTCTGTGATTGAATATTTGCACCTGTATCCAGCTTGTTCACCCCCTGTGTCCTCCCCTCTTGATAATGTTATTCCCTGGGTCCTCTCTTCCTCCATATCTTTCTATTTTGCCATTCTACCCTGCTGTTGGTGCATCCCTCCCCCACCATCACCCTTCTTTTTGTTCTGTTATGCCCTGGTCTATTCCATGATCTAGTTGCTCCACAAACGAGCCTCAACTCTATACAAAAACGAGACCCAAGATCCTTTCAGAATTACCTGATCAGTGTGTGTCAAATGATAACACATCCATTCCTCCAGATTGATAAAATCACGCAGGAAGACCAACATCACTATCTGTGAAGGTTTAAGACAACGCGATGCTGACAAGTGACGATGTAGCATACCTGTGAAGTGCAGACCTTGTTGAACGAGACAAATATGTAGGTATGCAAGAAAAAGCAGAATGGCAGGTCATTGTAGAAGGCAAAGGAAGTGATGAGCAACAGGATGGCTTGAGGTAGCAACGTGGCCAAACCAACAGCACTTTCCCAATGCGACCGAGCACCCAGATACAGCAAGTAAAAGTACGGAGAGAAGTTGTGCCGCGTGTCACGCCGTGTGATGTGGTAAAAATAGGCCTGATCCAGGAACTGCCAGCCATACCTGCCAATTGCAAGTCTCTTGTGATGAAAGTGCAGAGGGTTATGTCATTTTTGTAAAACAGACGAGGAAAGTGTTCATTTTAATGTGTACTTTGATTGTAAAGTGAATCATAAATTAAGTATTTTTAGGAAAAGCTCCGTGCAAACATTTTACATACATCTGGTAAAAGAGACAGCCCAGGCCGATGAACACCGATGCCGCAGCCAGGAAGAAAGTCCAAACGTGGAGACTTCGTACCATCTGCAACATCTTTGCAAATCCTTGCTGTAGCATACTAACGAATCCTCGACGCCCTTTTCTACAAGCTCGGCCAGAATTTAGCTCTTCCGTATTGCCTGTAAGCGAGTCGATGGAAACTTGCAGCTTGTGCGGTTGGCTCAGGTACAATGCAACGGGCAGGGCATATGTGATGGGATACATCTTGGCATGCACTGCCAATCCAAACCACAGACCCCCGGTGAGTGGTCGCAACCTTTGCAAAGCAGAAAGTGAACACATGACAAAGAGAACAACAAGAGGCTCAGCATTTCCACGACAAGCCACGACCGCCGTCAATGGGTTTAGGAGCCACAGGGAGGAAAGCAGTGCCGAAGTGCGTTCGGAGTTCCCAGCTCGGCGTAGTACCTGGAGTTGCAGGTAACCGACGAGCACGTCGCTGACTGCGAAAAGCAGCTTGCCAAAGTATGGGGAAACGAACACATTTGGTGTGAGCAGCCAGGCCAACAGCGGTGTATAGCGGTACGTTGTCTGCTCATATGGAGATCTGCCCTGTACAAGTAAAGAGAAAAAGTAATCTGTGTAATGCCAGCAGATGATAGTTAGACAGACACCATTCACAATTGCCTTAAGAATTGCACTTTTTTATCGATAAATTATGAGGGTCATAGGTCAGGTCAGGTATGTGAGCATGTGCCGGAGCAGCGCATCACTGCATCCACTTTCCAACAGTACTCCAGTGGCATCCGTCTGGCCAATTCCCCAGGAATATATTCCTGGCCCATCCCCATCTCCTTGAGATGCCAATCAACCTGCTGCAACCACGAGGAGCATGGTCGACCTGTTGGCCTCCTCCACTCAAGAGGCTCCCTTGCTGAGAGAATCTGGTGAGCAGGATCAGCATCAGGAAAATGAGCCACATGTCCATACAGCCACAGCTGATGCTCATGGACTACACAGGCAACAAATCTCATCTGAGGCTCTCGCAGCATCCACTCGTTGGACACAAGGTCTGACCAGCAATAGCCAAATATTCTCCGAAGAGACCCGGTACTGAATGGGTTCGGTGTCCGTTTCAGATCCTTGGTCAGAGTCCAAGTGTCACATTAGTAGAGCAAGACTGGAAGCACCAAGAACTTAAAGACTTGGAATTTCATCCTCCTGCATCGGTACCTTAAACGCCACACCCCATGATCTAGTGAATCCATTACTCCCCAGGCCCGACGCAGACATCTATTGACCTCTGGCTCACAAAATGCGGAGACATGATCATCAAGAATTATCTGAGCAAAGACCTTGCATGGCACTGAGAGCAGCACCGCTCCTCAGTATTTGTTTTAGTCCTGGCGATCACCCTCCATTTGCAGAGAGGAACAACAATGTCCCTCTTCCAATCAGTTTGGATGAAGCCGGTGTTCCAAACAGAGCGCAGAACTGCATGCAATGACACGAGTACAGCATTTCCACTAGCCTTGAGAAGTTGAGCATGGATGCCACAGATCCCTGGAGCTTTACCCCCTTTCAAGTGGTTCACTGCAGTCTGTGTTTCCACCTCACTCTCTGAAAACATGGACCAACTTCTATCTTCTCATCCAAACTCTCTCTTCCTCATATGTGGAGACTTCAGTTGTCATCATGCCAGTTGGCTTGGTGTGGGTACCTCTCTCACCTGTCATGGTACTTCAGCAAAAGCTTTCTGCGACTCATTGGGACTGACTCAATCGGTCAGCTTCCCGACCCGGATCTCAACCAATGGTACTCTATCTCTTCTGGATCTCATTTTGACAAATTTCCCTGAAAATATCTGCTGCTCTTCCTCCCCTCCTCTCCAATCGGTTCTTCTGACCACGTCCTTGTCAAAATGGACATCTCTCTGGCTGTTATCAGAGAAACACCACAGCGCCGTCGAGTCTGGCATTTCACTCAAGCCAACTGGCAGGGTCGCCAAGCAGCCATCAAATTTCGAGACTGGTCTCCGATCGCAACTTTCTCCAACATAAACTCATCCTGGGAATTCTTTCAAAGAAACTTGCTCTCCCTCATGCACAGATTTATCCCCTCTCGTCTTCCGTTGTCCTACCCTTCCTCTCACCCTTGGTTCACTGAAGCTTGTGGCGAGACAGTTGTCCTGAAACAACTTGCCTTTGCTTCATGGAATGCAAACCCAACTGAGGGGAATCTCAGTTCCTTCCATCAAGCTCAAACAAGTGTGTATCTACCCTGAGGAAAGCCAGAAAACAACATCTTTCTAAGCTCCAGTCTGAACTCTCAAACCTCTCTCCCTCCTCAAAATCCTGGTGGCGTCCATTCAAATCTGTTTCTGGTCTATGTTCCCCCTCCATCCCCTCCCTTACCTCAAATGGCCACACTGCTGATACTGCAAGTGAAAAGGCTTAATGCCTAAACTCGGTGTTTGCATCGAAATCTTGTGTCCAAAACCCATCGCTTTCTGTACACACCTTACCCAGTCGCACCCAACTGTCCCTGGACTCTGTGTCCTTTTCTCCTGACAAGGTGGAGAGCTTGCTGTCAAACCTCAACTCAGATTCTGCAACCGGTCCAGACGGAATCAGCCCACGTGTTCTAAAAACCTGCTCTTCTGCTCTTGCTCACCCTCTCTCTGTTCTACTCACCCTCTCATTTGCTCAAGGTCATCTGCTGTCTGCTTGGAAATCAGCAAATATTACTGCCCTGCACAAAAAGGTGCAAAAACAGATCCCTGCAACGACCGACCAATCAGCCTTCTCCCAATCATCAGCAAGGTTATGGAATCCATCATCGCTTCAGACATTAAATCCTTCGTCTTCTCCAATGGTTTTATTTCTGATCATCAATTTGGTTTCAGACCAGGTCACTCAACCTTCGATATGCTGCTTCTGCTCTCCCAACAATGGATGGAGGTCCTCAATGCCAGACATGAAATCAGAGCCATGTCCTGAGACATATCGCGTGCTTTCGATACGGTCTGGCACCCCGCCCTGCTCACCAAACTCTCTTCCTGTGGTATACAATGACAACTCCCCTCATGGTTCGCAGACTTCCTCTCGTGTCTCAGTCAACGTGTGGCCCTTAATAGAGTTCTTTCATCCCCTCTTCCTGTCCAGGCTGGAGTTCCTTGAGGCAGTGTTCTGGGCCCTGTTCTTTTTCTGGTTTTTTATGAATGATCTTTCTGACTCTCTGGAAAATCCTCTTTATCTCTTTGCTGATGATTCCACCCTTGCCGTACCATCTCTCATCCCTCAGATCGACAAGCAGCAACCTCTTCACTCTTTGCAGATGTGTATAAAATCACAAACTGGTCCAACACGTGGAACTTGTCTTTCAATCCTGAAAAATCTCACACTCTTACAATGTCTCTCCAAAAGGACCATCTGGAAACCGTCCGCCCCCCCCCCCCCCGCCATCTACTTTCTCAACAATCCTCTTGAAGAAGTAATTTCATTCAAGCTTCTGGGTCTCACTATCTGCCACGATCTTTCCTGGGAAAGGATCTTTTCCTCTTTCTCCCCTCTGGGTGGTGCTCCTGCCTCTCACCTTTCTCGGCTTCACGCTGTGGAAACCAAGGCATTTAGGATCATTGGTATCTCCCGTGATGAGGCCGAGTCTTTGGGTCTCTCACTCTCTCACCGCAGGAAGGTCGGTGGTCTTTCTGTCTTCTACCATCTCCTCTCCGGCCTC